>NC_089816.1:25627341-25972341 GCF_029633855.1 Hoplias malabaricus
ACACACACTCTATCAGATTACTGGGGTCTGACCACACAAATAAACATGCACAATGCTTAGTTACTTTGCATGAGACATAACACAGAAGAGTCTGTACCTGTATCTAGTGAAAATACACTAATGCAGTCTGAATGCAGTCTGAACAGTGTTTACGCTCAATATGATCTGCAAATGGAGTCTGTGCCACATAGAGTGAAAGAGAGAGGGGGCGGGTGAGAGAGAGAGAGAGAGAGAGAGAGAGAATGAGAGCACTTTGATACAGTAATGGGATGAATTAGATATTATTCCATCTCTGTGTCCATTTTCCTTTCTCTATCCCCTATTTTTTCTCTGCACATACTATACCACTTTATCGATATCAGTCTTTTTCTCCCCAATCTGTCCATCCATGCTCTTTCTTATTTATCAATCTTTCACTTTGCTCTTTTATTCCTTCTTTCATACAGTTCTCTCTCTCTCTCTCTCTCTCTCTCTCTCTCTCTCTCTCTCTCTCTCTCTCTCTCTCTCTCTCTCTCTCTCTCCACCGCCTCTTTCTGCTCTTGTCTGAAATTGGGACCAGAGCAGCTGGTAATTGAAGATCATTGTCTCTGCAGGCCCTCAGGATTTGCAATGCTTTCTCTCCAGAGCTCATCTATGGGAGCACCTCGAAAGCCCAATTCTGTTCCCCCCTCCTCTCTCTCTCTCTCTGTCTGTCTGTCTGTCTCTCTCTCTCTCTCTCTCTCTCTCTCTCTTTTGCTCTTGTTTTCTTTTTTCCTTCTCATAAATTCTCCGAACCTTTTTCAAAATTGGATTTTCATCTAAAAAAGGAGCAGCCACATTGTGTTAATGCCACCACTCCCAACTTCTCTCTCTCTCTCTCTCTCTCTCTCTCTCTCTCTCTCTCTCTCTCTCTCTCTCTCTCTCTCTGTCTCTCTGTCTCTCTCTCTCTCTCTCTCCTATCACTTTTCTGTCTTCTTGTCTCCTTCTCTTTCTTTCCATTAATTCATTAGGCCGCTCATAGCAAGCTCGATGATGAATTAATAATTAAGGATTTCACTTCAGTTGCATTTTCCTGTCCTTCTCTGAGATTGAGCTGGTGATAAATGCTGTTGTTTTATAGTGGAGCATCAGTGATACTACTACTACTATTAATAATAATAATAATAATCACATTCACACCCATGGACACTTCTGAGTCACCAATTCACCTACCAACGTGTGTTTTTGGACTGTGGGAGGAAACCAGAGCACCCGGAGGAATCCCACGCAGACAGTCTGGCTCTCTGAGAGAGTACTATATGTAAAATCAACACTGATTGAAGACAAGAGTGGATCATTCTGTCACATCTTCTGAAGACCCCAGTTAACCCAGAATCATGGCAAAGTGTATAATGCACACATTAGAGTACCACAATATCACTGTCATGCCTGACATTTAAATTCACCTACTACACAGCTAAACACAAGCCTGAACCTCCAACCTAAACCTAGCACTAACCCTAACACTAGAGATAACCCTAAGCCTAAATGTAACACGATCATAAAACTAACCCTGACCTTAACCTTAACCCTGTCGTATGACTAGCTGTAGTATCGTAGTGAGCATTTCACACTTTAGTGGCACCGCATTTTGACTCTCTCAGGTTCGTCCAAATTGGCAAATGTGTATTACATGCTTTAGACTTGCCCTTCTTGCTTTAATCATCAGGTTCATCCTCAGTTATCAGCTTAATTTGCTCTAGAAATGGTCCAATGCACAACCCATTTTACACAGTGATATTCCATATGTTGCCTGTAATTACACATTTCCACCAGAGAGGTCACCACTAGAATCACCATTCCCCTAAATTTGTCGCAGTCACACAGCTCCAGGGACCTGGAGGTTGTGGGTTCAAGTCCCACTCTGGGTGACTGTCTGTTAGGAATTTGGTGTGTTGTCGGCTTGGGTTTTCTCTGGGTGCTCCGGTTTCCTCCCACAGTTCAAAAAACACACGTTGGTAGGTGGATTGGCGACTCAAAAATGTTTGTGTGTGTGAGTGAATGAGTGTGTTGCCCTGTGAAGGACTGGCGCCCCCTCCAGGGTGTATTCCCGCCTTGCGCCCAAAGATTCCAGGTAGGCTCTGGACACACTGCGACCCTGAACTGGATAAGGGTTACAGATAATGAATGAATGAATGAATGAATGAATGTCTGTGAGGAACACACAAAATAATTAGTTTTTCTAGCCTTATAAGTTCCAAGCCTTTTATCTGCCCTTACAGCCTTTATTATTATTACTTTAGTGGCATTTTGCAGAAGAACAAACATCATTACCATTTTTTTTTTTTTTTGATGATTTTGTTATCAAAACACACAGAAAACAGAAATCAGTAATATAGTAATATCCTGTAGATGCAAAATTAAAATCTACATCTCATTTATTACAAAGGTAAATTGTGTGTTGATTACATAAATAACTATTTAATTACGTTTTAATAGTTTAACTAAACAACAGTAATAACTCCAGACCTGCTACTGGCATTTTGTTGCTGCCATAAAATAAACAGTCAATTCTTCTCTGCTCTTCATGCTTCCTGATATTGATCACCTGACACTTCGCCTCGTTACAGCAACAGTGAGTAAATTGCTCAGAAAGCAGTGCAGCTAATTGCACACGTCACTGTAACAGGATTTCATTATAGACGTAGTAATGCTCTAAGAGGAGAGAGAGAGAGAGAGAGAGAGAGAGAGAGAGAGAGAGAGAGAGAAGAAAAAGAGACATTCAGAGATGATGAGAATAGAAAAAAGACCAAAAAAACAGCAATAAAATATTAGAGAAAGAGAGAAAAAGCAATGAAAAAATTTAGGTATTAATATAAATATATGTCAAAAAGAGAGAAACTAATACACAGACGAACAGATGGAGAGAAAGGGAAGCAGCAGGATGAGGGTGAAAGAAAAGAAATGGTGAGAGGCAGAAACAGAGAAAGAGGCTGAGAAATGATAAAAATAAAAAAGAGGGAGAGGGTGAGAAAAGAAACAGAGAGACAAATGGAAGGAAAGCAAAAAAGTGAAGCAGAGAAACAAAACAGACAGAGAAACAGATGGACAGAGAGTGATAGAGAGACAGAGAAAGGGACCCATTGAGTGTGAGAGTGTTTGTGTGTGTGTGTGTATGTGTGTGTGTGTGTGTGGAGAGAAAGAGAGAGAGAGAGAGAGAGAGAGAGAGAAATGGGGCGAGAGAGAATAAAGAAGAGTGTTTTTTTGATCAGATTGCTTCTCGCCTGCTTCAGATTCTGAACCTCATTTTCTCCGTCTCTCCCATGATGCATTGCTCTCTGTATTGCCCCATAATGCTCTTCTCCAGCAGCGCTCTGTAGCAGGCAGTATATGATTCCATTATCAGGCTATGAACCTCCTCTCAGGGGACACCAGGACGGACATTTAGAGCATTTATCAGGGGTCAGGCGTTTGTGTGTGTGTGTGTGTGTGTGAAAGCCTCCTGCTTTCTATAAAAATGTCTATCTGTATCCTGTAATTCTACAATAGGCCATAAAGGGCAGGACTCTTTACAAAATAAGAGCAGACCCTTGTTTTTGTAATTTTCATTTTGATCATATTTTTCATACACATTTTTAAAGTGGATTTCCACACTGCACATATGTTGTGTTAATTGTGTATATCAGTTATTGAATAATGGATGTAAATTTAATAGAAACAAATTAAATTTGAACGGTTTAATGTGAAATCATTTGTTCTAGATAAACTTAAGAATGAGAATTATTTACAGTGGTGATGATAGGAACCAAACATCTGAAGAGATTAATGCCTTAAATATGTCATTCACAGAAGGGTGCTGTACTGATTTACCCATGCTCATTTCCCAGCATTGGATAGAGGGGTATATAACCTCTGAGCAGTGGACCTGTTTTCTCTGGAGTGATGGTGCTCTGTCTAATACTTCTGGGATGAGTGGAATGGTGAATGTGATCCAGAACCCATCATCCAACATCACATCCTGACCTCGCTGATGTGTATGTGGCTTAATACCCTTGAACTGGTATCTGACCATATTTGTGTACACATCATAACCACTGAATCCTATCACCACCAATGTTCTTCATTTCTCTCTCTCTCTCTCTCTCTCTCTCTCTCTCTCTCTCTCTCTTCATCTCTCTCTCTCTCTCTTCCTCTCTCTCTCTCTCTCTCTCTCTCTCTCTCTCTCTCTCTCTCTCTCTCTTCCTCTCTCTCTCTCTCTCTTTCTCTCTCTCTCTCTCTCTCTCTTTCTCTCTCTCTCTCTCTCTCTCTCTCTCTCTCTCTCTGTCTCTCTCTCTCTCTCTCTCTCTCTCTGTGTGTGTTCAGTCCATTGTAAAATTGCTGTACAGTTAAAACTAGCTTAAACTGACCCTCCTAGTGCCCACTCTGATGAACAGGACCATATTTCTGTAGGGTCTTCTGGGACCCCTATTGTTAACTACAGCTCCCATAACACACTACGCTTTTGAAAAGAAGAAGCTATGGTCAGTCAGAAGAGGGTTGCAGCATTAGTGTCCCACCCATAAACTGGAAATTACCATTTAAATGTGTTAATTAGCTTTCCGCCCATTTGATGCGGATAATGGCTCGTCTGAAGGCTAATCTGTAGTTAAAATGGCAGAGTTAGCCATTTAACCTAATGACCCTGTCAAGTGCGGATGGACTGCAGAACATACTGACCTTTCTCTGCCGTCAACACACAATATGATACATAAACTTACAACAAAACTGTCAAAAATGATTACGTTTTACTTAAAGGAGCACTCCAGATTTTTGTAACATTTGTACATTTGTTTGGAACATTTGTGCATTTTGTTTGTAAAAGTGCTACACACTTCAAGCCTTTTGGAGTTTACAATTATATTTATGCTTAAGTTTAGGGTTAGGATTCAGTTCAGGTTTAGGTGTAGAGATGTCAGCATTGACATAAAAATAATAAATAAATAACTCAGAAATTCAGTTGAACATCCACCGATATAAAGAGTACACAATTTAGAAATGACAGATGAGTACACATTGTATAAATACTGGATATTTTAGTAAAATATGTATGAAATCATCTTGTAAAAAGACTGATCCATATCATTTTATTTATGCTTATGGGGATATTATTATTATTATTATTATTATTATTATTATTATTATTATTATTAGTAGTAGTAGTAGTAGTAGTAGTAGTGGTGGTGGTGGTGGTGGTAGTAGTAGTAGTAGTAGTAGTAAGAGTGGATAAATCAAAATGAAAAACCCCATGAAACTTCACAAATAAAATGAACAGTGTATAATCTGATTAAAAAATTAAAATAAAGTACAGAGTTATTGTTTTTAAAATTGATAGTACAGATCATCAAATAAATGTATGCAGAGCTGTCATTCCTAGAAAGTAGAAATTGCATGTTCAAATATTTTTAAATTTTTAAAACCTGAAGCAACTCTTACAAATTCTTTCAAAATCCACATCCTCTGGGGAGTGGAAAATGGCATTTTTAGAGGGGTTCGTGTGAGCAGCAGTGGAAGGAAGTGATTTATTTAGCAGATTTAGATTTAGATTCCTCTTTTGATCAGAATCCGTCATCTAACCTTGGCGGAGAACAGCTGATTTAATCCCAACATTTTTTTTTTTCTTTCTTTTTTTTTCCTGACATTCCTCCGTCTCCTTTCACACCGACATGTGATCAGCTTTCAAAAGAGGCAGGAAAAAAGAAAAACCTTTAAAAAGATTTGATGCAATCAATGGTAACCCAACTCTTCTGGGAGCTGCGAGGAAGAGGTGACTGAAACCAGACGAGAGACCATTTCCCTTCAGCACTGCTTATCTTCCTTTCTTCCATTCTCTCTTTATTGTTGTTATGCTTTTTTTACTGTTGTTAATTGAAATGCTGTAAAAGTTAGTCAATGTTTTTAACTAGGCTGCCTTCATATATAGATTTGATTATGTTTCAAATAATAAGTCAACCGGCAATAACAGGGAATCAGAAATATTGAATTATAAGAGCTTCAGCTGGCTCAAAGCCTCATGTCTGCCTATATCCGAATTCCAGAATTATACAGGGATAATGTGAGTTTTCACCACTTATCTTATTTGCCCAGGTACTCTTAGTGCTGTGATGTGGTTCACCTGGCAGGTGGCAAATAAACCCCCAGTTTTCCATGTTAAAGATGTAGTATCCTACATTACTTCGCTAAAGTAGCTAATATTTAACTAATGCTTACAACATCTAATTATCATTAAATAAACAATGTTTAGGAAAACGGCATCTAGTCAAAACAATTTGAACGTGTTCTGTTAGTGTATAATTACACCACAATTATTTCATATTTGGACAGGAAAGGCTTAAGGCACCCAGGTCGCTATCTTTCTCAAATTGAAAGCTTGTCTTTTAACAGCAGGAGATGTTTGAAAGGCAGTGTTCTGTTTGTTCATCTATTTGTCATTTGACAGGTAAATGAGTGTCCTCTGTTTGCAGCGGTCAGCTGGGTGTTGGACACTGGCGAGTGTTATCGTACGATCACACACCATCTGTCAGTTGGGCATTTGTCTCCTGAAACCCAATAGTGATGTACACATCGGAGCCTTCCAAACAGAAAGGATAACATCATCATGCTATTGTCCAATCAGCTGCAAGCATTCTCAATAACCCTTTGAAATACTCCAAGCAAGCAGTAAAGTTTCAAAATGTCAATCAATTATCTTTAAAGCTTCAATCAACCCTAAATCTTTAAGGCAGCCAGGGTTTGCACTTCAAGACAAGTCAACGTCTGTTTCACAACTAAGATATTCTGTTTAATTTACTGGAGGAGTCAGCTAAAAAAAATAAAAATAATAAAAATAAGAGAGATTTCTTACATCAAAACTTACTTAGGCACGATGGCGCAGCAGGCCATGTTGCTGTCACATAGCTCCAGTGTTCTGAGGTGGTGGGGATCGAGCCCCGCTCCAGGTGATTCTATGTGAGAGGTTTGGTGTGTTCTCCCCGTGTCCACGTGGGTTTCCTCTGGGTGTTCCAGTTTCCTCCCATGGCCCAAAAACACACATTGGTAGGGGGATATAGGCACGAGTTAATGTCTGAGTGTGTGTCCGAATGCAATGTGACCCTGTACTGTACAAGAGGTTACAGACACAGGATGAATGAATGACTACGTAGGTTGCTTGATGCACCTAGTGATGCATTTGGACACATCATCAGTGACAGTACCTGGTCATAGGGTGTTTTGGGTCTTTCAACTTCAGACACCCTCACCCAGGCGACCTGACCAGGAGTGAGCAATTCCCGGCCTGTGTCCAAGTAGCGTTTGCCCATGGTTTGTCCCTCCTAATAATAAATTTGGATCATTAGCAAATGATTTATATATGAGTTACACTTATATAGTGCTTTTCTAGACCTCCAAAATGCTTTATATTTTGGGACTCACCTGAAAAACCATCAATGTGTAGCATCCAGCGAATGTGCAACATTACATTCACCACAAATCAGCTATTGGTTAGAAAGGAGACATATATTAATATAAAAATTCTGTAATAAAATAATACAAAAAAATGTATCCTTAAAATGCAACATTATATACAAATCGAAAAATAAAGACATGCATTTAACTTTGTGTTTACTCGTATAATATGCAAACAAGTTGCATATATATCGTTCAAGGACCAATAAAGCAATTTAATCAACACAATTTTTCAGACCAATAAACTCATTATGAATGACAGGCTTTTGTTCTCCTGTACAGAATTAGTGACAGCTTCCCTTAGCCGCTCTGGAGGCTAATTCCTGCTTAGGAAGGTCAGGTATCCATTGGATTTGGGAGGGGGGCTTCCACCTGCACACTGGGGGCTGAAGTGGGCAGGTGTAGAGCAGAGCTCTGAAGACACTCAATCCGCTCTAATCTAATCTCTCATCTCCTAATGAGTAATCCAGCCTTCACTCTGAGTGTGTTCCTCTTTGTGGAGCAAGCCCTAATTACCTCTCGCCCAGTTAGCGCCGAACAAGGCCCCAGTGCTTCAGAGAGAAACCCGATCGGCCCCCCAGTGCCGCCCCGCCGCTTAGCGAGACGATCCTCGTCTGCCACAACAGAGGGGCCCTTGTTCCAGCAGGGCGGCGACAGACCCGTTTGATCCGCTGATGTGGCGGCCACGAAAAAGACACCACAAAACCCCACCCCACCCAGGCCCTCATAAACCCCAGTCTGCTTTACCTCCTTTTTTTTTACTTTCTTCTCTTTCGCTAAGCTCCTTTTTCAGGTTTCAGAAAGGATTACGGCGGAGATGGTAAAGAGCACCCTGCTGAAATAAATATCTTGATCTGGAGTGGCATGTGGTGGGTTTAGCTTTTTGGAACAATAATGGCTACTGTTCAAAGGAAAGACAGAGAGAGAGAGAGAGAGAGAGAGAGAGAGAGAGAGAGAGAGAGAGAGAGAGAGAGAGAGAGAGAGAGAGAAATAAAGCATGACTGAACTTGTTGAGGTTTTATATTTATCTATTTAATAAATATGTGGACGCTGAACTTCTTCAGTTTAATTTCTTTAGTTTAGCACTGGAGCTACAAAACCAGTGCTAACAAATAAGGAAAAGGTTACATTAGCATCACCTATTAGCAGGGGGTAATTTAAGATTTTAGAACTTGTGGGAAATGCCTATTAACATGGCACCGCTAAATCAACACAATGTTGCTTCAAAGTGAGTTGTTAAGTTAATCACAAACTGACTTTTGCCCAGTTTTGAAAACCTGACAAATGGCAATGTATAAATATAGATAATTGGTTCTTCATGACGAGGGCTACTACTGTTTTCCTCTCTATTTTATTTATTTTTGTATTAGGGTTCAGTAAATGATTTTTCATGTCAGGGATATTTCATTAAGTATAACATTCATTATCTGTTACCGCTTATCCAATTCAGGGTCGCGGTGGGTCCAGAGCCTACCTGGAATCATTGGGCGCAAGGCGGGAATACACCCTGGAGGGGGCGCCAGTCCTTCACAGGGCAACACAGACACACACACATTCACTTACACACTCACACCAACGGACACTTTTGAGTCGCCAATCCACCTGTGTTTTTGGACTGTGGGAGGAAACCGGAGCACCTGGAGGAAACCCACACGGACACGGGGAGAACACACCAACTCCTCACAGACAGTCACCTGGAGCGGGAATCAAACCCACAACCTCCAGGTCCCTGGAGCTGTGTGACTGCGACTGGTGTATAACATGTCCCTTGTAATATTCATTTCTGAAAATGTTCTAATATTCATAGGTGGTTTTGTCCCCATCTAGTAAATATGTTTAATAAATAATTTTTTTAATGATTTCTAAGGGTGGCACAGTGGCACAGCAGATAGTGTCGCAGTCACACATCTCCAGGGACCTGGTGGTTGTGGGTTCGAGTCCTTAATATAACATATATTTCATAACTTAATGAAGTTATGAAATATATGTATTTATTTTTACATTCTGCTAGAGGAGCCCAGTACGATGGTGGTGTATGGTGTGGGCTGATTTGCTGTTGGGTTCATTAGTACGGTTCTCTGAGATTAAGTCTCTGATATTGATCAGTTCCATAAATAATGCAAGTTTTATTCTATTCCGAGTTGCTATTTTTTATATTATTTATTTATTAATTTTGTCGTATGGACAGTAAGAATTCATTATTGAGCTTGGTTATTCGGAAGTGGGCTACATGCATGTAAACACACATGCGTCTTAACATGGTCTTATCAGAAAATCTGCGGAAATGTGTGTGTTTGTAGATTTCCCTCTTAGCCCGAGAGCATGTTCTGCTCTAGTTTGAAGAGTTTACCTGCTGGATTACGGCAGTGCTCCAATGGATCTCCTGTAATTTTAAAGCTTCTTTAAGCCAATTATCATCTGCTTTTTTTTAAAATCTGTTACCAGGGCGTTGTATCAGTATTTAGATATGCTGGTGTTTGGATTATTTTATTTCCATCATCCCGCTAGCCTCAAATCGTCTTTCAAGCTCAAATGCTCCAGTGCTTAAACTATACGCCCAACAGACATGCTTTTAATAAATTTAATTGCTTTAAGGTGCACCCACTATGAACACAATGTTCAGTTCTGCATATAAAACTTGTATGGAGCTTAATCTAACCATGTTTAATGCCAAGTGCTGGCTAGAGGAGTATATACCCACCAACACTGGACTGTTGATGAGTCGGACTGCACTCTCTAGCAGTGGAGGTCCATTCAAAGCTTATGAGATGTGATCCAGAAGTGTTTGTCCTACATCAGGACCTGACCTCACTACACATCTTATAGTAGAATGCCATCTAATTTTCACAGAAAAAGTTGTGTTTGTCCAAACATCTGCTGTTTGAGCTTTTGAATGTTGTGCTATGTTACCGATCCATACAATCAGAAAAAGCCATTCAGGGGGAGTTAACCATTTACAAACCACACAGTGCAGAAAATCAATGGTAGTTGGAACTCTGGAAGATAATTTGACTCCGTGGGACCTGGCAGTGAGAAACAGCAATTCAGTTTCAAACTCTGAATGTGAACCAAGATACAAAATGTGAGTAAGGCTAATCAATAAACAAATCAAAATAGGGGCTCCAGCTGTTCCTCATGGCTTTCATCCCTGAGTCCTGCATTCTCCCTGCCATCACTTCTGTCTGCTCTCCATGGGCCTGGCTGACCAGATGGATTTTGTAAGTTAATGAATCTTTATCCCCATAGAAAGGCCAATTTGGCACCATTATGCCTTGGGTTTGGGTGGCTCTAATGGCATGTGGTTGATGTAATGTGTTCTCCACTGGGTCTGTTCTGCCCCCAGCACTGTGAGCAGTCTGTTGGGGGGGGGCTGATATTATGGAGAGAGAGAGAGTGTGTGTGTGTGTGTTAAAGAATATAGTAGGCCTAGAGAATGATGGGCATTGCTTTCCTGAGTGGACAATAACTGCAGAAGTGCAAATCTCTAGGGGAGGTGATGCCCCCTGCTGGGGAACCTGCCTTTTACCTGCTTAATCTCCACCTCTTTTTATGTGCAACAGTGTGTGTGTGTGTATGTGTGTGTGTGTGGGTGTGGGTGGATGTGCCTGTGTGTAAATGAATGAGTGCAGTTGACCAGCAAGGTTGATGGACGTGGCTTACCTGAGTGAACAATAGCTGCAGCAGCTTAAGTGTCCAGGTTTGGTGATGCCCCCTGCTGGAACACCTGCCCTTCTCCTCCTTACATACACACACACACACACACACCCACCCACACACACTCTTTCTCCCTTATTCTCTAATATCCTCCCCCACATACTGCTCACTGCACTGTAACAGCCCCAGTGGCGAATACATTACAGAGACTTCCATTTAATTTGTTGCGACCAACCCTTATCAAAATGTACTATGGCCTAACCCTATCTCTGCATGTTTGAGACTTAAAGGCATACAATTCTGGTGAACTACTGTTCTCACAGCAAAACAAACCCCAGCCCTGTGTTTGAGTTCATTCAGAAGCTTTGTAACTTTTAATGTGGAAAATTATGTGGTTGTCAAACTAGTTCTCGTTCACTGTCTGAATTACCACAGAAACTCATTTGAAACTTGAGCTGTTGGTTTTGTAGCACTTTTTGCATGTAGTTTATTTAATGCAGTTAGCAGTCTCTCGTCAGTTTCACCTTAAGTAATGTGTAATAGCAAAAATAAGCCAGAATTACCCACATATGGAGCAGAAATAGAGCAATGTCCTCATCTGTGTTCATGCTTTTCAATTTTCAGAGGTCTGGGTCTCTTTTTTTGCCATTTACAGAGGACAGTTCTCTGAATTTATAAAAAGTGTTTATTGAACTATCTTTTAATGATAAATCCAGTTACAATATAAAGACAGATTTCACAATCCCTAAAATTCCTCCAAATACATTTTTTTAAAAAATGAATTAAAGGTAGTTTTACACTCACACAGCTCCAGGGACCTGGAGGTTTTGGGTTTGAGTCCCGCTCCGGGTGACTGTCTGTGAGGAGTGTGGTGTGTTCTCCCTGTGTCTGCGTGGGTTTCCTCCGGGTGACTGTCTGTGAGGAGTTTGGTGTGTTCTCCCTGTGTCTGCGTGGGTTTCCTCCGGGTGACTGTCTGTGAGGAGTTTGGTGTGTTCTCCCAGTGTCCGCGTGGGTTTCCTCCGGGTGACTGTCTGTGAATAGTTTGGTGTTTTCTCCCAGTGTCCGCGTGGGTTTCCTCCGGGTGACTGTCTGTGAGGAGTTTGGTGTGTTCTCCCAGTGTCCGCGTGGGTTTCCTCTGGGTGCTTTGGTTTCCTCCCACGGTTCAAAAACACACATTGGTAGGTGGATTGTTGACTCAAAAGTGTCCATATGTGTGAGTGTGTGAGTGAATGTGTGACTGGCCCCCTCCAGGGTGTGTTGCCACTTAGCGCCCAATGATTCCAGGTAAGCTCTGGACACACCCTGAATTGGAAGAGCGCTTATAGACTGAATGAATGAATGAATGAATTAAAGGCTAGCTACACCTTAACGAACCCTGACTTTAACTTCAGCAACAAATATGTTTCTTTATTTCTTTCTTAATTTATTAATATATTGACTTATCTCCTTTATATCATTTATAAACTCTCTTTTCTTATTCTCTATCTCTGTTTCTCCCATAATTTTATTGTTTCACTATTTTTTCACGGTTTCTTTTCTTTGTCTCTCTCTTTACCTGCTTCATACTTCCTTTTTTATCTCTTTTATCTCGTTCTGTGTTTTCTAGTTTCTCTCTCTCTCTCTCTCTCTCTCTCTCTCTCTCTCTCTCTCTCTCTCTCTCTCTCTCTCCTCTTCCTGAATTGGCCCTGCTGCACTTCAAAGCAAAAGTGTGTGACAGAGCAGTGTGTATGTGTGTGTGATCACTCCTCTGTCTTTACTCGCAGGCTCGTTTAACAGAGACTGATTGGATTGTTTGGAGGGAAAGCAGCTCTATCATTCTCCACATTCGCTGGCAAATGAAGCGCAAGAAACGCCCACACCTGCAGCTGTGAGTGTGTGTTTGTGTGTGTGTGCGTGTGTGTTCCTCTTGAATGGCATACAGCAGCATTCTCATCTGTTTTCTGCTGGCCATGTTTCTGTAGATGTGGCTGATGAAAGGAACATTTACAGCCAACGCACTGAACTTTCTCTTTCTCAATGGTTAAAAAGTGTGAATACCTGCTCTTCAAAAAATGTCTTTATTAAAGTAGAAAGTATGAAAAAAATCACTTTTTGGCTGCATGTTGGTTTAGGGATATGGATCTCCTGTATATGAAATAAAACAACCCAATCTTTTTATTTTTATTTTTTTTTTGATCTGAGGGCATGGAATAAAACAAATGGTTGATTTTGTACTGCATCTTGTGTTGATAGTCGACTATTTGCAGTTGTCCCGTGTCCTCCCCCGAGTCTCTCCAGTCAAAGCATTTCTGTGAGAGCACAAACATGAGGTGACACTTGGCAAAAACAAGAATAGAGAAGTCCCTCTGCTTCTCATGCCTCACTCCCTACTTCTTCATGTTTCACCCAACAAGCGCTGAAACCGGTCATTCTGAACAAGGCTGTTTAGACAGGGTAAGAAAAGTGCTGTCTTGTTGGATCCTTGTGGCATTTTGACCAAAGCATGTCACAGATGTTTCATTAAGCGCCCAAAACTGTGTTTAATTGTGAAAACATGATATGACACGTCCACTATTTTATTACATTATTTTTTAATTTGCTAACATTAATAATTTTTTCCTGCTTTGCTGCAGTTTCTGTTCTGCTGGGAAAGAAGGTCTAGTGGCCCACTGCCAACAGAGCTAGAGCGGTATGAAACCCTCCAGCACAGGGCTGTAAAGTAATGTAAAGCATTGTTCATACCTTTGGGAAGAGTTGGAGTGGCTTCTGTGTTTCAAATCCAATCACCCAGCAACAGCACCTGAATTCACTAACGTTAATATGGCTGAATGCAATCAGATCTTTACAGTTTAAAGCCTTCTCAGAAGAGTTGAGGCTGTTACTGCAGCAATGAGGAATGAACTCATAACGATATCCTAGATGTCAGAAGACACATGAAGCAAGTGGGCATCTACAAACCTTTTAAAGACTCTTATCATGGCATTAGTCTATTTTTAAACACTGCACTTTTAAACACTGATTCCTAATTTAAAGTTTTGTTTGTGTTTTCAGGCTGAACATTTCACAGGGGAACCATGTGTCTATTTGCGCTACCACACTTAGAGAAATGCCAAAACTTGGAAACTAGGGACTCCTTGGCAGAAGACAAGTTGAAACTCAGACCTGGAGGAGCATGGCAATGCCGGGAGCAAGAGGAGGCCTCGTACTCTGGAGCAGTCTTTGTGAGCTGGGGTACTGAGGCAGCCTGGTGTGCCGTCTGGCTTCGTCAGGGTGTCGTTGTTTCCATATGTCCTACTTCGAGGCTCTGTGCATGCCCAGACCCACAATTTTTAATGTTTTCATATGTTTTTCAAGTGCATTATACAATCTAAGCTTACTGTTACTATTTGCTTCAATGTCCCTAAACCTTACATGCTGAATAAATGTATAAAATAATAAAATAATATAAAAATACTGATAAAATAATGTATTATAACCGTAATTACTTGATCTTTTTCCTGATAGAAGACTTTATACTATGAACAACTCTTGTTACTTTAAGCCAATTCTTATTGCGCAACTCTTGTTACATACTTCTATTGGGAACTATTTTCTGATATGCTACTTTTTGCTGTCACTTTCTTGACGGTCCCCTAGACTCCCTCACACACAGCCAAAAAAATAAAAAGTACATTTGGGGAGACAATTACTTTGGCATATATTTAAGGAGTGCTGTAATTGAAAAAAGAAGTTAAGAAACACAGCTCTGAGGAACTCAGATGCCCATCCACTAGGTTTATTCAGCATTGTGGACTGATTCACTACCAACTGAGAAAATTCTGTTCACGTACCACCTCTGGTGAGTTAAAAGCTGTCTCTTGAGATTGAGTGTTAGAGTTCCCCAGGGTGCGAGGCGCCCCCTTCCTTAAGGGTCTGTCAGGAATGCTTTATTTTACATTTTAATATAAAGTAATTAATCTCATGTCTTGGCTGATTGACTACATCTGTGCTTTTTTTTAAGTAAACCATTGTTTTCAACACCTACATGTGCAGTATGGAAATGACTGAAGCCTCTACAAAGAACCACCCCCCACACACACACACACCCACACACACATACACTCTCACACACATACTCCACCTTCAACTTCACTTTGCTCTGGAACAAATTAGGACACATTACATGTTGTAACGGCTATGACAGCATGACATAAGGATGTCAAAGAATGACACAAGGGCGTGTCAGTGTGCCACGGAGGTGAGACAGGTGAGACAGGCCGGACAGGTGACAGTGGCCTGCAGGTGTTGCTAGGTGACAGGTTGCCCCGGTAGCGACAGGTCCTCATGTGTATGTATGGCCGGGTTCAGAGAGACAGACACACTGACGTTTGAGGAGCAAGGGGTGGGGGCCAGAGGGGTCAGTCTGGAGACAGTCCTCATTAGCCCCCCACCCTACAGACACACACTCTTTCTCTCACACTCTCACTCTGTCTTGCTTTGGTTCTCCTAGCAGACAATCACAAATTAAGACAGAAAGACTGAGTCTCAATTTAGCCACGTCATCCAGCATTCATGCACTATACCCTACATTTATAAACTATGCCCTACATTTATATACTACATTTATACACTGCACCCTACATTTATACACTACATTTATACACTATGCCCTACATTTATACCCTACATGTATACACTACACGGTATATTTATATAATGCATTTATACACTATACCGTGTATTTATAATACTACATTTATAAACTATGCCCTACATTTATATACTACATTTATACACTGCACCCTACATTTATACACTAAATTTATACACTATGCCCTACATTTATACCCTATGTGTATACACTATACGGTATATTTATATAATACATTTATACACTATACCGTATATTTATATACTACATTTATAAACTATGCCCTATATTTATACGCTACATTTATACACTATGCCCTACATTTATACCCTACATGTATACACTATACGGTATATTTATATAATACATTTATACACTATACCGTATATTTATATACTACATTTATAAACTATGCCCTATATTTATACACTACATTTATACACTATGCCCTACATTTATACCCTACATGTATACACTATACGGTATATTTATATAATACATTTATACACTATACCGTATATTTATATACTACATTTATAAACTATGCCCTATATTTATACACTACATTTATACACTATGCCCTACATTTATACCCTACATGTATACACTATACGGTATATTTATATAATACATTTATACACTATACCGTATATTTATATACTACATTTATAAACTATGCCCTATATTTATACACTACATTTATACACTATGCCCTTAATTTATTCCCTATACCCTATATTTAAACATTATATACTACATTTATACACTTTAGGTAAGATTTGGTATTTCTGCTCCTGGGCTCCCCCTGAAGTTGCAGAGTGTAATTCACATTTACAGCACTGTCCTAAAATGAAAGGGGAGGGAAAGGGAGCTCCCCCAAATCGTACATAGTGCAGTTTATTCAGTGCTAAGCCTACAGAAGCAACAACAGAAGCCCTATTCTGCTTTTTACAGGTCAGTAGAGCATCACAGTGATTTTAAAGCTGTGATTTTAAGTTACAAAGGCCGAGTGTTCCTTTAACCTTCCTTTAAGTGTTTAATAAATAAATAAAACTTGACTTCCCATGAACACTCTACATTACTCACACTCCAAAGTGCTTCTTGCTCCAAAAATGGCTGGTACACTGTGGGAGCGCTCAGTCTGAGACACTGCTAAAGACTTCTGGCATACTCTCCCTCCTCTCTCTCACACAAAATTTGCAAATTATAGTTCAGTGATGGGCACAATGACAGGATCCCTCCTCTCCTGCCTGAAGAGGAAATTGGAGATGTTTTTTTGTGTGTGTTTTCTGAGGCGGTGTGAAGGCCAGTCCTGGGGGATATCCCAGCAGGCCGCTTTGCGTTTAGCTCGGCTTACGACCCTCACAATCCTGATTGCTTCATTTTTCGCTGGAGTGGCCTGTGCCTCTCAAGACTGCTGCTAATTATTTCCAGAATAATAAGAAGAGGCAGATTAGAGTGTTTGGCAGGGAGATGTATTGCACCGTTCGTTAGCTTCGTTCATATTCGCCTCCGAATTGAATGACCTATTAGAGCGGATTAATTCTGCTTTAAAATGTGAAGCGGTCTCCTATGTCCTGTTTGCTGGCTCAACCCTGGCTCCATCAAATCCGGTGGGATACACACTATGCTGACCACCGTCGCTGCTGGAATAATAATAATCATAATAATGATAATAATAAAGCATTACTGCACACAAACAAAAACAATTTACTGATACATAAAATCAGCAAAGCGCCCAAGTCAATATACACACAAATTAAATCAACTGACCAGAGAATCATATGCATAATCATATCAGAATGCAGGAGGCAGGGAATAAGCCACTGTATTTTCCACATTTAAACACTTCATGTCCCTACAAGGGGTCTTTAGAAAAGAAAATGCTTCTATATAGATCCCTAAACACTCGAAGAACCTTTTGCATGGTTAAAGGGTTATTTTCATTGTGGTGGAGTTCTTCAGATTGATGGATATGTTTCTTTTATAGAAAGGTTCTATGGAGGGGTTAGAAGGGTTCTATGGCACCTTCTAGTCTGAGGCACTAAAACCGGATCAAGCTTGACATCGTAACAGAAGCAGAACCCTTTTCTGAAAGGTGCTGTTCAGAACCATCTATAGCACATTCTCCATCAGTCTGAAGAACCCCTTTATGGTACAAAAACCCAATCTTTCTTCAAGTGCTCAGGGTTCTATATAGAACCTTTTGTTCGAATAAAAAAAAACCCTTAAAGAACCATAATATTTAAGAGTGTAATTCTACTCTTTGTTAACTATTTTATCCAGAGTTTATTTTATTGTACCTCATCTGCTTTTTAACTCTATGCCACAGCTGGGCCATGGGGGCCTGGGTTCAAGCCACATCTCGGATCTGTGAGGAGTCGCTGTCAGCTCCGCTAACCAGTCACTGGGGTTGCTCTTGTGTGCTCTTGGTGCTGTTCTCAAACAAACCCCTTTATTGTAATAAAAGTTTAATTATACATCTTTGGCCCTTTATTTTATTTCAGCTTTACTGCCCCTATCAATTCCACTGATAAAAATATGTAGTGTGTAATAACACTGTCTCCTGCTAACATAATAATTACCGTTGCCAACTTCATCCAGTAATACCTTGCTTTTCAGAGGGCTGTTAAATAGGCTTGCTGGGCAGTTTGGATGACTCAGTAAAGCAGGTAGTAAGCAGATTTAAAAAGTATTAATGAAATAAAATATATTAATAAATCTGTGTGTTGCCTTACCTGAATCTCAAGATACTCTCCCTCACTTATATTATTCTCTCTCTCTCTCTCTCTCTCTCTCTCTCTCTCTGGATGGATGGATGGATGGATGGATGGACAGCAGGACACTTTATCAGCACACAACACGCATCAGTCTTATATATAAATTTATTTATTTATTTATTTATTTGAGTATGGGGTATTTTTATGGGGTCTGAACACAATGCAGCCGTGGAGATAGACAGGGCTTTAATTCTCCCTGGATTGTGCTGTCTGTCTTCCAGCAATCACAGGGAAACTGGAGTAGAAAATTAACTCGTTAAAAGCTCCAGCCATCACTTGGGGGCGGCTAGACAAATCCATCCTAATGCCAATCAGCATCTGAAAGTGGGAAAATACTGAGAAATGATGTGGTATGGCACTCACAAAAGACGCAGAAACACACACACACACACACACACACACACACACTGAGAGGCAAACTAGATTAAGAACAAACACTTGCAAACACATTCTTGTACATTCATATACAGTACTGTGCAAAAGTTGTTGGCACGTGCAACAAACTTTGGAAAGTAAAGATGACTTCAGAAATAATGGACTTACTTCTTTATTACTTGAAAGAAAAAGACAACAATGTGCAGTAAACAGTAATTAACAAAAGAAAGCCAGTATTATATGTGACGACCAGTTGCTTTTTTTTTCTTAAATATTAGTCCTAGGTACCGTTTATACCATTTTATAAAGAAATTAGATGGTAGTTTCACTGAGCATCTTGGAGAATCTGCCACAGTTCTTTTAAGAAGTTGGATTGTTACACTTGATTTTTCATGCAAACATTCAGGAGCCTTCATTATGCTTTTTATTGTTTTTTAGTTTGTTTTTTTCATTATTGAACGCAACCTCTTTTTTAATAAGTTGCTTTCTTTACAGACATACAACTATGACTTTTTGTAACATTATTGTTATTATTATTATAATCAGTGGTAAATAAATCTAAAATGTTTTTGTACTGACTCAATACTGCATAATGATTTCATAAAATAAATAGCAGAATTTGTACAAAAAAAAAAAAAAAAAATAGGGTGCCTAAAACGTATGCACAGTACTGTATATCAGCACAAATGTGTTTGGAGTGTGGAAGGAAACCTGGACATGGCAAGGATTGAACCCTGGACCCCAGGACCCTGGAGCTGTGTGGCAGTGACACTATCTGTTATGCCACATGTTCAAATAAGGTAAAAAAGAAAAAGAAAAGAAAACAAAAAAATAGATATACAATGTTTGGTTGTGACTGTGTTCACTAAATGATGATTAATTGTTTGTTTGCAATAATATTAATAATACTTATAATAATAATTATATCATGTACAATATGTGTAATGCATATGTAACTGTCCATATGTAATATTAAGATGACCCAGTTGATATGTATTTGAATAAAATATGTAATAGGTCCAAATGTCATGTATCATTCATAACACAAAGAATAGAGGGAGAGAGTGGAAGAGACTGAGGGTGATGGATAGCATCCAGTTCCACTGCAGTAGTAATTTTGTATTGTGTTTTTTCTGAATGGCCATTACCATCATGGTTTGGCAAATTGGTCAGCATTTGGCATGTCCAGATTTGACTGTTTTGGAGAGACAGCTGACTGTAAAGACTGTATTAAATCTCCCTCGCAGCCTTCATTAACCCTTCGTATTGTCACTATTGTTTTCCTGGGGTTTTCTAGTGTAGTAAAAATAATTACATGTCAAATGAAATAGTGGGTATGTCATTGTTAGTAATTAATTACATTTCAATTCTGCATTTACACATTGAAGCTGTGTTTCTGATTAAAATTTTGGTGAGTTTTGATATTAAAAAGATAAGTTTGCAGCAATATTACAAACATTCTACAAAATAAAACTCTACAGCAACCTTTTATCAGAACCCAGTCCTCAGTGTATTTTAATGTGAAGAATAATTCTCATGATATTCCAAATGAATATAATTTAAAAAAAACAATAAAAAGAAGTGTATATTAAATACAAATATTAGGCATCAGGGAAAGTCTAGTCAAACATTTGGAAACTGGAAATCTCTCACACACTTGTGCGTTACTTAAGTCCAGAGCTAAGCCCTCCTGATTCTGCTTCTGAAGCTGTGAGATATTCCTGTGGAATAAGGCCTGAAAATGAGGTTGCTATTATTAGTTTCTGCTTTAATAAGCCACACAGTGCAGTGGTTAGCAGTTAGTGCCCGGGGAGTGAAGAGCATTATTTATTAGCAGTATTGGGCAGATGCAGGAGGCTAAAGAGGTCAAGACAGATGGCATGACTGCTATAAGAGAAGCCAACGGGCAGCTGCTGAACTCCATCAGAAAACGTTTACGTGGGACCTGTATGATGACTTCTTCAGTCAAAGGTGTTTGTAAAAGAAGCTGTAAATCTGTGTAATTGGTTCTTTGAGAGATGGAGCTAGTTTTCCAGGGGGAAGAATCAGTGAAAGTTCATTAACAGCATAGTTGTGGAGGGTGGAGCATTTCACAAGTCTTCTTATCACCATGGATACCAGAAAACATTAGGAGGACTTGATCTCATTTAAGCGTGGCACTGTAGCGCAGCAGAAAATGTCGTAGTCACATAGCTCCATGGACCTGGAGGTTGTGGGTTTGAGTCCCGCTCAGGGTGAATGTCTGTGAGGAGTTTGGTGTGTTCTCCCCTTGTCCATGTGGGTTTCCTCCGGGTGCTCCGGTTTCCTCCCACAGTCTATGAACACACATTGCTAGGTGGCAACTCAAAAGTGTCCATAAGTGTGTGTGTGTGTGCGTGTGTGTGTGTGTGTGATTTGCCCAGTGATGGACTGGCGCCCCCTCCAGGGAGTGTTCCTGCCTTGTGCCCTGTGATTCCGTGGAGGCTCCGGAGGCTCGTGGAGGCACCGTGACCCTGAACTGGATAAGCAGTTTCAGACAAAGAATAAATTATTGTTTTTTAGCTGTGTTGCTGTGGTAAAGTCTGATCTCATTTCAGCAGCTTCTGAATAACATTCTCTAAGTCAGCCACATGCTAACAACCAGCACGTGCTAACAGCTACATTTAGACTAGAATATAAATATAATAAACCTGAAATCTAATGTGCAATTTTTTGTCACTCTGTGATATACAAAGTAATGTGTTTTCACACATACAAACGCACACACACTAGTGCACTAGGGGCAGTGAACACACAGTTGAAGGTTGGCTGCCTTGGGTAAGGGTAAGGGCACCTCAGCTGTGGATTGAGGTAGGAGGACAGTGATGTTGCTTCACACCCACCGCCCCAAGCATTTTTAGGCCAGCTGTGGAAATCAAATCAATGGCTTTACAGTCTTAAGCCCACTTCACTAACCATTAGGGCCCCTATTCAGTCTGCATTTGACATTACTTGGATCACCAGAAGTAAATTTGCAACTGATTTCAAAGTTGAAATTTGTCACAGTGAAAATATAAATTTCTTGAAGTCTTCTGAAAATAATGGAAGCTGCAATAAAGGCAAGGTCCTGGGTGTCATCCTGGTCTCAGGTCACTGTTTATGTGTTAGGTAGCCAGCTTTCCTCTCAAAATCCAAAAACACATGTTAGTAGGTGGCCAGCTATGTGTGTTTATCCACAGGTGTCTGAGTGAGTGACTGAGTGAGTATGTGATGCCATGCGATGGTCTGGCTAGCCTAAGATTCTGGAGTGAGGAAGTTACTGAAGGTGAATGAATAAAAGAAAGGCTTGTATTTAAAAGCCATTTAGACTGAAAAGTAAAAAATAAATACATAAATAAATAAGTCTCAGTTTCATAGAATGCATAAATGGCCCATTGGCTTCTGTAGGTGATTGTGAGATATGCAGATTTGCTGCTATTATATGCTAATCACTTCATCAGTGTGTGTGTTGAATGTTGAGCGTTGATTGTAAAACGTCCTTGGGTTTCTAGAAAGGCACTGTATAAGTGTAACGTTAAATAAATAATAGGCATTAGCTTGTAACTCATTCACTGGTGGCCATGTCTATAACAAGTTCTGTATGTAATCTCTTACACCTTCAGGTCACTAGGTGTCAGTATAATGGCTGAAGTAGAATCAACAGAGATGCCGAATTATTGCTACTTTAATTTTCGAGAAGCTTTAAGTTCTATTAAGGGTCCTTGTTATAAAAATAATAATAATAAAAAAATTACTCAGCCCACATTTCCATCAACATTTTTTTTTATTGTATGTCTCTTTCTGGAACCAGAAGGGGCTTCTCTATAAGCTTATTCCAAAGAACCCTTTGATGTGTCTTTATTTTTAAGAGTGCCAGAGTTTTCCTCCAGACAGATTGACACTGAAAGAGGGAAAAGCAGCTGTTTAGCAGGAGGCTAATGAAATAAACATGTGCTAAAGGCCCAGCTGAGCTCCGGGAGGAACCCAGACTGGGAAAGAGGAAATCAAGTCATTAGGGCTGTTGTGTTTCAGGAGGAAAAAGCTCATATCCAAATGGAATTTCAGCCGCTGTGCTGGTGCTGAAGGATGAATGGATGTTGCTCAGTGCATGATAACTTCCCTCTTCTGTTTCTCTCCATGTGGAATGAGATAAACCAGTGAGGGAAAACATCCATCACATCCAACGCTCTCCTGCTTTCTCTCCATCTTCCATCGCTTTCTTATTTCCCTCTTTCTTTTCTCACTTTCCTCTTTCAACCTCTAATCCTCTCTTTAGCTATGCTTTCTGTCCTCTTTGCCTCTCTCTCTCTCTCTCTCTCTCTCTCTCTCTCTCTCTCTCTCTCTCTCTCTCTCTCTCTCTCTCTCTCTGTCCTCTAGCTGAAGTGGAAGCATGTGTATGTAATATGAGCCCTTTTATCTCACTGTAGGCTCTACTGAAGCAGTTATGAAAATTACGGCCGTGCAAGTCTAGATTCCCCATTACTCAGTGTGTGTGTGTGTGTGTGTGTGTGTGTGTGTGTGTGTGTGTGTGTGTGTGTGTGTGTGTGTGTGTTTGGGCCTCCAGGTCGACTCATCGTTTAGCTGCTGCATGGGGAAATTGCATATTGATTGCAGAGTGGAACTGGGAAGAGTGCATGAAGCTCAGATTTGATGACCAGCCAGAGAGGTGGGGGAGGGGTAGTGAGAGTGAGCGAGAGAGCAAGAGAGAGAGAGACAGAGAGAGAGAGACTGGGGAGGGGTTAGGGAGAAAGGGAGATATAGCCGGGAGAAAGAGGGAAGAGAGTGAGAAAGACAGAAAGTAGGGAAGAGAGAGAGAGTAGAGAATGAAAGTGAGGGATGATGGTAGTGGAGGGGTATGTTTTCACTCTAATCTGTTTACTTTGCAATTTGTGTTTTGTGAGTGCGGTCATCCATTCTGTTTAACGTGACATCCGCACCAATGGCGGCAGCCAAGGGCCTGTGGGGGATTGTGTGTGTGTGTGTGTGTGTGTGTGTGTTGGGGGGGTAGGTTCAGTTGTAATTGTTGTGCACTCAGAGACATTAGTGAAAGCCTCATACATTCATACAGTGGGAGAGGAGTTTATATAAGGTTGTGTTGGTTTATGCTTTGTTGAAGCTATAGAAGAATCCCTTTTGGTTCCATAAAGAACTATGTTTATTTAAGAGATTGAGTGTGAAAAACCCTCTAAAGTTTAAACTGGAATTAGAATTAGGATCACTTTATTGGCCACCGTGCTTGCACTCAGAGGAATTTCTTCTCTGCATTTAACCAATCTGTGCAGTGAAATACACAAGAAAGTAAAGAAACTTCACTTGATGTAAAGTTATTAACAAATATGGTTCTTTACGGAATCAAATTTCTATGGCATTGCTTAAAGAATCTTTTGTAGCACCCTTATTTTTAAAAGTTTAACTGCTCTCTATACTGCATTTCTGGACATTTATCATTTATCATTTGTACCAAGAAAGAAGATTGCAATGATATTCAGATGGAAAGCACATCCAATCGCATCCCACATATTTTCAATCAGGGACAGGTCTGGCAATGTTGCTGGCCATGGCATAATACCTGTGTCTTCAAGGCAAGCTCTTGAGATAGCAACATATCTAAAATAGTTAAACACAGGTGAAAGGTCTTTACAAAGATTCTTTACAATAGTGAGATCCTTCCAACTGACAGATTCCTTAGGCAAAAAGATATTTTCCAGATAGAATGTTCCTTCAGGTGAGAGAGCCCTGATGCTTGCATCCACAGTATCCTTCTAGACAAGAGATCCCTGTAGGAAACTGATGTCTCCAAGTGAAAGATCTCTTCCAGACCAATAAATCCCTTCAGGTGAAAGATCTCTCAGGGGGAAAATATCTTTCCAATCTGAAGACTGTAACATCCTTTTAGGTTCAAGACCACTTCAGCTTAGAGATCTCTCCGAATGGGAGACTATGTAATACTTGAGACGACAAATTACGTGATAGGAGTGATAAAAAAAAAAAAAAAAAAAGTGATAGGAGCACATTACGTATGTATAGTGGAAACGTTGCATCATCTCACTTAAAGTGTGTAATACATACGTTTTTCAACTTGGACCAATGTGTCAGTGGAATTATTCATTTATTTATTTATTTAAACTCAATCATGTAATACACACACTGTTGCTAAACTGCATACCTCTGTATGTATAAGTGTATATACCTCTACATCACCCAAAACTATTAGGAGATGATATGGAGTCAAACAGTCCAAAATGGCAGAGAAATCCACCATCACTCAACGCATTTTTATGAATGGAGCATAAATGTGGTCATCAGGGGGCAGTAACATTGGTTAAATGATTAGCAGAATGTGTGTCATTGTATTTTGGGGTGATGACATGTCATCTGCGTCTATGGCAGATTTGAACCAGAGGGGGCACTGCAGAGATAGAACTGAACACAATAAAATGCTATTTTGATCATTTGTAAAAAATGTGTTCACATTTAAGCAGATTAACCCATCAGCTGTTTATTAACTCATGGTCTCAGAGTTTAATTACTTTAGGTTCAGCTTACTGTTAGGGTTAGGGTTGCATTTAGAGGTCTTTAGCTGCATTAATGAAAGTGCATTAAAGTCTGTAGTTCATGTTTTGCCGTGATACTGGGTTGGGTGGATTTTTGCCTTTTCAGTAAAGATGAAGCTGTGTGGTGTGTGAATTTAGAAACATAGCTTGTTTCTTTGGATGAGGTCTGATTTTTAGTCTGTGAAGGCATTATTAATCTCTCACTCTCACTCTCTCTCTTGCTCTCTCTCTCTCTCTCTCTCTCTCTCTCTCTCTCTCTCTCTCTCTCTCTCTCTCTCTCTCTCTCTCTCTCCCTCTCTCTCTCTCACACACACACACACACAATCTTCTCCATGCCTTTGACAACCCTGACAGTGATGTAAGAGGATGTGTTATCTGCTGACTTGTCAAGAATTCATAAATTTTTGAAATCAGATGAAAGTGAAGTGAGTTAAAGCTCAGGGGAAGATTGACATCTGGGAGTGGAATACGAGGAAATGTGAGAGCCTTGCACATGCATTTATATGTGTGTGTGTGTGTGTGTGTGTGTGCGTGTGTGTGTGTGTGTGAATATAAACACAGCATCGTGACCATTAAAGACACACACGTTGGTGTGAGATATGAGAAGGAATCTGCTAGCAGCCTCACTCACTACTGTCTTTCAAAGTCAAGCAGTTTATCATTTTTCTCCTTGTGCTTTCCATTAATGCACAAATACATTTAAAATGTGGCTTGTAAAGCTCTTGTGGTCTTGCTATAGCTCTCAGAGTGGGCTGCCAGTTGTCCCTGAACTGAAACATCTTGGCTGCTAAACTAATATTTTTAAACTCATGGTTTTTATTTGGAGAGAAAGGCACATTTGCACACCATAAACTCAGGTGCAGAATTAAGCATGGGTGATGTGGGCAACCACCCAGGGTGGCTTCTTATTGAGGGCGGCACCAGGCACACACACTTACACACACAAAAAAATGAAATTTGCAATTCATACCCTGGCTGCCCTGATTTTAGTTATTAAGTGATTGTTTTTATTTGACTAAAGGATCTTTCCCAGGATTTACAAATTGAGTACTCAATATATTTTGCACTTTGTCATTCATTCAGTTTCAGCATGTCATGATGGGTGCAGATCCTACCTGGCATCATTGCACTAAAGGTATGATCACAGGGCATCACTGTTTCACACATTGAATTACACACTCACACTTTGGACAATTTCACACAGCTAATCCTCCTAGCAATGTGTTTTTGGACTGTGGAAGGAGCATTTGGAGGATACCCACACAGACACAGAAAGAACACACCAAACTCCTCCCAGACTGTGACCCAAGGCAGGGTTAGAAGTCACAACCCTAGGACATTGAGGCAGTGGCTCATGCTTTGCACCACTGGTGGATTTGAACACATTTCATGATTTTAAAACCACTATAAATAATAACATAGAAATGTTACAAATATCTGTGGTGCTCCTCTTTACTGAACATGTACTAATCTTTGGAGATCTTGTCCTACTAAGAAGTACAGAAAGCGTGGTGTTGGTGATAGGTTGGCATCATGTCTCTCTATTGAAATCCAGAGGTAGAGGTAACTTTTTACAGTACTAATACAATTAATAAGTCAGTCATACTATGAAATTCTAAAAAAATATAATACAATTATTGAATTACACTGACATATCTTTCACCCAGTGTGCTATGTAAAAAAGAACTGTTACTGTGGAACAGTGCGGAGTCACTAGACTATTAATACAGCCCCCAACTCAGTTGATATCTGGACAGTGCTGTAAAAGAGATTTACAGAGCCCAGGAGCAAAAATCTGACTTAGCTTCCTATTGTAGTATACATCATACAACTCTACTTAAAGCTGTATTTTGAAACTTTACATGAAGACATGTGGCCTGTCCGAACCTGCACCCTGTTCATTATATAGTGTACTATTTCTGGGTTCTGCCATGTTGTATGAGTGTCCGGAAACCTACTGCAGAATTTTCAGTGCACTCAAACAATCCCACAGTGAACCACAAAAGTTAGTGTATAACCCATTTACACTAGCTGACACTAGTAGATAGCAGATACCCACAATGCACTGCGTTATTTGGTAAAAACCTGCATGAGTTAGTGTCCGAAATCATTCACTACCCTCCTGAATGCTGTTCCCTATAACAGTGCACTGTATAATGAGTAATATGAAGCCATTTCAGGCACAGCAATGCTGTATGGAATTTTCATTAAGAATGATGAACTCTTCCAGAATGACTCCTTACATTAAAGGGAACTTCTAAGAATGTGGGGAAACAGTACCTTCAGAAACTCTGCGTCTTTAAAGATGTCTTTGAGGGGGGACAAAATGACTGTTGCTGGTACATGGCAACTTTTTACTCACCCTTTGAATTACCACAAAATCTCATTTGTAAATGAAGTTTTGCAGTTAGCTGTCTCCCGTGTTTGAAGATATTTTCACATTAAGTGATCTGAAAGAGCAAAAGTAAATTAATATTACCAACCTATGGAGCAAGAATAGAGCAATATCCACATCTCAGTTTATGCTTTTCAACGTTTTGTCCTCTGTTATCTAAAAAAAACTCCAGACGCCTCTACCATGAGCAAAGAGAGAGAGAGAACCTAGCAACCTTTAAGTGGCATTGTAAAAGCATATGATCCTAGTTCTCTGTAAAGTTGCCAATTTGGAGAGCTTTGTAATGTTTTGGTGATGATATATAACATACTACATATAACTACTTCTGCCACGATGACATGTCTCCTCGGCCTGCTTACTGAAGCACTTTCTTGCTTTAAACACAGCCTGCAGCAGAATAATTATCATGGAGGACATTGGATGCATTGTTCTCTGTGTTCGTGATGAAGCCGTGAAATTAGCATTTACATGCACTGTGAATGACATCCTCGCAATGCTTGCGTATGAGTGCCTTATGAGAGAGTTTGGACAGACATGCGGGACAAAGCAATTAACTATTTATATCACTCAGTGCTTCAACGTCTCTGTATAAGTGACTCGTGCATATTGAATAATAAACACTGTATTAAATTATGTTTCTTACACATTCAAATAGTACTGGCCATAGCTGTGTGTGCTGAAGATATCTAGTGCTGCTTGGAAAAAAAAACAGTGGGGGTCACAAAACCCTGAACAAAGTCTGATTAACATGATGTTTCAATGGAAAAAGTGTGTTGATGTGAATTTGTAGGACTCTAACAGTCTCATATCCATCTTATATATAGTCTTGAGGAATTCATTCGTGCCAAAGCAGAAGTTGTGAAAGTAATGAAGACTTAAATGGCTGTTGAAATATAAACTGTGTGTCACAGTCACAGGTATATAACTGTAAATATGATACAATGTTAATGTTAATGTTGGTTTTGTTAATAAAGCATATATTACTATATAATTTCCACATGCAAAACCGTTTAGTGCTATATTACAACATCACTTCTACATATGAAGTTTAAATGGCTCTCGAGTCAATATGGGAATAGCAGGGTCATGGGTGTTTAGTCATCTCCTCCAAAAGTGTTGAGCTGTATGAAAAGATTCAGTTTGAACTGCCATGTCATGGTCACTGCAGCACTAGTCTCAGCTACAGATGCTCTGTCCACGAGTCTGACACTTTCAGTGCATTAAGCTGGCTGCACTGCCAGGATTCTGCCAGTTGCATTCTGATTGATTATCTTCCCCCTTCTACATGCCATGCCAAAATAGCAGACTTCTCATTGGTTCTTTTGAGTGTCAGTCAATTTTTCCCCCGCAGTAGTAGACAGTGTTTGGCCATGTTAAGTGTCGAAAGGAAATGCGAGACTACTGCAGCACTGAGAATGATCTACCACTTGTCATGTGGGGATCCTGACTATTGAAGGTGAAAGGGGGCTAACACAGTATGCAGAGCAACAGATGAAATAAAATAGTAACTGTATTTGTAGAACTAGGAAGTGCAGCTATATGGTCATTGGAGCTGAAAAATGGACAATGATTGGAGAAACAAGAATGATGTAGTAATGTTATGGCTGATTGGAGAGAGAGAGAGAGAGAGAGAGAGAGAGAGAGAGAGAGAGAGAGAGAGAGAGAGAGAGAGAGAGAGAGAGAGAGAAAGACTATTTCAGTGTTCATAACTGCAATTCTTGTTTAGTGTCTGTTAAATGAGTTTTTGTCTCATATGAAAGAAACTACCACTCTTCTGCTTTTAATTCTATTTGTTCTCCCATGTGTGAGAGTCTAAGACAAAGGAATTATTTAACTCAGCGAGCGGCGCCGAAGATACGAAGAAGAAGATGATGATGATGATTTGCTCTGAGCTAACAAAAAGAACGTAATGACTGATTTGCTCAGAAATGACTTCCTTCCACTTGTGTTTAAAGGCAGTTAATCTTACCCTGTTTTACAGCTAAGGCCTCTCTATGAAATTAGGAAATGTTGCTGCAGAAAAAAAGTGTTTTTAACAAAATGGTGGAAGCTTCTCTTTACAGACTGCCGAAAGTCCTTTTGTTTCTCAGGTAATACAGTCTAATGAGGGCCACAAAATTTTGAGACTGTTTCAAAAGGATTTATTGAAAATGTATCATAGATTTATTCTCCTTGACTTTCAAACCAGTGCAGTCCCTAATTAATGGACATAATGGGATCGTTTCTGAGTGAATGGTCTTATTAATGAGAAAAAGTTCAGGAGTTGAGGAGACAGAAACCTTTTAATCAGTTTATCGCCTGGACATCACCCTTGACTCTGCATGAATTCATCAAAAAGCAGGTACAGCAATGACCTACAGACTGACCGTTTTGTTCTGTTTGCCATGGTTATTGCTTTCACTTCTCCAGGAATTTATTGGTGGACATTACAGTGAAAATTGCAAGAGAATATGACCGGAATCACCATAGTGCTATTAACAATTTCTCTCTCAGGTCATTGAAAGAAGGGGAGAAAATGTGTGCAAAAGATTTTAAACATTGAAAACATCATATACCGGATATATATGTATATATAAGTGTTTTTTTATTATTATGTGAGGGGTTAAAACATATTTTATTCTTTCTTTAACATAAAACCATAAAAAGAGTCATAAAACCATAAATTCAGGTCTAAACCCTGAAAAGCTATATAGGCCCCATTCGTCAAGAGAGTTGATCAAACTGGAGTGTGTTATATATGCAGTGGTGTAACCTCTCTGCCTCTTTTTCATCAGGAATTCATCACCTGTTTAAAGAAAATAGCTTTGGTAGACTCACCTCAGAGCTTTGTTTTTGGCGTAGACGTTCTGATTAGAAATTGATTGCAGGTGAAATTAAAGCATGTTTGAAATACGAAAACTCATTGATGGAGAGAACCTGAAAGCCAGGAGAGGCCATTAACCAGGGCTAAGGCCACAAATATATGACATAAAAACTATGGCATCAGAATTATTGCATTAGAACTATGACTTTAGAAATCTGGCATTAGGATTATGGAATGAGAATTGTGGTATCAGACTTTAGAATCCTAAATATAGTATGAGAACAATGACATTAAAAATACAAACCATGGCCTCTGAACTATAACATCTAAATGAAAACAATGGTGTCGGAATCCTGACAGAAGAACTATGATATCAGATCTATGGCCTCACTTAGTAAATTAGAACAATAGTATTAGAACAATGAGATCAGAACTATTGAACAAATGCATTAGAAGTATAGCATCATTATAGATTCTTAACTATGACATCAGAGCTAATTCATCATAATTATGGAATCAAAACAACACTATGGAGTATGTCTTCAAGACTATGACGTCAAAACTTTGGTATAAGAACTCATAGGATGGCATAGGCATAGGAAAAAATAGGCAAATATTTTGGGACACAAAAGCTGGGAATCTGGGAATGTGTCGAGAAAGTGAGAGACACCTAACACAGGACGGGTCAATGAAAATGACTGATATTGATGAATGTTAGATGCAAAATGGTGAAATATTTTTTATGAAGCTATATTTAGAAATACAAGACATGGCACTTGTTTACAAATCTTGGGTGCTTTATTATTTTTGCTTATTTATTTACTTGTTCATTTTTCCCTTATTCTTATAACTTCCAGACATGGCCTTCTCTTCACACTTTCTGAAGGTCCATGGTCCACAAAACTTGGTGTGTATGTGTGCCTGGACCTGCAGATGGTGTGAGCAGCTGTTTGTTTCAGAGAAGCAAAAACATAATTTTGCATTTTCTCTCTTGAGATTGCAGCATTGTCCCTCAGCAGGACTGGACTGGGTTGAAAATTGGCCCAGAATGTTTTGCTTTTTGGTCTGGACTGGCCCAAAGCAATCAGCTGGACCAACCATTCTTCTAGCCTCATGAGTGTACTTGCATGATTCACTTTAATGAAATCCCCTGAGATGCTTATATAAAATTCCTAAAGGATTGCTTGGTATAAATTGGAGATGGCACAGATCTGATAGCAGCTACTGGTACTAGGCCAATATCTGCAGGAAATGCTGGGTATTAAATATGAATCCAAATATGAGCCAATCGTGTAACAAATCTAAGCTGAAATAGCACATCCTCAAGATGAGCAGGCTTTTAGTATTTTATAGAGAATGGGAATTCAAATGGGTCATAAAAATAATGGCATATGTTATTAAAAATATATTTTATGTATTTAATATATTTTGTAGCTTTTTTATTTTCAGTCACATTGCTCCCATTCACTTGTGGTGCTGTTTTTTTTAAATACGTCCAAACTCTTCTTTATGTACCTGAACATGAGCTTTAAATATCTCATAATTCTCCTAGCAATAGCATTAAATAAGTACAAAATTCGTCTTTTTCTAAACATTTGGAGCTTACTGTTAGGTTTACAGTTCAGACGGGTCGCGAGAAAATCATAATAAAACACCTTATTAAAAATAGCACTCTTTTTACGAATACCAGTTATATTTATTACACATTGTATGAATCCTGGGACTGGTGTAATAGTCAAATATGTATGAAATCACCTTGAGACCAGGCTGTTAGGATCCTTCTGTAGTGTCGGAGACCATACTGAGTCTGAGCGCTCCTACACGGAATACTGACTGAGTAATTAATTTAATGCAGCAGCTTTCAGGACCTATCCACTGACTCTCCACTCTCTCATTCCCTCCTTCATTCACCCTGTCAGGGAACACATTCAAAACAGGAGCAGCGTGTTTAGAAAGTCTCTTCAGTGAAAGTGGATCAGAATTGCAGTGTTTTGTCTGAAGCATGACTTCCTGGCCTCGTCATTTTATTCACTCTCCAACTCCTCCATCACCTCAGCCATCAACCTTCTGCCATCAGCCTTCTGCGTTAATGTTTGTTTAATACACAGAGGACTTCTCCTCTCATAAATGGAAGATGGATGAACTAGATCAGGGCAGAGAGAGAGAGAGAGAGAGAGAGAGAGAGAGAGAGAGAGAGAGAGAGAGAGAGAGAGAAGAGAGGAAAAATCACTGAGCTTTAAGTTATTGTGATTATAGAAGGGGTTATTACAATATAGAGAGTAAGGTAAATGGAAAGTAAGGAAAATCCCATATACAAGATTGGTGATTGAAAGCTGTAGGGGAGGGGGCAACCAGGGACGTTTGTAGACTACTTGTTTTACTGGGGCACACACAGAATTTAGAGGGGCACAGCTGTACCCATCTGTTTGCCAATCAGTCACAGGGGCATAATTGTGCATCTAGTAAAAAGCCTGTGGCATATATTAATTAACAATAAAGTGGGCCTTACTCAACCATGGATGAGAAATGAAGAACAAACTAGCACTAAAAATGTTTTTATTTGCATTTTATGTTCTTCCTAGCAATACAGGATAATTCTTTAAGGATTAAACGTTTTAGTGTCATGATTTGGATGGGGTACAGCAACGTTGTACTGAGGTATGTGTCCTAGAACACTGGATGCTATCTTGATTATTGAATATTGGTTTCCACCTTAAATGTCAATTCAAGACGGTTGCTTCTTAATCACAATATTCATCCTCAGATGTTTAGTTCCACCTTAAACGGGTCGGTTTGTGAGACTAATACAGGTTTTAAAGATCAGCTTCTCATTTGAAAATTCTATTCCACATTAAATAAATGACTCTGTGAGGCGAAAGATACACATCATTTATTCCTCAGTTTATTCAGTTAAAACACACACACACCACTGAGTTCACACATTTAATCAATACATATGTGTTTGTACTTTCATAGTTTTTTCTGAAACTAGTAGTCCTGCGTTGTTCTAAATGCTGTCTCCATCTTTCAAATACATTGCCAGTATTTCCTCTTGTTTCACTTCATCTCTGGCATTTTTGGTGTGTTTGAAACCAACATGATCTCTGTTCGCATGCTTACTTTCATGACTGCATTACACTGTGTTAGTGCGAAAAGAGTATTAGTGTGTTAGTAGGAAATTCTACTGCGACTGGACAGTGGGCAGAATTACAGCCGAAACACCAACAGAGACCCTGGATTGTATTCTCCTCAAACCAGAATGAACTGGCTGCTGACACCACGGCTTCAATCTAATATTCATTCATTGTTTAATACCACGTATCCAGTTTAGTGTTGCAGTGGGCCGTAGCTTACCCAGAATCACATGGTTGCAGTGGGTCCGGAACTTACCCAGAATCACAAGGTGGGAAGACACTCCAGAGGGTGACACACACTCACACAATCATCCACATACTCTCAACTTAACGTGTTTCCTAAATCTCTGATGACCCACCCTGATCATTTTATGGTACAGTAAATGTATAACAGATTGTATGTTTATTTGGATGTGCTGGAGCTGCAAATCTAGTAAGGCTCTGAAGATGTAGTACACGTCATTTACAATAATAATTATTAACACAATAATACCAAACATGGTATATTTTTTGGACTCAGTTTCTCCAATTTATAGCGGAACTTGAAGACAGTTCAGATTCCAAACTGCCTTAAAGATATTTAAATTTAATCACAACCTGTCACCAGTGTGTCGTAGTCAGCAGCATGTTGGTGTTAAAGAGTAAACAAAAATAACTTTTGAATCCCACTGGCATCAATCAGCAGGATGATGGAGCTGCAATTCAGATCCAGATAGCTTGCTGACAGAAGTGTGTTGGCGTTTGCGTGTAGCTTTCTTCACATGCGAGGTGGCCTGAGGCGTTCTGAGCGACTGTGCATAATTACGCTAATCTTTGTTTACAGATCCACATTCTGAAAGAAGTCAAAAGGCCATGCGTCTGATCAGAGTGCATTATGGGGTTGGTGTGAAACTGTCCATAAACATCTCGCTCAGACTGCTTGAGGGTCCACACACTGTCACATCTGTGAAATGCATGTACACACACACACACACACATTCGCATTTTTTTTGTACTGGTTACTGCTATTATTATGCAAATATAATCACTATGTTTTGTATTCCATAGGGTTTCTAAGAAGGGCCCTTGTATTCCCTACAAACAGGGAACATTATTTGGTTAATCCTCCTTATCCTGTTGGCAACTGGATATTTACTGGTTACTGAAGACGCTGAAACATTGAAATGAAAGATGACTAGCACTTACACACAAGTGGACATCAACATTCTCCCACCAGCACCATTAAAGACTGATGTGAAAACATTCCTATTAGATTACTATGAAATAATAAATTGTTCTTCACTACTTCCTACTGAAGTTCTCTTTATTCCCTACAGTCTCAAATCTCACTTAAAATGTTCTGTGTAGTTTACTTTGTAGGGAACTATTAGGATGAATGGAGCGCAGCTTAAATGTGTTCAGAGAAAGCATCAGACAAACACAGAGAATCCAAACAGTTTCAGTTTGAGTGGATGCCTTAGAAAGCACTCATCGCCGTTTGAAGGTGTGCGATTGCAATCCTCCACTGACCCCTCCGCCTTTTCCTTTTATTTAGATTTGGACACTGACCAGGTTTTAATGAGACAGAAGCCAGTGTGGCTTTGGGAGAGTTTATTTCTTTTTCATTTCTTTTTTGACCCCCCCCCCCCACCTTCATTTTGCAGATGCGGTATTTCACTGTACGGCACAAACAAAGAGCCGGTAAAAGGCACTAAGTGTTTTGAATGGCACTTCAGGAGGAAGCAATGGGCGCTCTGGTCAGCGGTTTTAGAGGAGTGTAATTGTTTGTGTGTGCACGTCCATATGTGTGTGTGTGTATATGTGTCAGTGTGTGTGTGTGTGTGTGTGTTGTGTGTTTATGTGTTTGTTCGAAAGGAAATAGCTTCCATTTGGACACGTCTGAAGATGCGCTCCCCTTAATGAGCTCTTGCCAACCCTTTTGAAAGCCAGGCCTGGCGTAAACGCAGAGCAAAGAGAGCTTTTAAAGATCAACATATGGCAGCCTTCAGCCTCAGGAGAGTCGTTCACCAACACAGCCCCCCATCAAACCCCACCAAACCCCACCCCCCAACCCAACAAACACACACACAGACACACACCCAAAAAAAAACACACATACAAACACGAAACCCCATGCCTGGACCAAAGGAGGTGGAGGAAGCAGATGTTTATTGTTTCATACTGTACACTGGTAATAGCTGATTATTATGATGATGACAGTGAGTGAGTGCATTACAGATTACAAATGAAACCACCTCGCTAATAGTTAAGCACATGTGTCTGTGTTTGGAGCTTGTGATTGGAATAGTACAGGTTATAGCATGAACCTCGAGTGTATCATTGTGATTATACCACAGTTCTGTTATCATCGTTTATTGTTGAATTGTTGAACTATGGAGCAGCAAGGCATGCTGGGAGCTTCCTAATAAGCCTCAGCTCCTCCGAGTCTTTGGACACTTGTACCGCCCATAATGGTTTTGCATTTAACAGCGAAATAATGTAATTTATGTAATGTAACTTTCTTTTTTTTTTTTTCAGAAAAGAGATAAATTTGTATTTACTGTATTTACAGTATGTTACTGTTACAGAAACAGTTTAGTTATTTATTGACATGATTTTACAGCTTTTTACTGTAAAATTTACATCATTACAAATCCTAATCCCAAACCTTAGCCTAACCCTAACCCTTAACCCTAGTAGTAACTGTAAACTTAATGAAAACCCTAACTCTCCAAAGCTCCAAAATATCAAAAACAGCAGTGTTTTGTGCTTGTTTACCACTCTCTTTGAGTGTATTATTTAAACAGCGCCAATAGAGGACGAGTGCTTACTTATTCATTCATGCATTCATTATCTGTAACCCTTATCCAGTTCAGGGTCGCGGTGGGTCCAGAGCCTACCTGGAATCATTGGGCGCAAGGAATACACCCTGGAGGGGATGCCAGTCCTTCACAGGGCAACACAGACACACACACACATTCACTCACACACTCACACCTACGAACACTTTTGAGTCGCCAATCCACCTACCAACATGTGTTTTTGGACTGTGGGAGGAAACCGGAGCACCCGGAGGAAACCCACACGGACACAGGGAGAACACACCAACTCCTCACAGACAGTCACCCAGAGCGGGAATTGAACCCACAACTACTATAAACTAATATAAAATAAAACGTATGATTGCACTACTAGCTTAACTAAATTGTAATTATGTTCATTTCTGCTGTTCAAAATATATCTGCTAATGAATTCTCATCTACAGTATGTGCTTCATGTCTCACCCGTTCATTTCATCTCACCAAGCCCTTTGCTGTCTGGAATGGAGTGTATTTGAAACTCTTTCTACTTGCCTTCAAACATTCCATAGTGCAGTTTCTGCAGTGCTGAGCACAGAATAGCAACAACAGAAGCACTGTCCTCCCTATTACAAATTAGTGAAACATAATTATGAAGCAGATATTTAAGCTGTAATTGTAAGGTAAAAATACTACCTACTGTTGCTTTAAAACTCACATCCTTAATGGCTATAATTATGTTAAGTGGAATGGAGAGAGAGGGCCATCAGGTTGTGTAAGGCTGTGGCGTCACTGGGCACTGAACTTATGATATTCTGATGATAGGGCCAACACTTGGGGGCCACTGAGAAACATTAATCTCTTTATGTTGCCAAATCACTGACTACATATGAGTGCCTAATGGTGTAGATTAGAGCTGAGACCAGCTTTACGCATATCTCTCATTAGTTGAAGATATTTGTGTCCCCTCAGTAATAGATCTGGTACCTTCTGCCTTCTAATTGTCCCTGCTGCTGAGTCTGTGTCACAGCTCCAAAAAGGCATTAATACCACTTCAACCGTCTGATAGGGACACAGCCAGAAAGCCTGAGTAGTATTTGTAGAGCTTTGTTCTCTGCAGGTCCCTATAACTGTGTCTGAGTGCAGTCTGATAGTCAATGTCATCTGTGGCCTTATCCGTGCATTTTGGTTAAGCCTTATTGTTGCTGTGGAAACCCGTGGAGGAGCAGGACAAGTGTGGAGACGTCGTGTAGGAGGCCCAGCATGAGGGACATAAAAGACAGAGTCAAATTGATCAGTAAATGACCGGGCAGACTGGAGCATCAGGGGAAGAGTGCGGGGTGAAATCCAGATGAAAGCAGGTTCGGGGTCGCAGCAGGCACCAAGCCCAGAGCTAATGACAGGATCCTCTGGCAGAGAGACAACTTCCCTCTGATCCAGCGCTCATTGATTATTCATGCACGGCCCCCGAAAGCCAGACCTGACTAGACGATCGCTGTTTCCGTCGCACGCGTACACCCCTTGATCCTTAAATCATCAAATCCTCTACAGCGAGTTCAGGCTTGCTGCAATTGCAGGATTATCCTGACATCTATCACAGAAGCGACAGCTGTCATTTACACTCAGCTGCAACCATCTGTGACTGGACATTCAGAATTAAGCTAAATATTTCTTTGTGAAATCTAAGAGCTCACAGAGCTAAATAGGTGCTCGCTCGCTCACTGAGTTTGTTCCATCCAAGTTTACTTTGTGTGGGGATACATTAAGAAAATAATAAATCACTTTTACAGTGCATTAAGTATAGAAATGTGGGGTTCTGAAGCCTTGCAAAAAACTGTGAAATAAAACCTCTTTTTATTTATTTATTTATTTTAATGGTTTACTTTAGTCTCAAATGAGCCTTTATAATTTGTGCTGCTTTTTTAGAGTGCAGAGCATTTAGGCTTGTCCTGCTGAGTCTTTCCAATCACTCTGCCATACTGATTAAATATGACAAAAACAAGAAAGGAGAAAAAGAGAAGCAAGCAAATTTGGCTAAAATCCAGAGTTTCTGCTCCTTGCTTCTCTCTCCTGGGCTCTCACACTGAACCGAACATGAATCATTCATAGGAACAGGCACTAAAACCGGCCATTCTGAACAGGGCTGTTTAGAGAGGGAAAGAACACTGCTGTGGTGTTTGATCCTTGTATTATTTTGACCAAAGCATATCAAAGATGTTTTATTAGGACCCCAGAATTGTGTTCACTTGTGAACAATTAGTACAATATATATCCCCTTAAATGTTTCATGAGGAACATGATATAAAATTACTTCAAAATATGTAAAAAAGGAATCATATTAAATAGAATACACAATGTTTGCTTCAATGGTATCTGTTAATTTGTGACAGACCTGGAACATGCTTTTTGGCAAGAATGTGAAAGATGGAAGTGCATTCTATGACAGTGTGGACTGAGGGAACTTTCTACACAGCAAATCCACCAGTGTTAAATCAACAGTATTAGTGTTACATTACCACTTTTAGTGTAATAATTTAACTAATAGTGTTGATTTAACATTGGAGAATTTGCTGTGTAGAACTACTATAAATGAGGAGAAATTTCCAAAAGTATTGAAAAGGGAAACCTAGAAAAATATGAATGTGCAAATGAGGAAGGTTTCTAGAACAGGGAGAACACTGAGAAAGTAGTAAAGTTGGGTAGATGGAGGCAGGTTTGTAGAAATGGTTCTCCTGAGTGGTGCAACATACCCTACCTTCCTCAGGTTAGTGGCACTGTGAGTGATCACATGGGGGGAACTAGAGATGACAATAATTGAGGAGAAACTTCAGCAAAACTCCAAGCATTTGCACTATCATTGAGAGATTGCTGATTTGGACCCTGGTGATGCCTCAATTCTCTGAGGTAGGGAGTCCTTGAGAGCACAACGGGCCTGCTTTCCTATTTCTGCTCAGAGCACTAGCTAGCATGCATGTCGGTCATGTGATGATGTGATAGATATGGGCAGTTTGCAATCAACTCCTATGCATTAAGTTGTTCATTGGATGCACGTTAGCAGCAATTCAAAAAGAAATGATGTGTTGACCTCATGTGTCTCAGGGGAATCGTGTGTTTCTCCCTACCCTCCTCAGGCTAGTGGCACTGTGAGTGATCACATGGGGGGAACTAGAGATGACAATAATTGAGGAGAAACTTCAGCAAAACTTGGGGGTAAGCAAATAAAACAAACAAAACATCCAAATAGCAGGGTACAACATTTTTTCAAAGAATCTAGGATCTTTGTAGAATCTTCTAGAACAGTGTGGATATAGGGAAAACATTTTCAGAAAAACATGTTTTAGATTCTCCGAAACTGTAACATACAAAAGCATCTTTTGCGTTTGCTGATGAACACTGTTTTGGTGAGCATTGGAATTGACCATGACCTCAGCTGGTGTTGCCAGATTGCCTCTATAATTTTTGGGACAGAACTTGGGCTTATTCGCATTTTCACAACGTTATTAAACAGTTTATTAACTTCTTGTAATTGTATGTCTCCAACAAAAACAAGGCCAACCAGCTCAAATTCTGTCCATCCGCCAGTGCATTTCTTTCTCTGCCAAGCCCTACCAAAATCTACTGGGCAGGAAACCAATTTGGCAACACTGATCCGATCTCTAAAACAGCTTTGATTGGTCACTAGTGAGGTCATTTTTGAGTTCTGTTCTTAACATACAAACTTCATCTCCCTCAAACCAAACAAACATCCTCCTCTTTGCCCAGGAGGGGCAACAAATTGGTCCGGCAGGCAGTAGTGGGTGAGCTGTATAATTAAGGAGAGTGAGGAGACTGTCTCATTCAGAGCGACCTGCCGAGGCAGATTAATATTCAAGCATGGACGCTCACTCTCTGAGAGAGAGAGAGAGAGAGAGAGAGAGAGAGAGATTGAAAGGAAAAAAAACACTCTTGTTTCCATAAACTCATCTGTGTGGGTGAGGATGCAACGAGGGCTCTGACACAAACATCAGTTTTGCTTAACTCTGGCAGCCTACTTAATGTTTTATATCTTCACAAATAGAAGAGTGTGTGTGTGTTTATAGTAATAGCATGTGTGTGTGGATGTTTTCATGCATAGCTAAATTGTTTGACTACTGTAGGCCGTTTGATCTGTACCACCTAATAGTGTGTAGGTTTTAATGCTTTATTGGTGCAGTAGTGTATTTCTGACAGGTGCACTGCCTTGACGAAGCTTCAAATCCACCACGGCCGTCTGGGACAGCACCTGATAAGCTTTACAAACACCACTACAAACACTACACTACACACACACAAACACACACACACACACACACACACACACATAAACACAAACACAAACATGGAGAGCCTAACAACAGCCTGATCAGAAACATGGCCTCAAACCCAGTCTGAGCTAAAAGTACACACACACATCACAATCAGAAAACATCGTTGTATTTTACCTAGGAAATATTTTGCCCTGTTTCTCATTAAAACAAACAGAATATTTGTGGGAATTCTTTATCAGTTCTTGACCTTCGATTCATAAGATGTTGTACATCAAAAGTTATTTTATTATTATTGATAATTTAACTCAAATCCATCATTTAATTGACATGGTTTTCTTATTTTTTTATAAGATAGAGGTAACAAACACAGACATGAATCTTCATATAATATCATATAAGTTTTATGTTGTTATTATTATTATGTACCTATTAAGTAAGACCTACACATGAATGCTTTGTAAATATTCATAAATATTGTAAGTAGAATTTAAACATTTCAAAAAGCTCTAGGCATAAGAACTGTATGCTATTACTAAGTGAATTTTGAATACTGAAAAGGTTATTGATAGGTTAACACTGATGTCTCTAATAATTATATAACTACATTGTAAAAGTCAAGTAAAATGACAGTAATAATGGGTGTACACATCTAAAAACAGTAGGACAGATTAGAAAATCTTAACAATGATGTATGAGAGTGTGGAAAGTGTGGAAATTAATCAGTTTAATTATTCGCCTGTTAACTTTGACACCAGTAGTAATTATGTAATTACACTGAAATATCCAGGTGAATAAATTTAGACCTCTAAGAATTGAATTTTACTAGTAATTGAACGAATGACACCTGTGCATATGAGTGCATTAGTGCTCCTGAATATTTATAGAGTCAACTCATTGACATGCTCACTTTTAAACTGCAAACCGTTTTATAATTACAATGTAATAATCAAGAAAAAGCGCAGTAATAGCTGTAGATGTCTAAAGAGGGAATGATATATGTAACTGAATGGTTAACATGGTGTATCAACATAGTCTCTAGTGTTCAATATGTGGAAAAGGGAAAAATCCTTCAGTTTTCAGGAGGTTATCTTACATGTGAGCTGTCCGCGCTAACAATAGAGCGTTTATTCATTTCATAACGCACTTGCCCACCTGCCCACTGTCAGCACACACTCTTCTCCTTTCTTGTGTTCAGGGTCAGAACGTTAGTGCTGCCTGAGCATCAAGCTAAATAAACACAGTACACCCTGGGGCACATCCACTTGTCCGGCCTTTTATATCATGTCAAGGCAGTAACAATCTCGTCATGCATCTCCAGTCCAGCGTTTTATTGATTTGCGATGAGTGGGTGCAGAACGCTTCCTCGGTTTGGACGTCATGTTGGTTATGGTCGTCTGAGTGGGCTCTGCACCTGTTCTGCACAAGTGCTGATGATTATTTCTCTGCTGGAAGATAAAGAATAAAGGCCAGTGTGGAATGCAACATGTTGTTTTTCCTTAGAAACTCTCCAACTCCACTGATCTATTAAAAGGCCGTAATATTATACAAACACGGTCAGTACAGTGTCCTGTGCCATCTTCATCCGCTTTTCAGTCACAGTTAATCTGCTTACAGAGCTAAAAAAAAAAAAAAAAACTGCCCAAAACCTAGAGGATCCTGGTTTAAAAGTACTTCAAAACACAGGCTGTCCCCTGTCCAAAATTCAATACCAGTAATATATTGGATATCCATAACTAGAGGTTCAGTAGAGAGCCCTCTCTGCTCCAAACAGCCCTCTTGTCCATCTCTCAGCATGATAATAATGTAGGCATTTGTTATCTGACATAAAATAATTGGGTGATGCTCTCCTCCAAAGGTGTTGAGCTAGCTAATAACAATGCACAAGCACCACACTCCTTTCTCAAAGGTCCCTCAGCCATGAAGAAGGAGACAGCACCCTTTTTTCTTTCACCTTGCCCCCATTTTCTGCTTGTCAAAAGGACTGAAACAGCAGTTTGCCAGTCCCAAGACTATGTCTCTATATTTAAAGGCCACAACTGGCCATGCACAGCAGTCATGCAATGTGTACAAAATGTAGTTTTCTTCTTGTGGAGATACACATTACATTATGAAAATAAACCTTAATCCTAATGGTAGAAAGGTCAGAGCAGAGCTGATATAACCTCCTCCCCCAGACTTTTTATCACTGTTTCTGTAATACTACTTGGAGTACATAACAAACATTGTGCAAATGTAGCAAAACAGCACCACCAGTGGACAGGAGCTCGCTTGTAATGACTAGAAATAAAAAAAGATCCTAAATTGCGTTCATACAAGTGTTACAAACCTATCGTTTCATATTCATCAAGGGTGTACTACTTTTCTGAGAGTTTGTTGAAACTGCTAAAGGCTGACTAGGCAGATATCAGCCTGGTATCAAGATGAAAATATGTGAATGAGACGTAAATTGTTTATGAATGGGACATGAATATCTGGCAACCCTGTGTGAAAATGCAGCCAATAATTTATTGAAACGTAACCGTAACCTTAAACGTAAACCTAAGCCTAAATCTAACTCCTAACCCTAACCTCAAGCTAAAAATGTAATTGCAAAGTCCAGAAGGTTGGAAAAGCAGTGTCTTGTGTTTGTGTAATGCTACTGCTGACTGAAAACACTTTTTTGGGTACATAACAGAGATTCTGAGAGTAAGTAGTGAAACAGTGCCACCAGTGGATGGGGGCTTCTTTAGTGATTGTACGTATGAATTATGATGAAGCAAAGTGTCCTCAATGTTCAAATGATAATGTTTTAGTAGGTATGGTATATATATATATATAATGTAAATGCATTTTTTTACAATACTATAAAACCATGAACCAATGTATTCCAACGGAGGGTTCTTATATGGTCAAAACCCTGTACAAATAAGACAAGCAATTTAAAGAGTACCAGGATGTAATAGCCAAGTTAACAAAGCGCTTTGTTAACTGTCATGAACATCATGAGGTGATTTTCCAGCTTTTGTTGCCTCGGAGGAAGGCGTGATGGAGCAGATAAGTTAATTTTCAAAATAAAAGCAACAAGCAGAAGTCTGGACACTGACAGAGGAAATCTTGACAGCGTAAGAATGATTAATGTGTGTTTTCTGAGAACACCATCTCAGAGCTGACAGATGCGGCTTGACGCTATGGTCTGAAGTGACTGGAGATTTATGATGGTTTTAAAGTTTCAAAGTGTTATCACACTAAACTACAGAGCTGCCAGTGTCTGAGTGATATAGAGGGACAGATCTGTAGCACAATGTGAAAGTATCAAAGGACCCAAGCAGAACTGCTTAGTGTTTTAATAATAAAGGACAGGCATTCAAGGTCCTCCGCTACCTTCTGCTTTCACTCACTGATCAATTTGGGACTGCCTTGTGTAACATTAGACACTCAGATCAAGGAGTTAGGACTGGACAACCATATAGTAGAAACATCTGGAATGGGAAAAATATGAACATTTTCGACATTTCCTTGCAAACCTGGAAGAAAACTAGAATAAATATAATATGCAATATTTCAATACATTATTATTATTTGCATTTTGTATTTTTTATGATTGAAATATTTTCATTCATTCATTGTCTGTAACCGCTTAGCCAGTTCAGGGTCGTGGTGGGTCCAGAGACCACCCAGAATCTCTAGGTGCAATGTGGAAACACATCCTGGAGGGGGCGCCAGTCCCCAACAGGGCGACACACACTCACACATTCGCTCACACATTCACATTTTGGACACGTTTTAGTCACCAATCCACCTACTAACATGTGTTTTTGGACTGTGGGAGGAAACCGGAGCACCCGGAGACACAGGGAGAACACACCAAACTCCTCACAAACAGTCACCTGGAGTGGGACTTGAACCCACAACCTCCAGGTCCCTGGAGCTGTGTGACTGCGACACCTACTTGCTGCGCCACCGTGCCACCGTGCAACTCACACAAACTCACACATTCACTCACACATACCCCTGTGGTAAAAGGAAAGTTTGTACATCTAATCTACCTACCAGTACTTATTTTATTTATTATTTTTTTTTTTTGGATTTTTGGAGAAAACTTTCAGAAGCATTTCTGATGCACATGAGGTAGAAAAGGCAGCTGAGGTTTGTGTGGGTATTTGCTGGTGAGAATATCATAGTTTCTTCAAAAGGGAACATAACTGGGAATATTTGGGAAAACAAGTTTCTTGAGAGAACACAGTTGTACCTTGTTGGTTTTAAGACTGGAAGAATGGGAGTGTAGAAGTGGAAGTGGGGTTTAAGAATATCGAACCACTAACTTCATAATTTCCTGAGGACAAATTAGTCCTTACACTTGCTGTTGTACCAGCCAGGTAGTTTGGCAGCAACAACTCTACAAGAAAGTCAATTGCTGTTTGTGGCTCTTTTAAAATGTACTTTAAATCCCCTGCTGGTGAGGTTATTTGGCACAATGGCAATACTTGGTACTCCTATTTTACAGTGTCAGAAAAAAACAAAAATAAAAACATTCAATATATTTCAAGCTCTTTAGCAATAAATCCAAATCCCTTCCGCTTGCTGGGTGAGATGGTGGCATTGCAGGTATTGTTATGGCCACACAGATCCAGGACCCTTCAGTTCTTGGTTCAGTACTCACCTCATGTCACTGTCTGTGAGTAGTGCTTCCCATATCAGCAAGGGCTCCCACCGCCTGCTCTGGTTTCCTCTAAAAACACGTTGACAGACGGAAAGACTGTGTGAAAAATAACATAAACCATTCTGATTAGACACTGCAAAACTAATCAGAATGTACTTAGAAAGTAGTTAGAATTGGGCAAATGTCCATTAGTGCAGGAATGAAAAGAGCATGGTAGTAACAATGTAAAAAAATAGTGATTCTCCTTTTATTCTTCCAAAAATATGGAGGTTCTATGCATGTCTCCACCCCTTCGCCCATAATGCCTTTCCACAGGCCTGTGGGAGGGGCCTGCCAGAGGAATTTTTGAAGTATTAACATGTAAAAACTTTTAAAATCATTTTGCCTCTGACAGCTCAGTGTTTACGAGATTAGACATTTTTAGACAGCGATCAAGATTTTATTTTTTTAATTATTTTCCTTTGTGAGATGGAGAGAGTGGCAGCTGTGATCTAAAGAGCCTCTGAGAAATCAGAAGCTTGGGCATGTGGTCAGGGCTTCAAACAGAGATTTCTGCACAGAGATATATTTTATTAATGGGATTTTAATGATAGCATAGGGTAGAACAATTCTTATAGAACTCTGTCAACCGTGGTCACGTTTTCCTAACACCAGAAATTTCAGAGTTAAAGCCACATATTTCAAACACAACCACAGAGCTGAGGGTCACTGAGGCAAAATGTAGAAACAGAGGATGAAAATATGATCATTCATTCATTCATTCATTCATTCATTCATTATCTGTAACCGCTTGTCCAGTTCAGGGTCGCGGTGGGTCCAGAGCCTACCTGGAATCATTGGGCGCAAGACAGGAATACACCCTGGAGGGGGCGCCAGTCCTTCACAGGGCAACACAGACACACACACACACTCACACACTCACACCTACGGACACTTTTGAGTCGCCAATCCACCTACCAACGTGTGTTTTTGCAATGTGGGAGGAAACCGGAGCATCCAGAGGAAACCCACGCGGACACAGGGAGAACACACTAACTCCTCACAGACAGTCACCCAGAGCGGGAATTGAACCCACAACCTCCAGGTCCCTGGACTGCGACACTACAAATTATGATTGATTTGTTCTATAATGTACTCACAAACATGATGGAATTTCGACTTCTGATCCTCCTAAAAAAATTACAATAATAATTTAAAAATACATCTAAAAGCCCTCCAAAGTTGTAATTATTATTATAAAATTGTGGCTCAGTAGTTCACCCTTTCAATCTGACATCAAGTTCTTTCAGCTTTTAGAAACATCTAGACTAGTAAATTTCATGAACAAACTTTGAAGCTGGCTTGTCTAGAGGTTGCTAGCCTATCGCTATAGTATCTAAAGTGGTTGCTAAGGTGTTGCTAACCCATTGCTACTGCTTTCCAGGTGGTTGTCAATGTGCTGCTAGGCTGTTGCTCCGCATTACTTTTGGTTGCTAAGGTTTATCTAAGCTTTTGCTAAGGTGTTTCTACATGGTTGATTCTACTGTATCCCATATTATTGCAAAGGCTTTTCCTTGCAATGGTATCCCAGGTGGTTGTTAAGATGTTGCGAAGCTGATGAGGCTAAATCCCTCCTATGTGCTGAAGTTGGAGGTCTATAATCTATATTATAGGTCTATATATGTATCTATATATAACCCAAGTACACAAACAAGAACAGAAAATATGAAGACATAAAATGTATAAACAATTTTAATTAATAAACACATGCATTAGAATAGACGATATGTCTATAAACAAAAGCAATGCACATTTCTCTAGGTAGAATACAAGATATTGGACCACAAAGAACACTAGTAAAGAGATATTAGTCCATAAACCACCACAATAAATCCGTACACTCAATTAGGACTCCATATAAACACTCACATAACATTAATATAGACTTAAACAGCAGATATTAGTGCACAAAAATCCTTGGTATATATTCCCATACATATTTGATTAGTTGATATTAGTACATCATGTGTGTGTGTTGCCCTGCGAAGGACTGGCGCCCCCTCCAGGGTGTATTCCTGCCTTGTGCACAATGATTCCAGGTAGGCTCTGGACCCACCGTGAACCTGAACTGGATAAGCACTTACAGATAATGAATGAATGAATGAATATGAATATTAATACATACAAAACCTAATAAATTCATTAATAGATATGCTAGAAAGTATTAGTCTGTAAAATAATCCTAAAATAAAACCGTATTTGTAGGAACAGGAGATATTAGCCAGCAATGTCAACAAACTTCCTATCAATATTTAAAAAAATATTTTACATCATAATCTACAACAATTAGCATTCTGAAACTACAGCACTCCTTTATGCAATGTGTCTATAGCTTTGTGCCAGTCAGAGAAACTGTCATGCTCTATTACGCTGTACCTAATGGACATTGCCATTATGGTCATTGTGGCCAGTGCCTTCACGGAACCATTAATGTTTATTCAGCTATTACTAAAACTATTTCCAATTAAAGACATAATCTTCTGCACATGTACTTTACATAACTGCTTTTTCCGTTTGGAAAGAGTCATTTAGAAAAACATCACAAGGTTTAAAACAACCAAGAAATGACTATAGTGGCCATCAAATGTAATTAGGAATATAAATAAATAAACAACTATACAAAGCATAATCTCCCACCTCAGTGCCTCAATGCTGGCTGTTAGTATGAAATGTAAAATTTAGTTCCTGTGAATCGAAGCTGATGGTTTAGCAGAGGACCTGTAGAGAAGTAAAATGATGACAGTAGCTCATCTGTTGCTGTTGATCATTCTCTAGTCCTTCATCAGTGGTCATGCGATACCACCCAGAGGGCGCTGTTGGTCAGATATGTTTAGTTTATGGATTATTCTCACTCCACAGTGACACTGAGGGCTCTAGCAGCACTGCTGTGTCTGATCCACTCCTAACACACCATCATTATGTCAGTGTCACTGCAATGCTGAGAATGATCCACCAAAAAAATCACACTTGCTCTGTGGAGGTCCTGATCACTGAAGAGCAGGGAGAAGAAAGCATGCAGAGAAACAGGTAGGTTAGGTAGGTAGAGAAACAGTTACATAACTACGTTATGTAATTGTTGTACTACAAAGTGCTCCTGTATGGTCAGTGGACATGATAAAATGGATAATAAAATGCAAGGTATATTTTCATCTTGTTTATCTAAAGGTTTAGACACTTCCTCCATTGACTTTAACTGTTCGGCCGCTGGTAAGGTTTTGTTCGGATGATTCTTCAATGAAGTATAGATCAGCTTTGTGCAGTCAATGCTTCACAGCAGAATGGTGCAATACTATCCCTGCTGCTGTTAGGTTTTTGTTTTACTTCTCCACCAAGCACATGAACAGTAAATATCTGAGAGTTTCCCTGGTCTTCTAAATCTTGCCTTGACTTGCACAGTTCCCCTTAACTGCCATTTCTTCATGGCATTTCAGACAGTGTAAATTGAGAAATGGGAGTGCTTTGATATCTTTTTATAGTCTCGTGAAAAGGCTTTCTGGATGTTTTCTCTTCATCACATAACAGAATCAGGAGGCCATGCTTTATAGCCTGGCTTCGCAAGTCTCGTTTGAAGTACAGAACCCTCATCTTCTTCAGTTTGTGCCACTGTAGACCTGATAGAGAGCTATGTACTGTATGAATGAATTGCTGATGAATAAACTGGGATTAAATTTGAGGGAAAACCTACAAAAAACAAAAGGTTTCACCCAATAAAGAAAAACAGCTGTCATTATTAGACAAGAGATATTCTAAGTCATCATGATTCATCTCTCTCTCGCTCTCTGTCTCTCTCTCTCTCTCTCTCTCTCTCTCTCTCTCTCTCTCTCTCTCTCTCTCTCTCTCTCTCTCTCTCCCTCCCTCACTGTGTGTGTGTGTGTGTGTGTGTGTATGTGCATATGTGAAACTCCTTTCTGCAATAATGCATAAATGGCTAGTTTTCTCTGCTTTGTGTTTTTGATGTTCTATAGAGTTCGTGTTATGAAATCTCTGTTGCCACAGCAACATGTGTGTGTGTGTGTCTGTAACCATCTCTCTTCTCCATGTCCTTAATTCTCTATCTGTCATTTGCATAGAAATAACATTCATGTGTGAGACTCTCTCTCTCTCTCTCTCTCTCTCTCTCTCTCTCTCTCTCTCTCTCTCTCTCTCTCTCTCTCTCTCTCTCTCTCTCTCTATGTACAGGCAACTGGAAATCCTCTCTAGACACAAGTTCCCACAGCATTTTCTTTTAAGTCAGGTTTAAGTGTGTGTGTGTGTGTGTGTGTGTGTGTGTATGTGAGTCCCTGAAGGATTGGTTTCAATAAAGCCTCTGGACACGTCTCATATTATATTCATATTTCATCAAACAATCTCATCAACACGTCAGTAATAACATAATTAACCTACACACAGAAAGCTCGTCCTGCTCTGTAACCTGTACCTCATTAACGCATGTGTGTGTGTGTGTGTGTGTGTGTGAAGTCATGTGTTTGAAGGTTTACTGTGTTGGAATAAATGATTAATCAACTCTCTTAGTGCCGTGCTTGGTGGCTGCTGTTTTAGAATCTGCAGCAGAGATTCATTAAAGAACAAAATATAAAACAATGTCCAAACCTCAGAGGGATCGCCCTGCACATGACCACCGCTGTGTTTTTAATAACTCATCTCACAAACTGATACAATTCCAATCCAAAGAGATTCTCTCTCACACTCTCATATGCTTTCTTTCTGTACGTTTGTATAGATAATTTAAATATAATAGTATAATCTGTGTTTTATGTTTCTGTAAATATCTCTGTCTGATTCTGTGCAATCTCAGCTCTGAGAGCAAAGACATGTGGAATAAACATGGAATTAACCAAAGGATAATTGCGAGGTCTGAGTGGAATAAAACCTGGCATAAGCTTACACTCAAATGTTGAATATACTGTAACCTGGATGTTTTAACCATGGAATAATAGCACAGTGAGTGTTGAATAAACATGAGGTGAAGTATTATTTCCATGGAGATTGGATTTTTTATTAAATAGTTCAAATACACAATGTACTTTTTAAATGTATGTGCGTATCTTATGATTTAGAGCTAATACTTTGTTCAACATCTTAGATATTAATATTATTTATATAACTTATACTACTTATACGGGTGGCACGGTGGTGCAGCAGGTAGTGTCGCAGTCACACAGCTCCAGGGACCTGGAGGTTGTGGGTTCGATTCCCACTCCGGGTGACTGTCTGTGAGGAGTTGGTGTGTTCTCCCCGTGTCCGCGTGGGTTTCCTCCGGGTTCTCCGGTTTCCTCCCACAGTCCAAAAACACACGTTGCAGGTGGATTGGCGACTCGAAAGTGTCCGTAGCTGTGAGTGAATGTGTGTGTGTCTGTGTTGCCCTGTGAAGGACTGGCGCCCCCTCCAGGGTGTATTCCTGCCTTGCGCCCGATGATTCCAGGTAGGCTCTGAACCCACCGCGACCCTAAATTGGATAAGCGGTTATAGATAATGGATGGATGGATGGACATTGTAAATGAATATGGAAGACATTAAAACTACAAACCAGATTCCAAAAAAGTTGGGACACTAAACAAATTGTGAATAAAAACTGAATGCAATGATGTGGAGATGGCAAATGTCAATATTTTAGTCGCAATAGAACATAGATGACAGCTAAAAAGTTTAATCTGAGTAAATGTAACATGTTAAAGGAAAAATATGTTGATTCAAAATTTCATGGCGTCAACAAATCCCCAAAAAGTTGGGACAAGGCCATTTTTTACCACTGTGTGGCATCCCCCTTCTTCTTACAACACTCAACAGACGTCTGGGGACAGAGGAGACCAGTTTCTCAAGTTTACAAATAGGAATGCTCTCCCATTCATGTCTAATACAGGCCTCTAACTGTTCAATCGTCTTGGGCCTTCTTTGTTGCACCTTCCTCTTTATGATGCGCCGAATGTTCTCTTTAGGTGAAAGATCTGGACTGCAGGCTGGCCATTTCAGTACTGAAAGTATTCCTGAGCCCATTCTGTTATTTCCTTGACAGTGGCATTCCTGTTTGAGGTGCAGTGACGTTTAAGGGCCCGGAGATCACGAGCATCCAGTAGAGTTTTACGGCCTTGACCCTTACGCACAGCAATTATTCCAGATTCTCTGAATCTTTTGATGATGTTATGCACGGTTGATGATGATAACTTAAAAGTCTTTGCTATTTTATGCTGGGTAACACCATTCTGGTATTGCTGCACTATCTTTCTGCGCAACAATGGTGGAATTGGTGATCCTCTTACCATCTTGACTTCAGAGAGACACTGACACTCTGAGAAGCTCTTTTTATGCCCAATCATGTTGTCAATTGACCTAATTAGTGTTAATTGGTCTTCCAGCTGTTCGTTATATGCTCAATTTCCTTTTTACAGCCACTTGTCCCAACTCTTTTGGGATTTGTTGACACTGTGAAATTTTGAATCAACATATTTTTCCTTTAAAATGTTACATTTTCTGAGATTAAACTTTTGTCATCTATGTTCTATTACGAATAAAATATTGACATTTGCCATCTCCACATCATTGCTTCAGTTTTTATTCACAATTTGTTTAGTGTCCCGACCTTTTTGGAATCCAGTTTGTATGAAGGAACACATATGGATTTATGTAATAAACAAAAAAGTGTTCAACAAACCAGAATATGTTTCATACATTAGATTCTTCAAAGTAGCCACCTTTTGCTTTGATGACAACTTTGCACATTCTCAGCATTCTCTCAGTCAGCTTCATGAGGTTGTCACCTGGAATGGTTTTCAGTGAACAGCTGTGGCCTCGCCAAGATTTAAGTTGTAGAACTGCTCGTCTTCTGAATGTGTTTGAGATCATAACTTAGGCTGTGCAGAGGTAGAGCTGGTACGCATTTTATACAGAAGATGTGCCCAAACTATTGACACTGGTATACTGTTGGTAGTGTATAAGAGTGTGACACTATATTATGCCTAATGTGTCTGACACACACATTTGGTGAGGTGGTATGTCATGTTTTTTTGTCACAGTATACTACTATTCATTCTGAGCTACCATCTTGTTTTGACTTTATACACACACCATGTCCGAAATGGCCCTCTTTTCACTATACCCTAAATTGCTCACTATACAGTGCACAGAGTGTAGTGAATGACGTTGGACACTACTACCAAAGGGGTAGTGCAGGGGATTATGGGTATCTGCTATCCATTATTGAATATGCATTAAAGTGCATTGTGGGATTGTATGAGTGCACTGAAAATTGTCCATTATGTTTTCAGACAGTACTTCCAACATGGAGGAATCCCAGAATAGTGCACCATAGTGAATATGGCACAGTCTCAGACTCAGTGACAGCCCTCTGAGTTGGAAACACTATCATAATTTCCTAGGTAGGAATTCTTAATTGAGAGGGTGTTTACTTTGAGTTTTGTTAGGTGGGTGTTGGAAATGTTTTAGTTTGATATACAGTGTTCCTCGGATTTGTAACCATAACCCTACATTTAAGCTTCAAAAGGTAAGAAACAACAGGTTTTTCTCCTGCATAAAGTTATTCACAACAGTTGACAGCACCATTTCTGTAACTCTACTTGGCAAACACAACACAGCTTGCATGGATTTAGGGAAACAGCACCACCAACAGATGGGAGGTCCCTCAGTAACTGTAAATATATTCAAATCATAATGAATCTTAATGTAGACATGTTATGAATATATTGGGTGCCCTTTTTGATTGCATAAGTGCCAATTTTTGAAAATCTTATTGATAACACAGACTATAATAGCTTTATATTTAAGCTTCTGCTGAGAATTTGTGCTGCACATTATCTACTAAACACCACACACTCCCTTTGTATCTCCATCTTTCTAATTCTGAAATTCTGACTGGGTGGTACCCGATTAATTTTCTGAGAACACAGAGATTTAAATATTTTTGACCATTTATCTGGACCAATGTTAAAACGAGGTATGGTTTATGGTGAGGTTAATTTGCTCCATTGTTCTGTTTTATAGTGATATGATTGGGTTATATCTTTACATCTCTTATCGCACACACACACACACACACACACACACACACACACACAAACATATATATATATATATATATATATATATATATATATATATATATATATATATATATATATATATATATATATATATATATATATGCATGCATGTGGTGTGTTCTCTCTCTCTCTCTCTTTGTCTTTGACACACAAGCACACACACACACACACACACACACACACACACACACAAACACACACACACATGCACAGATATACTCACATTTTGGCAGGTTGTGTGTGTGTGTGTGTCTGAGATGGTGCACAATGGCAGTGATTAAGCAGCAGCTGATTATGCGCTGGCTGTGTAATCTGACTGAAAGGCTGAAGGTGAAATCAGTTGCTTTACAGTACTGAAGTGATTTCTGCCACAATGGGCTCCGAGCGCTAATCAGCTTTCAGCCAGCGAAAGGTCCTGCGGCTTTTAGCTTCGCATAATGGCTGATAGGTGAAGATTTGCACTTAAAGTGCTCCATTTTCCTTTTGACTGTCTCCCTCCACCTCCCCCTTAAAGGGATGAGGTGAAATTAAATGCTGATAAATGCTCAACATAAATATACAGATAACCTGAAATAACAAGCAAGAGATGCTTTGTTCAAAGCACATTAAGAAGGCAACCTCCTTTTAAATCTCAAGTGTGCAAGGTGTATGACGTAGCCACTTTCTAAAGGCCTGCTACTGGCCATTAAGTCAGTGATTCCCATATTTTTAATTGACCTATAGGAGATGGATTCAGTTCAGCATAAAGCCAAATTATGAGAAAGATAAAACTGACCATTGACAAAACATGTTTAATTTTATTCTGTATTTATTTTTGGTTTAAAATCCAAGTGTAACATTAAAAGGACAATTAAAATGACAACAATTTTGTAACTTGAATTTCATCATTTTGTTCTTGAACCGGGATCAGAATGGGTTGTATGTAACACAGGACAGGTTACATTTTTTCAATATATTTGAATAGTTTAAAAGGTTGGAACACACCCTTTAGAAACAAAAACATACTTTTCAAATAAGCATTTTCATGGTCTGTACTCAAAAGCACATCCAGGATGTTATGTAAATGTCAGTTAAGGACAACATGATTTAAAGTGAAGAATAAAGCTTTGTATGTACCTTTCCAGACCATATAAAAGGTTTGAGCAAAATATGTCACCATGGCCTGTTTTGGGCCACTATAATCTAATGAAATGTGTATTCCCATAACTCCGATTATCAAATTAACTTGGAGTTATAAACGGTCTGTGTGTGAAATTCTGTGACTCTTGTGTTGAGCTGCTAGTGAGCAATGAGGGTTGAAACCTGAAATGTGACACACTTGTTCATCAAGCCAAGACTATTCACATACCAAGACTATTCACTGGAAGTTTGTTTCAGTCCTTCTCCTGGAAAAACGTTAGACTATGAGTTTTAAATTTAGCCTTCAGTCAGAGTTTGGTTGCCTTCAGCCACAAGAACATTAGTGAGGTCAGAAACAGGTGCTGAATAACTAGTTCTAGATCACAAACACCTCTCCAGCTAATCCCAAAGGCCCTGGAAGGTGTTCCATAACTCCTTCCTTTTCATAACACCTTACCTTATGTTTGACATTGAGTATAGTGACCTTGGGCTAATGTGGTGCTGCATCGAACTGTACTGTTCCATCTCATTACGCTAGCTATGCATGTCTGCATTGGATCTAACATAAAGAAGCTGAATCCACTGTTTGAAAGTGGCTTCAACAAAACTTTGGACAGATAGTGTATCTGCGTATTGTTGTGTATTCAGCTCTGTCTTCTGCTGATTGCCCCTTCCTGTGTTTCATTGAAATGGCTGCAAATGGAAGTGAGAGAGCTGTAATTAATTGCTGCACTTGTACCCTCTGGTCCACTCTCGGGCTATTTGTGCTTTTATCATTTTCACTGAATTGCACGGTTAATCAGAACTGCAGAGCAGCTCAAACTTTCTTTCACATTCCAGTTGTTAACGCTCCAAGGTTTACATTATGAATCATCCTAAAAAATAGTAGCAGCACCTCGACAAACTCTCGGAGAAACGGAAGAGTTGAGATTTCTCTTTTTCTAAAGGATTGACTTGCTCTTACGAAGTTTGTTTTGCAAACTTCGGTTCCGGGCTGCGTGAGGTGAACGTCTGACAGGAGCCCTGGGGCTTGTGGGTAATGAAGGCCTCTGTGGACCGCTGGGTAATTGGGCAGCTGGAACACAGGTGATTTCTGTCAAATGGTTCTGGTTGACCAATCAAATGGCTCGTCTGCCAGGCAGTAAGTAAACGAGCCCCTGGGACCATCCAAGGGAGAGAAGACGGAGAACACGGACGGACGCTCGTAGAAAGCTGAGCAGGTCTCTCGGAGCAGTCTTAAGAAACACTGCATTATGGGGTTTTAATTTTCATTTTCAGTTTTCCTGCTTCTAATTAGAAAGCAACATTAATGATGACTTCTCCCAGAATCTAATCTTGAACTTAGTTTCAAAATATTCAGTAACATTTTTATAATACAGCCTGGATTTTAGAGTGATCTTGTCACATTGTAACTTCTCATTCTATAGACTCAGACATTCTTAAATAAAGCTAGAGTAAGAATAAATATACTTACACTGATCTTATTTCTCAGCTCCACTGACAAAATAAATGCATTCTTTCCTTAAATACTTTTCAACCCCTTACCCCCTGTTCTTCAGTGGTAAGTAAACCTAACAAACCTCCCAAAAGTATACTTTGTATGATTTCAATCATTCTCAGTGCTACAATAATACTGTCATGGTGATGTTGTGTTGGTGTGTGTTGTGTTGATATGTGTGGATCAGACACAGCAGTGCTGCTGGAGTTTTTAAACACCTCAAACATGTCCAGCCAACAGTGTCCTATGGGCAGCATGGGCAGCATCCAATGACCCCTGAAGACTAGATGAGAGCCAACACAAACTGCAGCAACAGATGAGCTACTGTCTCTGACTTCATATCTACAAGGTAAATGTACCTAAAGAGTGGACAGTGAGTGGGTACAGTGTTTAAATATTCCAGTAGCGCTGCAGTGTCTGACCCATAGTTGAGCCAAAAGATAAAGTGAATGATTGCTTTTCAGTCTTTCTTCGTAGGTAATTCTGGTAGAATATTGGTACTTGGAATTTTCAGAGAAAAGAAGGCAGCCACTGTTTTTTTTTTTTTTTTTATAGATAATGATATGTAATATATATTAATGCAACACAGTGAAACTATTAGACATAATTTAACAATTTGACACTGTTTAAGTGAGTGTGTGACGAATTAGGCTGTTAGCAACATGCTAATTGATGGGGTGTAAGCTATTTGCCTTGTAGCATCATTGCAAACTAAAAGAAGCATTTTGGACAACTAATAGTTAATAGCTTATGTATTATATATAAAACAAAAAATACAAATATATAAATATTTTTGGGATACAAAGCATGAACTGTTGTGGACTGTATAGAAAATAATATATATATATATATATATATATATATATAATATATATATATACCTTTATCTAACATAACTTTGTAATTATAATATTAAGAGTCATTTTCAAGATGCAAAGTACATATCATGATTTTCACTGTAAATCTTCTGGGGTTATGTTTCTCTAAATAAGAACAGTTAAATGCTACTGACTTCATGGCATGGCTACCCAATGTAAATGTAAATGTAAATGTGTCAACTTTGACTATATTTCAAGGTGAAAACTTGAAGTTGGTTTGCTTTTGGTTCCATGAAGAACCATTCATTCATTCATTCATTATCTGTAAGCGCTTATCCAGTTCAGGGTCGCAGCGGGTCCGAAGCCTACCCAAAATCAATGGGCGCAAGGCTGGAACACACCCTGGAGGGGGCACCAGTCCTTCCCAGGGTGACACACACTCACACATTCACTCACACTTTTTAATCGCCAATCCACCTACCAACGTGTTTTTGGACTGTGGGAGGAAACCGGAGCACCCGGAGGAGACCCACCAGGGAGAACACACCAACTCCTCACAGACAGTCACCCAAGGCAAGACTTGAATACACAACCTCCAGGTCCCTGGAGCTGTGAGACTGCAACACCGTGCACCACCATGCTGCCCCCTCCCCGACCTATGGTCGATCTCAGATATTGACATAAAATGACATACATACTAATATATTAAAACCATAATATTATATTAAGTCATAACATTGTTATATTATGCTTGCTGTAATAACATTTATGATCACAATATAATAGCAAAATTGTAATGAAATTGGGTCATATTCATGACAAATATTGTAATTATTTTTAAAATTAACTATTGTATCATATTAATAATGTGTTTGTAATAAGGTATTTATTATGATATGTAGTATTGTGTTTGTAATGACACCAAATTGTTATACACATCTCAGTTGTCGAACTCTAGACTGTAGGCCTCTGTCTGTGGAGCTGTGGAGGATTAACACACTGTCCTGTGTGTGAGCGTGGGTGTGTGTGTGTGGGCATCAATCACAGAGGACATGCCTCATTGGCTCTCACCTCATGCAGGACACACTGTGGGACAGAAGGAGCTGAGTAAAAATGAGTCGGGTTCAGAGGTGCAGCAGTCACCTGCGGCGGCGGGGCGCCAGAACTAACGAGGGCCCCGCTCTGGATCACTTTGTTTTGCCTTTGAACAGCTCAGCTCTTCTGAGGACAGAGCTGGGGGGTGGGGTGGGGGATGGGGGGTGGGGGTTGGCTGACCAACAGAAGGAGGGACTGACCGCCACAATTTATTACAGGAGATTTAGGACATCGTGCTATGTGTCATCATAAACATGCAAGCATTTGGGGAGATGTTAAAGGAGATATGGCTCATCTGAATGTTTTAACACAAATGGTCCTGTTTTGTTTGATCACATTTGTTTTTACAGACACAATGGCAGCTCATAACATTAAACTGTTGTCGTTTGAAAAGGTGCAAATGCTCCGTGGATGGGTGGCTGATGAAAGATGGTGCAACAAGGGATGGAAAATTATGCTGACCTGTCTGAACTGATAAACAGAGCTATGTTCTGTAAAAAAACACTCACGTATACAATGAAAAAACAAGACTTAATGTTACCACTATGGTTGTGGTTTCCAAATCCTGCTATTTCAATTAGAAATTGTGTTTTGCTACATTTCTAGTGGGAGCTGTTATAGTGGGAAACCACTACAACCAAAATAAGAGTATAGCCAAGTGGAGTAGGTACCAAGCAGTGGAAAAGCACTATTACGCTAGAGTGATGTGTGACTTGATTTTGACTTACACAACAGTGATTTATGAGCTGGTTTGAAATGACACTACAGTGACTGGTGACTCAACTCGAATTAACACTACAGTTATTTGTGACCTGGCTCTGAATAACATTACTGTGACTTCAGTTATTCATGACGTGACTCAGACTTCTACTACAGTTATCGTGACCCAACTCTGACTAGCACTATGTGACTTGTGGCCTGACTTGGGACTACACTGTAGCAGATGTCTTCAAATCCAGACGTCAAATCCAGGTTCCAAGACAGAATTTTAAGATGGCCGGCTGGTATGATGCTACAGCTGTAACATGCTAATTCACCAGACTGGCTGGGTATAGTGTCATTCTGACTCGCCATTGCAAAATCCCAGCCTGGAACCTGGGTCAAAATCTGGATTTGAACTCAAAGTCTCACAAAAGTCATACTACAGTGAAGCACCTTGGAGGTACATGATGAAATAAGACTTTGAGTGTAATTGGAGGAGGGCCATGTTCTGTGCTTTTTTCCATGAATTTATTAAATAATATAAATTTTTACAGAGGCTGTCCAATGTTCTTCTATCTCTTCTCAATGCTTTTTTATATTATTTTACCTTTTATGAGTCATTTTTATGAGCAGATGTTTGGCTGAGCATGAGGTTCTACCTTTTTCACTGTAGACTGGGATTAAGAGAGGTTATTCATATAAGCTGAGTAAACAGAATGAGTCTGAGCTCCTCTGAGTTTTGCGATTGTATAAATGTGGTAAACTCGTTTTCACCGGACCCTCAGAGCTCCTGCGGTGCTGTGGGTTTCCAGAGTGGAGAACAATGCTGGTGCATCTCTCAGCTCCTTCAGTTTGCATGAGCCCAGAATAAATATATATTGCACTTAAAGGAGCAATTTTCTCATCATAAATGATTGAGGGTCTTAAAATATATACGCACGTACAACACAGTGAGGGGAGAGATTACTGTGGTCTTTCTCCGCTTGGATGGATAAAAATTACATGCTGCATTGTGGACGGGCGCAAGGCTGTTAGAGTCGCTGTGCGTTAGGAGGAGGGTCATTATCGCAATTGTAAATTTCATATTTGTACACAGCAAGAGCGCGGAGTCCAAATATTGCATGTTTATTCAGGATGGGCAGTGAATAATCGTTAGATCCAAACAAACGCTCCCATTATTCTTTTCATTCTGTGGCCCTTAATTATTGTGTTTGTTTGATAATTGCATCCATCTGCTCATATCAGAAGATGGACGTCCACAGTGTGAACCGATCTTCTCCAGACGCGTGATGGAGTCATCAGTTAATAGGATGGCATTGTCTTTGTGTTTTTCTGGCACTGCCCAAATGTCACAAGCCCTGAAGGAGATAGATGAGCAATTTATTCACTGGCAGAATGCCGTCCCTCGTCTCTTCTGTCTAAGTGCAATGGCGGAGTTAAAATGCAGTGCACAGGGACAAACAGCATTAATGCATGGCTCGCCGCATTGTGATGCTAAAGAAAACGCTGGCTTTTCCAGCCTCCGACTGCTGACCTTGTCACTCCATGTGGTGTACAGCTCAAAGAGGTGATCCCTGCTACGGTGCTAAGGTTCCAACAAGTTTCTGGCTCACAACAAGGAGCAGGTAGGGTTTGATTCAGGGGTATATTCCTTTCACACAGAATAGTTTTGAGTGCATCACTCTGTATGGGTTGCATTTTGGTAATTGTTGTACTATATGAGAGAACAGGCAGTTCTTTGGGAGGTTGTGTCCATTTAGCTGTAAATGTCTCTATTCTACAGATTATCACCTGAAAAACAATATTTATCATAACAATGTTTTAGCAATGGGTTTTTATCTGTATTGCAGCCCCAATAAAATTACACTCGAGCAGTGTATTTGCTGCTGTAAATATACAGTCACAGATTCTATTAAGTCCATTTTATGGCCATGTTATTTTGCAGTTTTTGTGGGTTCATGAAACGGTTCACTTTCAGACTTTGTTTGTGACATGGGTTGGCTTGTATATATTGTTATGGACAAAAATTCCAGGCCTGATTAAAGCTATAGTGTGTTTTTTTGTGAGTGTGTGGGTGGGTGGCTGAGTGAATGTGCTGTGTTTTCTCTGTCACCCTACTCATCTCATTGGACAGGTAGTTTGCCTAAATCTCCTGTCAGAATATTTCTGGCACACACACACACACATATACTGTGTACAGTAGCCAATCTGGCATCTTTCTGTGGATTCCAGGGATTTTCTTTAGTGCAGTGAGCAGGCCAGCTAACAAAGCAGATAAAAACCTTAAACAGGCTTTTGTTATAAACATCACTAACAATCAGCTACACAGTTAGATCACAGTCTCCATTCACTTCCAAATGAGTCTGGTATCATTAGGTGAGTTTGTGGCAGCTACCGTGAGGATTTATGGGAAGTGTGTGTCTGTGTGTTTGTGTTTGTTTAGATTATACCCACACAGATTGGTGAAGAATTAGAGTGTGTGTGTGTGTGTGTGTGTGTTGTATGTGTGTGTGTCTCCAAAGGAATGCTGTAATAGGCCCATCATTTAAAAGTCTTCCCCTCTGTCAGTTATATGTCAGATTATGAAAGCCTACTTTGCCGTTTTAATCTGACCAATCGCCATTCAGCAATTTCCCTGCACACAACAAGGGGAAGATAAATTAATCAAACAGATAGAAAATCAATTTGGCTCCCCAGCTGTCATTTCACATTACATCACAATGCTATTTTCCTCCCTACACACACATACACACAGAACACAGGAGAGTGCTAGCAGGAAAGTAAAGCTAAAGAGCACAACACCGCAGACAGAAATTAGCCTCAAACCTTTCCTCCATGTTTACAAGGCTCTGAATATCTAAAATCAGAACTGGTATTATATCATCAGCTGACTTTTTGAACAAACATAAAATACAGCTACACCACTGATATATACCCTAGAGGGTATATAGAGGGTAGTAGGCTATATCCACTTTAATGGCCATAATATACCTGTTTCCATGGTTATGCCTCAACTACATCACTTTCTGTGCTTGTGCTACATCTGTTTTACTGCACTACACCCATCTCCACGGTTACGCTATAAGACTACCTCACAGGGTGCAAAGCAGGAACACACCCTGACCGGGTGCCACTCCATCTCACGACATCACACACTCACCCTGTCACTCATACATTCACACCTGTGGACAATTTCACACAGCCAATAGGTCTAACAGCATGTGTTTTTAGACTGTGGGAGGATTTCAGAGCACATACGAGGAAATCCACACAGACACAAGGAGAACACACACAACACCTCACAGACTGTGCCCAGAAGAAGGGATTGAATCCACAGCTTCAGGACCCTGGGACCGTACCTACAGAACCACTGTGCCGCCCTGATGCTATTACTGTTATACATTCTTCACAGCTACCACCAGCTGTTTTCATTCAGCCTTTAGAACAGGCATACAATGATATAAGCACACACACACACACACACACACACACACAGGCAAGGTAATATCAGGAGAGAGTTCCTACAGATTACATTAATAACAGAAAATGATTAAGTAAATGTTTGCATGTGTATTTTTGTGTATGGGAGGGTGTGTTTGATGTTTCCAAAAGCGATAGTCTCGATCTGAATGAGAGGGTGTTTCACATTTGAACACATTTGAATTACATTTTTTGTTTTGTTTTGTTTTGTTTTTTTACATTTGAATTAAATGTAATTTATTTGTTTATATCCACCCTAAAGCTCCAGTAAGCTCAACCCAATTACATGACTTTGTGGGTTTCATAAATACCAAAGTATTATTGAAGTGCTGATGTAAATGATTGGTCATTTAGTCTAATACGTACATGTAATTACAAAATTCAGGCCTGGAAAATGGATTCTAGATGCTTCTCTGAAGACATCTGTTCTAAGGCATCACCTGTATTCAGCTCTCAGTTTGGTGGAGAAATGCAATTTCACTGTTTAAGGCTCGAAAGGTCCTGCAGCTCCTCGGGCAAGGCAAACCTGCTCTTTCACACACACACACACACACACACACACACACACACACACACGCACGCACTGGGAATATGCATGTGTGTCAACCTCAGGCATACACTCTTACTCTCCGTTCAGGGCACAAGTCTTCAACTCTGAGAGAGCATTTGCATGGCTGAGAGCAACACACACACCCACATAACCACATACGCACACGCGTACACACACACACATACACAGAAAGAAGAGAGAAAGAGAGAGAGAGAGAGAGAGAGAGAGAGAGAGAGAGAGAGAGAGAAAGAGAAAGAGAGAGAGAGAGAGAGAGAGAGAGAGAGAGAGTGAGAGAGACCATGCCAGGACTTATCAGAGATGAGGGCAAATCACAAAATCACACAGGCATTCAGCTCAAAGTCTTAAAGAGCCTGACATGTCAGCCCAGAACCCAAAATCCTCAGACAACCTACAGCAGCTTTAAAGATAACCTAAACTAACCCTAAACTAAAGTAAGCTAACCTAATTCAACTCTAAACTAACCCTACTCTCTAAAGTAACCCTACTCTAATTAATCCCACACCAATCATAAAATACATTAAAGCAGTCTAAATCACATCCATAAAACTGTAAACTAACCCTACACCAGTAAAGAAACTATTGCAGAGTGTTAACTAACCTAAACTAACCCTACCAGGAGTTCTAACACTATAGTCAGGCAAATCAACATAGCGTGACCATAAACCAACCTAATCTCGGCCTGAACTAAAAAAAACATCCTCTCACGCTGTAGTGACCAGTAGTAACCCGCTGACTCTTTGTGTTTACCTCAGCATGAGGATCAACAGCCCTAACCCCCCGAAACACAAACAAAAATAAGTTTGACATTTAACGGCACCCTCTTCAAAAACTTACCAGATATACGGGCTGCCATGGAGCTGTGGAGCTGACGTGGAATGAGGGATAATTACCTGATCCAGTGCGGAGGTAAAATGCCACTGTTTATCTTCCTTCCACAACAAACAGCTCCGGGGTCGCGCAGGGAAATCAATCTGATTGATCAGACGCTGCTTTAGGCCATTTAGCCGCAGCCGCTGACATTTATTCTGATCATTATCTGCACAGGTTAAGTATTATTCATGTTCAATAACACGGCCTTCAGGATGAAGCTGAGAACAATGCTGCCATCTCAGCGCTCTTGCCGTGATTGTGAGAGTGTGTGTGTGTGTGTGTGTGTGTGTGTGTGTGTGTGTGTGTGTGTGTGTATAGCTAATAGAGTTCCCAAGTGATGGTATTGGCAAAGCCAGAGCTTGTGACAAAGCGTGTGGTTTTACGAATGACAGCTGAGTAATTTTCTGCAGATTGGGATGTATTACAAGGCAGGATTTCTTTGTTAGCTGGATAATTTAAGCCCAACATATAAGCTGTTTAATAGGAATGACTGCATCTCTTATTCTGTTTAAAATGCACTCTAACACAGGCTGACAGTGACCTCCCCTGACCCCCACACATCTCATCACACACCAACCCCAAACGTACACACAAACACACACAAATACACCCCTCCCTTTCCACCTCACCCCCAAAGCAACCCCAACACAAAAAGCCTACAGAGAAGGCACTAGGCATGCTGGTAGTCCTTCCAGTCCTTGGCCACTTGTACCGCCGGTGTATTTACCACTGTCAAAATGTATAAAAAATAAATAAAATAATAATGATAATAATAATAAATAAGGGCGGCACAGTGGCGCAGCAGGTAGTGTTGCAGTCACATAGCTCCAGGGACCTGGAGGTATGTGGGTTCGATTCCCGCTCCGGGTGACTGTCTGTGAGGAGTTGGTGTGTTCTCCCTGTGTCTGCGTGGGTTTCCTCCGGGTGCTCCGGTTTCTTCCCACAGTCCAAAAACACACATTGGTAGGTGGATTGGCGACTCAGTAGTGTCCGTAGGTGTGAGTGAATGTGTGTGTGTCTGTGTTGCCCTGTGAAGGACTGGCGCCCCCTCCAGGGTGTATTCCCGCCTTGCGCTCAATGATTCCAGGTAGGCTCTGGACCCACCGTGACCCTGATTTGGATAAGCACTTACAGATAATGAATGAATGAATGAAATTGCACATTTAAGCTGCCTGTTATATGAACATTAGAGCATATTTACATTTTAAACACAGTGCAATAGTATATAACATTGAAATAATGTATGTATATTTTCCAGAAAAGATATGTAAAAATGAGTATTTTTACATATCTGTATTAAACTATAGAGAGTTTATAGAGAGCTTGACTACAGAGGGCCTTTAACTGTCCTGGATTGAAAGTTTTTTTTCCATTTCCATGGATTTTTTTTAAACTGAACCCTAATCTTAACCCTACCCCTAAATCTAAGATCTAAATACTCTCTTTCTATAATTATTTTTCATGGCACCAGTGCCACCAACAGAAGAAAGCTTAGTGTTTATGAAATAACCATAACCATAATATGCATCATACCATAGGAATATTAGGAATATCTTGGCTGCTCCCTTTAACAGAATATATGCTATCTTTTGAAGACCTTGTTGAATTTCTCTAGGTCTAACGTATATATTATCCAAGCAGCCTTGAGGTGAGGACTCTGTCCTGTGTACGTCCACTCACTTTTGATGCTACCAAAGCACTGACTTAGAGGTGAATCCACCACAGGGTTTTGTTTTGGACAAGTCCTAAAAAGCACCCTTCTGATGCAATAAAACTCTCCTCTGATGCAATGAAACACCCCTCTGATCTCTCTGATGGGCTTTGAGCGGATCTGTGCTACACCGGACACAGCGGAATGTGTTTGGGAAAGCAAACAAATTAATCGATTCTCTTCCCACCAATTATTTTCTGGAGAATGGCTGTGTAAAGCCTTTGATCGGTTTATTATCAAAGAGAAGCAGACATCACACATGCTTTTCACCGATTTATTCTCCTACTTGATGCTTTCTTTCCTTCTAGCTTGTGCAGTTAATGTTGCTTTCATTCTGCTTTTGTGTCGACATTGCTTTTACAACAGCAGAAATCACGCATTACATTTTAATTACATTCCTATTGTTCTTTTGTAACAATAACAGATTTATTTTACTCTAAAGGTGTCTTGCTAACAGCAAATTTGTAAGATTAGTAATGTTAGCATTTGGTGGAAATCCACCGCAGGTTTTATTGATAATGGTGTTTTTATTTTTTGTGTGTGTGTGATGCATTATGCTGGAAAAGCGTAAATAAACAATGCAGCTTTAAACACACACAGACACACCAACACACACACACACACACACACGCACACACTTTGCAGGCTTTAGGAGATAATGAATTCTTCAGCCTGCAGTTTAGGCTTCAGCAGTGCATGTTGTGAATAGCGGATTAAAAACGAAGGGAGGAAAGCGGTCCAAAGCTTCATTAAAAACCTCTGCTGGATTCTGGTAACAGTTTTACAGTTTAAAGTTTAGCTGATGAGTTTAATCCATTTCCTACAGGAACAAATTATTACTGCAGGCTTGTAATATGGGTGGAGCTGGGAAAGGGTGTGGCTCTCTTTGGGGTTTATGGCAGTAGTAATGTGATGTGCCATGGTTACTTTTCTTTCTTAGGGCTGTAACTGCTTCCTCGGGTCAGTGTCAGGTGTTTGTGCCACTAAAGTGTCAAATGTGCACACTGCGACTACAACAATCCACATGATGTAGAGTAAGGATTAGGTTAGGGTGATGCCTAAGGTTAAAATTAGGGTTTAGTTTGGGTAAGAGGTTAGAATTTAAGCTCAGTAGCGCATTGTATATTGTCACTGTCCAAGGAAAAACATGCAGGGTTAGAGTACAAATGATGCAAAAACCTATCACCAACATGTACATCCATTAACATGTGTAACACCACATGCAGTGGTACTGAATGCGGTGGGATTCTAGTTTGTGGTGCAGGGCATAGTAAATGGTGAAGTCGTGACTATGTGGCTTATGATGGGGTATGGTCAGGGATTGATTGGTTATTTTAGATATAATAGAATGTGTTGTGTTTGTGAAAGGAGTGTGTTATTTTGCAGTTGTTGCTTGGTGTTTGTAGCAAGTGGGTGTGGCCACCTTGTAGCATCTTGTTTCAATTCTGATTGAGGTGTGGTTATATGGAGGGTGTAGTTGTGACTCTCCTGGGGGTGTGGTTTTGCTGGGGCACGTTAATGGACCTGTGATTGTGTTGTGAACTTGCTGATGTATGGTCATGCTAGCAGCTCCATTTCGGCTTAGGTTGTGGCTACACTTGGGGAATGGTTACTCTATCATTCAGTGTGATTTCTTTGGTGCAGTGTGGATCTCTCCTCACTGTGAATACAATTTGGGGAGAAAAAGTTCTCAGCCTGGAGCTGAGTTCATGTTAATAACTACATCCACCTTAAATCTACTGATTATATTACTGCTATAGATAAGCTGCTGGGTTACAGGAGCTCACTGATCTTTTCTGATGAAAAAGACTGGCTATAATTCCCAGTGAGAACTGTTAACAACAAAAAAAGACTTGTTAAAGGGTCATTTCATCGATATTGCGTTTAGATGGGAAGCCTTCGTTCTGCCCTGCAGGTCTGGAACTAAAGCGATATTGTATAACGTTAAATGTTCATCATGCCATAACACTTTAGACGACCCAACAGAGAAGCTTCTGTAGCACAAATTTCAATGTACTGTGTTCTAAGAATTTTCTATCAGAGCCAGCAGTGATACCCCCCCCCCCCCCAACCCCCCAGCCCCGCCCATCACTGTCTTGGGAGCCCATGACCCTGTGTCTGGCTCATTGCTTCATACCAAAGATAACACACAAGTCAACTGTAATGACTCATACTAAAAAATGCCAAGAATTGTAATAGAAAAATTGAAATTGAAATTGAAAAATGCCAAGGCATGTTTAATTTTAATAATGGACCAGCACAATTGCACAAGAGGTAGTGTCACTGTCAAACACCTCCAGGGACCTGAGGTCTAGGGTTTGATGTGTATGTTCTCCCTGTGTCTAAATAGGTTTCCTCCTAGAATTCCGTTTTCCTCATATACTTCAAAAACACATGGTAGGTACATGGATGTTTGACATTGTCCACCAGTGTGTGTGTGTGTGTGTATGTGTGTGTGTGTGTGTGAGATGCCCTGCTATTGACTGGAGCCCTGTCCAGGGTGTGTACTTGCTTTGTACAATTGATTCTGGGTAAGCCCAAGATCAACCGTGACCATGATGAGGATGAAGTACAGAAAATGTATGAATTAATTAATGAATTAATGACAATAATTAGAATGTTGTATTTGTACCAATTATTTTTGATAGCATTATTTTCAAATATGTAAATATTTAGTGTTTTGTTTATAAAACTATTTCTCTGAGCAGTAAGATATTATATTTACTGCAACAAACAAAGAACACAAGACCTAGTTTTACTGGTTCACACCTCACTCGTTCACATCTACTAGTAAAACAGTAATTCACTTTTATTGTATTTGTGTTTATGTGTTTATTTAATATGTAATATATAGAATAATTTATAATATGCATTATATACATTCATATTATTGTGGGTTAAAAAATCTCATATCAGGCAAACTTTAAACTCATAAGATAACTAATAAAAGATTAGGAATTTTCAATTTAAGCATCTGTATACACATTGTATTAAAAGTCCGGTTTAGGGCATTTTTATTGGCTCAATCATCATGGGAATTGGACACTGTAAATGATTATGTAAAGACAGTATCTAAAAAAGCAAATTGCTCTCAATTAGTCAATCATTCACTCCAACGATTCATCAATTAAAAAGGAATTAAAATAACAATCAGTGAACTCTAACTAAAACTCGAAGCACAGGAGTGAAATTCATGTAATTCATGTACAGCAATGTAGCTGTACTGGGAAAAAAGTATTGAAAGGAAATTAAAGGAGTAAGTATCAGTGGAATGATGTAGTATAAATGGAGATATAAAGTTATGTTCCAACAGAGTTGATATAACACACACGGACCCACACTCTTTTGCTGTGAAGTGCTACACCAAGTCTCCTTTCAGCTTCATTACCGGAATATGAACTCATCATTCTTCCTATTTTGCCTCACCAACCTTTCCTATATTACACCAGGATCTCAGATAGTTGCTTAATTTTCCTTTCACATCCTGAGATACCATCAGAGACGAGAGAGAGAGAGAGAGAGAGAGAGAGTGAGAGAGAAAGAGAGAGAGAGAGAAAAAAGGAGGAGCGAAACACACTCCATCAGAAACACACTCCATCAGAAACACAGTGCCCCCCCCCAGGGGTCCTCCACGGCCAGCGGAGGGAAATGGATGTGGACCTTTCGGAATGGAATAGAGATGGCCTCTTCTCTTCTGGAGGTTATTATTCAGCTCTAATCTGCCATCAGCTCTGCCTGTGGGAAAGGGAACAAATGGAGAGACTATGGAGATGTCAGCGCTATTACAGAAAGGTAATTTAGGAAGCAGCCATAGCGCGGCGCGGCTGACCGCGAGCCCGCCGCGTGTTTGTCTCTCCAATTCCCGCTCCAGTGTGGCCTCCGGTCCAGATGCTTTCAGTACTCTTAAAACAACCTAAAGAACCAGTTTAGAAAACCACACACACACACACACACACACACACACACACACACACACACACAAGCTGCTTGGCCTTTACATCTTCACAATAAAGAAATCACCCTGGTAGAGCTACACGTTTTTCCTCTAAGTCAAAGGTCACCTGGCTTGTACGTTGATATATAACTGTAAATGTCTGGTACATAAAGCTCAGCCAGCTCAGCAATAATTCGTAAAGGAGGTCAGAGCATGCCTTTGGTCAGTCTCACACTGATAATAAAAAAGACATTCACTGTGAGCTGTTGACACTAGTGCAAATACGACAACATGGAGTTACGAAGTTATTACAGATACACACAATGTATACACTATGTGGCTGAAGGTTGGTGGGCACCTGCTCTGAAATTCCAAAATTCTGGGTATTAATAGGTAGCTTGCCCCTCTTTGCTTTAGCAATAACCTGTATCCTTTTACAACATCTTCACAGCCCATATTAGAGCATTGCTGTGAGTATTAGAAGGCGCCCTGTTATGAAAACATTACTCAGGTCAGGTGCTGATGTTGGATGATGGGCTCTGGATCCCAAAAGTCACTCAACCTCATCCCAAAGGTATTGGATGCTGCTACATCTCTGCAGGAAATGTAGTTCCACACCTCCCAGTGCTGGAAGGCTTTATACACCACCAGCTCACACTTGTCACTGAAGCATTTCAAGAGCATCCTGTTCATTTAATGCTTTCCTATGGAGATTATACAAGTTATACACAGCTGAACAATGCATGCAGATTTGGGATAGTGTCCATATTTATGAACATATCTATAGATGTAGGCATAATTTGTTCAGATGTACAGATGTCACGGTTGGAGAGGAGTGTAAGATTTGCCTGAAACAACTACAACCCAAGTAATTAACTCTTTCCTTCATGCATGGGGGCACCTGAGAGGAAGGATGGGGGGATTTTATTTTAATGATCTGATTCACTGAGCCCTTAAATTTTCCTCCTAGAGGAAGTGGAAGAAGAGCCCATAGAAAAACCCACCTTCATTTTCTGCCATATTTCAGTTCACATATATCACAAAAGCAAGAAAAAACATGTTTTACAGCCTGAACGGCAAGTGTTTGGTCAGTGTGGTCATATGTGTCCACTTTATTCAGACCTTAGAAGCTTTTAATCCTTAAAAGTTATCTGTTAAATATATATATATATATATATATATATATATATATATATATACTGGAAGCCTGTGCTACCATTTCTCCTGCAGTGTTGCTATCAGTGTGTGAAGAGTGAGAGAAGTGGCAAACACAATGGGCAGCATTTTGAACACATTTTGTAAGTGGTACAAAACTTGTAAATAACTCATAAAAGAAGAAAGTTACGTTAAAACCAAGCACACCATTGTTTTTCTTGTGAAATTTCCAATAAGTTTGATGTGTCACCTGACCCTCTTCCCATTGAAAAAACAAAAGTTGGATTTCAAATATTTCAAGACTTCAAAATGGCCACTTTGGTCACCACCCATCTTGAAAAGTTTCCCCCCTCCCATATACTAATGTGACACAAACAGGAAGTTAATATCACCAACCATTCCCATATTATTAAGGTGTATCCATATAAATGTTATATATATATATATGTGTGTGTGTGTGTGTGTGTGTGTGTGTGTCAATGTAGGAACACATGAAATGAACAGGCTTTACAATGGTATATGGTTTATTGCAAAGAAGCATTGCTAAATCAAAAAATAATCTACCAAACACACATTTCCTTACTTTTTGTACTAAGTTCATATACGATATTTTGATATCTCATAGTGCTGAAGTTGTACTATAACAATACAGTAAGAAAGCAATCTTTCAAACCCTCTGTATTAATTAGCAAAGCCCAAAAGCCAAGAAATCCTCAGATGAAGAATATTAGGAACAACTCACTGCTATGTTTTACATTGTGTCAGGGTTATGAAAGGTATGTATTGATTTAACCTTCAGCTTGCCCCATCTGAGCTACATTTTCACCCAAACACATCGGCGCACATCACTGAATCATTTACAGTTACAGCTCCAATGCCTGGGTTCTAAACATCCTCATGGAGAGAAATGGTACTTAATGAATTGTACACAAGACATAATACAGGAAAGAAAATATTATCAGTGTCCAGCTGTAAACACAAAGAGCTCAGTGTCTGTTAGAGCTTCACTGGTCCAGGTATAAATTCAAATGACTCAAATAAGTCAAATGTCCTGGAGGCCACATTCAAGTTGGTCTGACTGAATATATGTAAAATGTCTGTTTTTTATTTATTTAGCCATTTATTACTTTTCTAGTTCATGAATAATGGCTGATTTACCCATTCTGTGTTCTAAATAAGGGGCAGCACTGTGGTGTAGCAGGTAGTGTCACTGTTACAAAGATCCAGGGTCCTGAGTTGTGGGTTCAAGTCCCAAAATCTCAAAATTTGAAGCCAAATATAGAAATGAAAATTATAGACAAAGTTTTGATACTCTTTAAACACTGTTATTTTGCCACATCCCCACTGTTTTTGTTTGTGTGTTGTTAAGTTGGTTATTGAAAACATTTTAATTGATTCCTTTCTTTTTTTTCCAGATAAATTAAGCTTTAAGGTTATCAACCAGATTTTTTTAAGCATTATTATAAAATGCACCAATGTTTTCAGTGATGTTTGTACAATATTTATGGAGTTTTTAAGAAGCTGTCTCATGGGCTGGTATTTTGAGACTCATGCCCTAAAAGCCTAAAAGTGTAAGTGATTAGTGTGTTTGGTAGATGATTGTGAGAGTTTCAAGATAAAATAGAATACCTGAACGCTAAGACTTCAAACCAACCCAGTTTTCCTTCGGAACTGTACCCCTCAGCTTTTGTCCTCTCTTCAGAAACAGAGATGGCTAAACTCTGTTTTCAGCCCATGTTTACATTTATTCATTGTCATTTTTAAGCCTTTAATACTGCCCTCTGGGCGATAATGCAGTGTTGAGCTGGGAATGTGGAGATGACTTGCTGATGTGGAGGTATTTGGAGATTTTATCTGTAACAGATTAATACATGAGCAACTCACATAAGGCAAAGCTGCTGAGAGACAATATTTTGACGCTGTTAATGTTTACAGATATGATCGTGTTTTATTGGTCTCTGTTGAAGATAAGCAGATGCATTTGTCTGGGATGTATCAAAATGGATGATATCCAGTGGTCAAACAGGATTATATCACAGGCTTATCTGAGGGGAACATTTAATGCTGTAATACTGAGTGATATGTGGACATTTCCTTACTGACCATAGCTGGTCTGATTTAAAATCAATAACATTAATCCTCAGACAAACTGGCTTTGTTTCATATGCTAGCAGGGGCCATCAGGAGTGTTTTGGCTAAGTGTAAGTGTGTGTGTATGTGTCAGATAAGGCTCCCACAGTACGTAGCCTAATTCCCAATACCCACTATAACAAGGGCCATTACCATTTTTGACAGTTTACCAAACTTTCTTTATTAAAGAGTTGATGTGTCTAAGTGGGTTAGGTGTCTTGAGCTTTGTGTTCTGCTCTGACAGACGAGTGTGACACTTCTTTAATTGCTCATCCTTGTCAGGTCAGGGGGTAATCTACTACCCCCTTCATAACCGTCCCACAGATGAGCAAGAGAGCAGCACACGGTTAAGAAAAGATAGAGAAACTATCAGGGTCAGCTAGTCCTCATCCCTCAAAATAAACCAGTCCACATAATAGTTTGTGGACTATTCTCAGTCCAGTAGTGACACGGAGGGCTTTAAAAACTCTAGCAGCACTGCTGTGTGTAGATTCAACGTAGGTGTTCCTAACTCAGTGATTGTTCAGTGTATGTTGGCATTGAAAGTATTGAATGTAATCTCATGTGTAGCTGCTTTAGAGTATCACATTTATTTTCATGCTTTTCTGCTGAGGTTATACTATCTGTGCATGCACAATATATGTCATTTTTTTCAGTTTGCATTTGTGTGCATTTCTGGCAACCCAGTGCATTTAATGTCTAAATAATTTAGTTGTTGATATTGTATATAAGGGCGGCACGGTGGAGCAGAAGGTAGTGTTGCAGTCACACAGCTCCAGGGACCTGGAGGTTGTGGGTTCGATTCCTGCTCCGGGTGACTGTCTGTGAGGAGTTGGTGTGTTCTCCCCGTGTCCCAGTGTCCGCGTGGGTTTCCTCTGGGTGCTCCGGTGTCCTCCCACAGTCCATAAACACACATTGGTAGGTGGATTGGTGACTCAAAAGTGTCCGTGAGTGTGTCTGTGTTTCCCTGTGAAGGACTGGCGCCCCCTCCAGGGTGTATTCCCCACCTTGCGCCCAATGATTCCAGGTAGGCTCTGGACCCACCGCGACCCTGAATTGGATAAGCGCTTACAGATAATGAATGAATGTCAGGTATCAGAGAGCCCCTATTAAAATGCAGGACACTCCCAAAGTGTTAAGCTTAAGTTAAGCTTAGGGTTAACGGTAGGGTTAGGGTAGGTTTCATGTGCACATGCAAGAAAAAAAAAAAAGAAAAAGAAGAAGAAAAAAAAATATCCAACTGTGTTAAATTTATGGTTAAGTTTATGGAAAGATTTAAAGCTGACTTCTCCTGCAGGGTTGCCAGAATATTTTACACAAATACCACAAACATAAATAGTAGAAATTATATGAGCGCACATTACAACTCTTGAACCATTTAAAATTCCTTGTAATGGTCTTTTAGTAAAGTTTGCACAAATTCATAATGAGATCAGTCTGAAAATTTGGACGTATTTAAGATTACTCAACCTGAAATACTATGAAGAGAGTGTGTGATGACTCGGTTATGCAGTAAATTGGCAACATATACATTTGTATTACTTGTTCCATTATTAATTAACCACATTTCAGATACCAAACATATCTTGGCTGATATATTACATTTGCCATAATGTGGAAAATTGGGTGATTTTTGGCTGAACTATCGCTTCCACTTAGAATATCTTGAGTTTAATCTTTGCATATATCTACAAGTTGCTCAGAGTGCAAGTAATGGTGTGTGTGTGTGTGTGAGAGAGAGAGAGAGAGAGGGTCGTAAAAAGCTGATAGGTTAATCTGTAAAACACAAATTAATTGTCAAACCCATCAGCCTGCGAGCGGCGGCAGGAAGACTGAAGGATGATTTAAATATTCCTCTGGATCTGCTGTGTGCAGAGATGTCACGTTTGATTTGACGGCGGTTAATGGCTGGAGACAGTGCACGTTCTCTGGACGCCTGAATTAAAGTTAAAATGGAAATCCTCCCTGATGGATTTCTTCAAGAAAAAAAGCTGGATGATCTGGATTTAGCCCTTTCAAACCCATTTTTACATTATTTATGAATCTGAAGCGCCTTCTTTCAGTCTTAGAAGTGTTCAAGCATAATGTGCATCAGAAATGTATTCAGAAAATTGCAAATTAAAATTACAACAAATCACAGGTTTTAAATATGGAGATTTACAAAGTCTTTCAACTTCTTGGACCTTACACTGTTCTTACTTTAATGAATCTACTTTAATGAGAAAAAGTTTGAGGTAGTTATAGAAAATCTCTGACTTTAGCACCGTGATGTGTGTGTGTGTGTGTGTGTGTGTGTGTGTGTGTGTGTGTGTGTGTGTGTGTGTTCCAAGAATATATCACATTGTGGGGACTAAAACCTGTTTAGACATTCACATACGGGGGATTTTCTTTGTTGTGAAGACCACAATGTAAAACTTAACACTTTTTTATGGTGAAAATAGTTTTATTGTTAGGATTATGGTGATTATGGTGAGTGTTATGTTGAGGCTATTAGTTGTGTTTAAAGTTAAGACTTTGCAAAATGAAAGGAAGTCAATGTAATATACCCACAATGTATGAACACAGAGTGGCGCGGTGGTGCAGCAGGTAGTGTCGCAGTCACACAGCTCCAGGGACCTAGAGGTTGTGAGTTCAAGTCCCACTCTGTGTGACTGTCTGTGAGGAGTTTGTTGTGTTCTCTCTGTGTGTGCATAGGTTTCCTCCCAAGGTCCAAAAACACATGTCGGTAGGTGAATTGACGACTCAAAAGTGTCCACAGGTGTAAGTGTGTGACTGAATGTGTTAGTGTGTGTCACCCTGCGAAGGACAGGCACCCGCTCCAGGGTGTGTTCCCGCCTTGCGCCCAGTGCTTCAGACAATGAACGAATATAAACAAACATGTGTATACTGTATGTGTGAGTTCTTTTGTTTAATTTTTTCATTGATTTAACTTGCAGAGACAATGACCATTACACAAATCAACATTCAGTTTTTCTAGCACCAAGAACAAATAATTAAAACCAACAATTTCACATTAATCTGTTTTGAAAATTTACCAAAATTGTACCAAAAATTTTATTAAAAGTATAGTCTTGTAAGTTTTTTCTGCTACATTAGGTGATGCTGATGTCTGGGCTCTGGGTTGGCCAGTCCACGGCTCTGAGAACACCAGCTAGACCAAATATTCATTTAATTCACATTGTTGTATCCTTTCCTCTGTTCCAGCTACTCATCTTTTTCAGACCCACCGTGCTGAATTGTCTTCTCAAAGTGGGCAGATGGAGAGAAAAAGAAAGATGAAAGCTTTCTAGTGGTCTTTTGACTTTCTGTTCTTTATGCATTTGTTCATGTTCACGTGGTGTGTAGGTGTGTGTGGAGTGCATGCAGTTCCTGTAGGTTGTGTTTAATATAAATAATGGATCCTGGCAATAATGATGGGTATTAAATCACTGCTCAGCACCTTCATCATTAACTTATTAACACACAACACACACACACATACAGAGGAAACAAATATAGAGACAGAGCATAATGTACTTTGGAAGTCACGGCTGGGGTTGTATAAGTGGATGGTAATGGATGAATGGGTGTGTGCATGTGTGTGTATAAGTGTGTATAATTCCACCTCCATTAGCCGCTCAGCTCTAATTGCCGAGATGAGCCTGAACATTTTGGGTGGACAGTGTTGGGGTAATCACTGCTGCTTTGGCTAAAAATATCGCTCTGCCTTAGCCTCATTCAACGACATCTTTCCCCCCCGAACACCTGGAACCATAGTCTAACCTCTGGACTCCAGAAGCAAGAGCTGGATGTGTGTGGTGAGTAGTAGATAATGTATGAAGTCATTTCCTCTAGTTTCTGGCAGAAAACTGAATATGATCTCTACAATACTGGCATAGAGAAATGGTCATGCTGCCATTGGGCTCTGAAGCTGTGGAAACATTCTCTGGATAGATGAATCGCACATCACCATCTGAGTGTCTGACAGATGAATCTGGGCTTCATAAAGGAAGGAGAACACTAACCTATATAAATACAAGTGTGTTTGCCAAAACGTGATTATAATGTTTGGTGGAGGAGGAATAATGATCTGAAATTGTTGAAGGGCACCAAAGGAGATCAAATTTTTAAAGGACCTTATCCTTCACTGGTATCCTATTGAAAAATTAGATATTTTCCCTGGAAAGTGTGGATTTTAATCATTCAATCCACGCCATGTATGTGTTTGTAAGTAAACAAGAATCAGGATAGACTTGGATAATTGCATGCCAGAAAATATGCTCTTACAACTGTCAAGATACACTTGTGTAATTAAGAGAGGCAAAACTGGAGCTGATATATGTGTAGCTGCACAAGTTGTTCTACTGGATTTCACATATAACAGTGAATAAATACCTAGGAGTTATGTTGATGGTACATAGGTAGTTCTTGGAGTTACATGCTAATTAGAGACATAATAAATTGAATCTTATTTTATAAATTGAATCTGATTTAGTCTTTCAAGCCCAAACACAAAGCTATTATTTTGGTTTCGTTCTTTATTTTGCATAGAATTATTCATCTGAAACCATCTTTTTGAAATATTTTTTTTTTTATGGCAAAAGAAACTAAACTCTAAATCATGGTTTAATGTGAAAAACAAGGCCACACACACATGTACTAGGCCCATTTTCAGTGGATATGGAGGTCTGGAGTGAAATAGCAGGTTGAACATGATGTTAGACAGGCATTTACATTTTAACTGGGGATTTTAAAACACTGCACAGGTTTCAGTAAACTCCATTTTTCTCTGGTGTTCTCCTGTGGCACCTCAAACAGAAGTGGTGCAGGTAAAGTTCAGTAAACAGCTTTGTTGTTGGGATGGTGGAGATTTTCCTCCATTGCCGTCACCATCAATTATTTCGCTCAGTCTTAAAGCAACTCTCCTGTGTGTCTCTTTCTGCTGTATCTGTACTGTACGGTCGATTACCACAGACCACCGTTTCAACACCTTTGCCTGAATTCAGAAAGGGCAGGAAACCTGTTACCTAGAAACTCACTGTTAAAAGAAGCCAGTGGGCAGTTCCTTAGGGTTAACAAACAAAGGGATCTATCTACAAAGTATATGTTTCAACAAGATTTTCCAAACTTCTCCTTCCAATATTCAAATTTAAAAAGTGATTGTATTTTCTGTTTCCCTCAGTCCAAGTAATTTACATGTTCAGTGATACTGAGGTCTGGGCTATGGGGCGGCCAGTCCACTGGTCAGAGTATATCAGCAAATTCTTTGCTGGACTCTGAAAATATTATTTTTTTGTTTATTTCTTTTTCTCTGCTTCTTGACAACTACACATCCTTTCAGATCTATAGCTCTGAGGTTTCTGCTTACAGTAGATGGACAAACAGACCTGAATATAAGACTTAAGCAACAACACACTAGCATAAGTGCTATAATATCATTGCTATTGGTGTCACACAGTTCTCTTGTCACCAATTATTTATTTTTGATTTTAAAAAAATGCAAAATGTTTATTAAGATTCTGCAGGGTAATCATTTCTCACACATTCAAGTTCAGTATGCATTTTGCAGTATGGCTTCAGGCCCTGTTGAGTGAGAAAAGGAAAAGAAAAACATATATACTTGTACTGACCACAGTCCCAGAAAACACAATCAGAGCAGTTTCCTGTTGTTGTGTTCTTGTGCATTTTTAATGTTTCTAAATCAGAAAGCAGAGATTAGGTCTGTTGCTGTGTACTAATTGAATATCTGTGCTCTTTCTGAAACTCCTTTAGCTTACCTAAGTACCTACTATTTATTTTTTGGTTCCAACTTGTTTGTGTTCGTGGAATTGTACCAAACCACTTAAAATGAGCTTTGTGAATATGAAAAGAACCAGCCAGTTCCACGTTGGCTGAAAAGGGCTATCTGGTATCTATGCTCCACCTCCACCTCCACCTTATAAGTGCTTGTGTCATTGCTATGTTATGGGTATGTTGCAGAGAAATACTGGAAACTTTCTCAGCCAATCGCATTGCAGGGCTGGAACTAACGGTTGTATAATATTTTATCAATACTTTTTATACGATGTTGACGGTTTTGTTGTTGTATCATGTTTTTCATGATTGTTAGGTGTCCCGTTTTCTCTGTATATTTAATTATTTTAAACTCCAGTTTTGGAAACTCCTGCATACGTCTTTAATTTCCTTTTGGTATAAAGATAGTTTTTTTCTCATTTACTATTTTGAATGGAAATTAAATAAATGACATCTACACACAGTGCTGCATGTGTGTGTTTAATCATGCAGTGTAAAGCTGATGCTGACTAGTCTATAGCCCCCCATTCCCCAGAATGCCCTCATATATCCCGCTGCTCTCTTTCTGCTGCCCTGGCACTTGTGTTTATGTTGTGCTGTGATTGGTGATTTATATTTTGACAGAACGCATCTGTGCATTCTGCTGATGTGCAGTTCTTCTGTGTGTGTGTGTGTGTGTGTTTGTGTGTGTGTTAAAAACTCTGGTCCCTCAGCATATTTATGACCACAAAACACCTAACTATACTCTTGAGCCTGTTTTCTTTTATTTATTTTTAACCTTTACTCCCTGCTTATTTTGATTAAAGTTTGAAAGAAGTATTTATCACCATCTACTAAAAAAAACATGTTCTCATTTTATATCTCATCTATAAATGCTTCATGCCGATCAAGTTCATGCTGGGTCCAGAGCCTGCAAGTCAGGAGCACACACTGCCCAGGGAACCATTATATCAGGCTCTTCTATACTGTAGCTCATTGAGAAAAGGGATGCAACTGAGTTAAAAATGCAAGCTCTAAAAGAATTCTAAAATTAATTCAAGTGTCTGTAAATGTAACAACAATCTTGATTAAGAGTAAAATTCAGTGGTGAATTATACACAGCAAATTCACCAGTGTTAAATCAACACTATTAATTTTAATTTAACACTAAGAGTGTTAAAATATTACACTAATATTGTTAATTTAACACTGGTGAATTTGCTGTGTAACTTTTAGTTTATGAAATAATTATCATTCTCAGTCAAAAATAAGGAGGGAAAAGCCTTTATGATGATGCTAATTTCCATTAGAATCTTTATTGGATCCTTCTAGTATTGTAGCAGTAAGCTAAATGTTTATGTTCACAATAGTTAACATTAAAAATCACTATATTTAAATAATGAATTCATTCATTCATTCAGAATCACTGGGCACAAGGCGGGAACACACTGGAGGAGCACCTGTCCTTCACAGGGCGACACACATACCCACTCACACTCACTTTTGAGCCACCAATCCACCTACCAACGTGTGTTTTTGGATTGTGGGAGGACACCTGCTGCGCCACCTTGGCACCCTCTTTAAATAATCTAAAACACAAGACATATTTTGGATGTAATATTATCCCCAAAAACACATGAATGCACTTAATTTTGACAAATACATTTTTCTCACCTGCCATATTCAAACTTAAATTTTTAGGTGATTTCTGTTATGTTCTGTTGTGTAAAGGCTACACATGCATGACAAAAGAGTAGGAGAATATTTGAGTTTTGAATTACAATTGTACATTACAAAACACAAAACAAAATATTAAATGAATAAATATTAAAAATCTTTGTACACTCAGTTGGTATATAACGTGATTCCATTGTCATTTCTTGCTTAGGTTGGAGGTTAATCGGAAGCTTTAGGCCATCGGTCCAGCCCCAGAAGTCGTACCCAATGGGAGAGCTAGCTTATTCCACCAAACACCAAAGAAGAAAAAAAAAACGAAATAATTTCCCACTGGATTTTTCACAGATTCCACTCTTTGTTTCCAAAGCATTATGATTACATGAACTATAAATAAACAAAAGTTTATTGTGAAAAATGTATAAGTGACAAACATATTGTTTATTTCATATGAAACATAAAATAATGCAGCTTCTCTGAAGTCCTTGACTGCCTTGGGGATTCTCTTATTGTTTGAATTTGAAAGCTATTGTGGGCTATAGCTAAGCCTTCATTGTGTGTGCAGTCCTGTTTTATAAAAAGAACAAACACGCTCTGGTATTTATTTTGTTTTCTGTCATTTTTATGTTAAATATAAACAAGCAAATGAGTAAACACCATCAGCCTCAACTCCTATGTAATATGTGTCAAATATATGGTTCCACTTCAATATTATTATAACAGCGTTATTTGACAATAATTTATAGATATGACAGCCCCAAACCCTTTTACAGTAAACTGGACAGATTTTAGATGTGTGTGTGTGTGCGTGTGTGTGTGTGTGTGTGTGTTTGATACTGTAATGTAGCAAGTGTTTTGGGACTGAATGACAAACACACACATCTGACCCCCAGCAGATGGACGACTTAATCTGCAGCGTCGTGTTTATTAAGACAAATGGACAGGGACGCTAACGACAGACGGCAGCACAAACAAAACAATACATCAAACAGACCTGTTCATTCAGGGAGCTTAAGAGCACCTTATACACATGCGTGGGCTCTCTCTCTCTATCACACACACACACAAACACACACACACCTCAACCGTCCCATCATTTAAACACACCACAGTTACAACAGTGGAATTATTTCAATAGAACAAGAGTCAAAGACAATTGAACAGAAAAAAAAGAAAAAGAATAAAAACACTGAAGACTTACATAAAATCTTACACGCCAAAACTTTTGAAAAGGAAACTAACTTTAGAAAAATAAACAAAGGTAATGTGTTTATTTACCCAAAACAGATGGGTTTGTACACCTAGGTGTGTGTCAAAGAGTGTTCCAAACATAAATTGTGAAACAAAGCAAAAAACAGAAACGACTTGGACTCTGTTAGAAACAAAGAACAAATCAGAAAAGAAAATACAGCTGCAGCTGTTATGGAACAGATAGGTACTGTTATTTTTTCATTCTGTGTCTGCCACGTCAAATTTGTCACACAAATAGAAAAGCGCTGAGGCAGGATGTAGGCGAAAGTGAGGCCGTTTGTTAAAAACAAGACAAAACAAACACTACAGACAGAATGAAAAGAAACTTGAGGACATTTTAGTGTAGGCTTGGGTTCATAGGGCTACATCTCAGCTAACAGAATTATGTCTAAAACATTAAAACTCCAGGGGCACTGCTGTCTCTGATCCACGTGTACTGGCACAACACACACAAACACATTACCAGCGTATCAGTATCACTGTAGTGCTGAAAATGATCTACCAACCAAATCATATCTGAACAGGGTGAAAGTGGGTAAAAAAACATGAAAAACAACAGATAAGTGACATTGTTGGTAACTGTAGAGTGATGAAGTGAACTATATTGACAGCAGAGATGATAACAGACAATATTGGTGCTTTTCCACTGCATGGTACTTACACTATTCTACTCTTTTTTGTTTTTTCATTAGCAAATCTAGTACCTGGTGCCTAGAACCATGTACTTTGTAGTACCTGCTCATCAGTGGTTCTAAGCAAGCCATGTTGGGACTAAACCATGACGTGTACAGTGTAGAAAGGTGGCTTTAATGTTAGGGCTGATCTATTTATAGTGCATTTTTTTATAGTGTTGGGCTTCTTTGTAAAATAAATGTAAATAGAAATGTTTATATTTTGTTCTAGGCAGTTTAGGATTTTTCCAGTTGTCTAGGCCCCGCCCCACAATGATCCATTTATTTTTATAAAATGAGATTTTCCTCTCTCTGTTTCTGAACATATCGATGTCCAAATATGGACGAGAGAAACACATAGGAATGAATCCCCAATCACTCCGTACTCCCTATGTTGTGTACTATGCAAGTCATTAAATGACTGAATCTAGATCTTAATAGTGAAGTAAGTATTTATAATATGGATTCGTCTGATGTCTGCCCTTCACTATTTAGGGAGTGAGAAGCTTTTTGAATTTCAGCCAAAGATAGGCACGCTGTGTCACGTCAGTGTTTCTGAAAGTATTAGTTTTCTTTAGTCCACATGAGAACAGTGAAAACTGTGTTTTCAAATATATTCACTTTGAAAAGCGTTTTTGAAAACCTTCGTTTTCAGTGTCTTAACATGCCGTTTTTGTGTGGACGGGAGGCAAAAACACAGACACAATCTTCAGTTTTTAAAAATAAACATATGGACAGGACCTTAAAATATCAGGAGCATTAAAGGTGAGGTTCTGCTCAGAGTGGACCAGGTTGTTTTAGGTGCCATTCCTGAGCCCTGGCAGCTGTAAGTGATTGTTAATGACTTTAGCTCCTGCTGATTCTCCTGCAGACTTTTATTGCAGCTCTAATCAGATCCACCTGATTCCTTCATTCAGACGCTCCTGAAGGCTTCATCAGCTCAATCAGGTGTGTTACATTAGGAGTGTGGAGTTACATTCCGATTGGGGATGAGCTAAATGCTGCAGTAAGACACATTGTGATATATATTGTGATATATTACTTTTGACTGCATGACTTCCAACAGAAGAACATGTTTTCTTTCAATTGATAAAGTGTAAGTCATTATTTATTGAACCACAGAATAGTGAACATTATCATTATAAACAATTCCTTAAATTGGCATAAATAGGAGATTTTTTTGGGGGGAAGGAGGCAAACAAAATTAAAAAGAAACATAAACCTGAATAGACTAAGCCCGTGAATTTTTTTTTTTTTTTTTTTCCAGGGTCTGTCCTGCCTTGCCCCAGTGCTACCAGTTAAACCCACCATGACCCCGAGTATGTGCTTACAGAAGATGGATGACTGAATGAATGAAGGAAAATTTCCAGCTGAATGGGTAATTGGACTCCACTCAGGGTTGTGTCGCCTCTCCCACTGATGATATCATTGATAGAATTGCTGAAAACGGAAAGGAATCAAAATCTGTGAGTTGGTACATCAGATGCAGCCAAAATCATGTGTCATTCTCTAGGAAATTATTCTGATAAAAAATCTAATTGATCTGATATTGTCACAATACCTTTTTAAAAGAAAGAATATTAAATAGGTATTGCACAGAACTATAAGAAGCACAGGGTTACACTTGGTGGAAAAACCCTGAGATTAGCCAGGTTAGCCTCGTTTTGGAGGCTCCTGCAATGAATGACAGCCTTAATCAACCATACAAAGATGATGATGGTTATTTTTCATTGGCTGGGCAGAAGTTTCATCTGGGTGGGCAATTCTCACCCCAGTCCACTCTTAGATGCACACACACACACACACACACACACACACACACACACACACACATACACATATATGACTGTGGAACTTATAATGAGGTAAGAATTTTACATGGGCAACATATTTCACCGTTCTTTACACTTTTCATGGTTGGAAATATGTGAAATTTTGCAAAAGCTATGTGGAAATATTGATGTTATTAAATTCCTGATGGAAATGTGTCAAATGCCGTTTTCATAACAGCAAAAGCTGAACGTATGTGATGGCATAAACGAAAAGCTTTTCATTAAGTCAACTGAATGTAAATAGGCTGTCAGCTGGAACATTTTAATGTACTTTAATTTTAATTCTTCAAAACTTCCTGTCTGCTCTCGTCCTGTAAAAGTCCCTCTGTTATTTGTGTTATTACAGAGTCATGGAGAATATCATCAGATCAGAATCAGTGAATGAAAGTAATTGGATTGCGAGCCCCAGAGCTAAAAACAGTGTCCATTTCCAATAGGAAGCATTAACGTCAAATCAGATTACACCTTACTGAACACTAATGACATTATTATTAGTATTAGTATTATTATTGCTGTTATGGTTGTTCTTCTTGTTGTTGTTTTCTGTTGTAAAACTACTTAAGCATTCTTTTCTTTTCTCCTCCATCACACTTTAACCACACTCTTCTCCTGCCTCTTGTTCTCTCTCTCTCTCTCTCTCTCTCTCTCTCTCTCTCTCTCTCTCTCTCTCTGTTACACACACACACACACACACACACACACACTTCCTCCTCTCCATCACTGTGTAACTGGTGTTGGGCGGATGATGAAATGGAAGGCTAATGGGAGACGACAGAAAACATGCACTCTCTCACACACGCCCTGCAGATCCAGCTGGCCATAACACACAGGTGTGTGTGTGTGTGTGTGTGTGTGTGTGTGTGTGTGAGAGAGAGAGAGAGAGAGAGAGAGAAAATAAAAAAAAATTCAAAAGACAAAAATACAGGAAATAAAGTGAGACGACTTGAAACTATTGAGAGAAGTGTGTATATACATTGTTTTAAGCTAGTGTGTATCCAGATATTTATTTTACGCACTACATGTCTCCATGACAACATTTTCATAGCCACATGCCATAGCTAGTCACCCACTGTTGCTGTTTCATGTCAACTCTGCAATCAACCACAGACCTTATCATCAGATCCTTATTAGTGACAATACACTATATTATACAGCACTGTTATTCAAACTGTAACTGAACTGTGGTAGATCCCAAAGTAAACTCCTACAAAGCTGGTGAGAAGAAGGTAAGAAGTAAAATGTCTGTAGTATGGATATAACAAAAATATTAACGTCTTCTGTGAAAAGGTAGGTCTCTTGTTCATTAGCCTGTGCCATGGCACGAGGTGAGATGTTATAGTGCATATATTCAATTAAATGTGGGGTAATGCTACTCCACCACCACCGCCATCCCACATGGATCTTCTTTTGGACTGGCCATGAGGTAAAAATGGAGGAAAGTAGCACCTGAGATATGTGTAATATTATATGTAAGGATTTGTAGTTATTTTACAATAAGTAAATGAGTTAGGTTCAGACTAAGGGTCAGAAATTCATGGGTACATCCCATAATAATTTGTACACACTGTATGAGGTCAAACTATATTTAATACACAGTGGGCAAACTCTATTCTGGACATATTGCAAAAATTCTGAGTATGGTATATTAGTTAAATATGTAGGAAGTCATATTTTGTCACGGGAAGACACTGGAAGAGGAAGAAGACATGGATTCATTGGGTAGGAGCAATGATGAATGTATCATTTTACTTTAAGCACTGAAACTAAACACCACACACACTGAGAGTTCAGTGCTGCTTCTGAAGGTCAGACTGGGTGTTTGAGGCTCTGATCCTGCATGTTGCTCCTCTCGTTAAAAAAATGATTTTATATTCTTCAGTCAGGGTGTTGTTTGTCTTTTAAGGTTTTGTGCTCTGCTACGAACAAGATGAGCTATTCCTCCCCTGACTTCCTGCTCATTTGTGTGGTCTGCAACTATGACAACAGTGCTCTGATTGGTCGGCCTGGTTTTAACCCTTCTGTAAAATGCAGAAAATAGAGCATATCCTAATTCAAAATCTGATGCAGCGTCACAGTCTGTCAGTTTCTGACTCTGTGTGAAAGACACTGTTAATGTGTTTTATTTTTCAAAATTTAACTCAACTAGGCCTTTTTTATCATTTCACAGTGCATTTCATAATATCCCACTAACTAGAACAGGTCTTGCCCTGCATCTCTGTTAAAGTATACAAAATATTATATATATAGTAAAAAATAAATAAATTAGCAGTAGCAAGAGCTAGCAGGTAAACGCAAAGCAATGGAGCCCTGATTTCAGCTCCTATGCAGCATGTTTAACATTATATTTAGCTGCTGTGCCATATGTGATTTACATATTCTGCTATTAAATATAACATGACTGATTAATTTGTTCTGAGTTGTACATGGAAACGTTAGATAACTCAACATAGACCACCATTTATTTCATTAGCATCAATTTTCACCTAATTCATACCTGTGTGCACTAGTGCATTCACACACACTTTAGTGTCGTTAGTTACAAATTGGTGTGTTTACTCCACAGCAAAAGTGTCACTATTCAGACAGTAAACACTGACGTGGTTGAAGATTATGTTTGATCTGTTTGAGTATATATATATATATATATAGAGAGAGAGAGAGAGAGAGTGTTTTTTAGGAATCTAGATAAGAAACAGGTCTGTTTTGCACTGGAGTGTGTGAAGCAAAAAGGAATCAAAGGCAACTAGTCTGGGAGTTGGAGACCTGTGTGTGTGTGTTTGTTCTGATTGTGTCCACATTAAAAGAGCCTCTTAGTGCTGTTTTCCTTCTGTGGTTTTCACTAACCCAATTTCTATTCTAATTCGAAGTGCCTTAATTTATTCATCTGCTGAAAGGAAATAGAGGAGGATGAGAAAGAGAGAGGTGGGAGGGGGGGGTTGCGAAAGGAGAAAAAGAAAATGAGCCGCTGCCAATTACAATCTGCGTATGATTGGCGCAGGCAGCTGGCATCATCCTCGGGATAAATTACGATACAGATGCAGGCTTAGTGCAGGCTAAGATAAGATGGCATTTGTTTTGTTGCCCTGTCTGCATTATTAAAGCTGAATGTCATCTCCAGTGTGATGTATCTCCAGCTCCTGTGCTCGAGGGGGCGCTAGTTTAACTTGCCATCATTGGCTGGGCTGCGAGGCCAGATGTGTCAACATTAGCCCGGAGAAGCCGGGATATGATGGGTGTGTATGTGTATGTTTGTGTATGAGAGAGGCCTGGAGTGTGTTCATAATGCGTTCAGTGCACACAGCCCATGCCGATCTGCTAGTAGTGGGTGTTTTGATCTCAGCATTAGAGACGACATGCTGCTTTCCACAGCTAAATGCATTTAAAAGCATCTACGCAGCACATAATGTAGCAAATGTACTCTCAGCTTGGCTCAGTTCTTACTCTCGCCTGTAAATAGCTTGAACCTTAGCTACAGTTCATGCTGGTGTTAATAAGCATCTCCTTTGTGTTTTCTTCCAACTTCAGAAACTTGTTGACATCAATCAATGTATATCAAAGTCCTGATTCTTACAGCTTTATATGCTCTTAATAATATAGGAAACGCAATATTGTAGGAAAACTGCTAATTGGTATGGAGGCTTTACATTATATGGATATTTCTAAACTATATATATATATATATATAAATCTCATTTATAAAAATAATTCCTTAAAATGAACGTTCACTGAAAGATTGTTCAAGTAACTAATGGTGCTTTTCCACTGCATGATATGTACTCTGCTCAGCTTCTTTGCTTTGCCATTAGGCAAATCTGGACCTGGCACTAGGAACCAAGTATTTTTTGTGGTTCCAAGTGAGCCGAGCAGGGACATGTAAAGCAGAGTGATGATTAGCCAGACAGACTTTTCAAACATGACAAAATGTAGACATCCAGCATAAAATGACCAAAACTCCTAGGTGTTGTGGCCACAAAAGTTTCAGTGCAAGCTGGATGGTGCAGTAAGGTACAAAAAAAGTGTAGGGCTGTAGTCAGCCCCAAAACAACATAGGAATACATGATGAGTAAACAATGCTTAACATTAACGCCACCTTTGTTGTGGTTTGCAAAGCTTGCAGTTTCTGAAAGAGACAATATTTTGCAATATAATCGATACATTGTGTTGTTTCTGAGAGATCTGCTGTTCTTGAATGATCTGGCATTATATGGCGGCTCTATAAACTTTCTCAGCACTTATGCATCTCATTTACATAAATGGTTCCTCAAAGAACTGGCCACTGGAAGTTTCATTAAGTATCATTACTGAATATATTGCTTTAGATACATTTAAATTAAGTTACATAACTTTAATAAGGTATATTTACATTTGTGTATCTCCATAACAACAATAGTTCCACAAGCTGAAACTGTCATTAGGGAACAACTGAAAAGTCTTGTAATGGTCTAACTGCTAAAAAACATTTATATGATCAGGATGTGCAATAAACTTAGCACTCACCCAAACACACACACACACACACACACACACCTCTCATTTCCACAAATGTTTCTAAAGAACTCTCCACTGATATAGAGGGTGGTGTCAGAAAGTACCAAACCATTTAGAAACTCTCTTTACATCTTTTAAAGTTACAGTGTATAAGATTTATTGGCATCTAGAAATGAGTTTGCAGGTTGCAAGTGAGTACCCTTCCCCTCCAACTGACTGCTTTAGACACATAAAGCATGCTCTAGAGCAATTTTTTGGATGGATTTCACCCTTAAAAATAGAACACTTTTCATCTAGAGTGAAAATGCCTGACACAATCAATAATCAACTGGATCTTTTTCTGACAGTTTTCTGATGGACTTTTAACCTTCAGCAAAGTTCTCTTGGATGCTTCTACTATCTTTTTTTGAGTGTCTCTGCAACTTTTAATTTTTTTGTATAAACCTACATCCTTGATACAACATCATATAAGAACCAATATTGCTGCTCTAAAAAGTTTCCAATTAACAGTTATTTAGAGAAACCAGTGGGTGTTTTGATCTAAGCACCTATAAGCACCAGAGACAACATGCTGCTTTCCACCGCTAAATGTATTTAAAAGCATCTACACAGCACATAATGTAGCAAATGAACTTGCAGCTTGGCTCAGGTCTCACTTTCACCTGTAAATAGTGTGACGCTATAGTTCACGCTGTCATTATAAATAAAAAGTAAAATCCTCCTTTGTGTTTTTTTTCCAAGTTCACATCAGTGTTAAATAGAATCCTACTTCCAACTGTGGTTTATTGTTAGGACATGGCAGATGATGTCATTCACCTGTAGCCTATGTAGTGGTTCACATGTGAATCGTTAGAAGAGGGGCACTTACAGCATGTTGAAAGATGCTGGTGATTCTCTTTTTTTCTCTCTCCTTTGTTGTCTGACTTGGCGGCCAAGCAGAGTTTTGTCTCCAACTACAGTTTTTCTTACAACAAGATCTGCAAAATGAATATGCATGGTGCTAAAATATATTTCTCTTTTGAAACCATACAATGTACGTTTGCATTTGTGGTATCCACCTTGATGTGGTATGTACCATGTTTTGTCATTGACACGACACCGTACACGTTGATGTGATGGTGTTTTTCAGTGCTGTCCTTTTTGCATAAATTTGTCCATAAATAGCTTATACTCCATATGGGATTTTTAAATCCCTTTTTAAGCTTTTTGCAAGACTCTCAGCATGCTGCATTGCTGTTTCTCTGTTATTAGGCATGGTCACATTGTTGTTGTGTGAAAGGGATGTGGTAAGTAATAATGATTGCTCTCATAATCACATGTTCTGAGAGAATCCCTGTTTTTGAGTCTTGGTTCATCCTCAACATTGGTGAGATTTTTTTTCTGTCCTGTTTCCTTCTTGATTCTTGAAATGTTCTCTCTCTGTGTGACACTTATCATGAGGCTGCACTCACATTTCTAGATTAAAGTAGCTTTGGGACAATGGCTTTTGGAGAAAAAACTGTGCAAATAAATCAGAACTGAACTGAATGTAAATTGGTTGATGTGAAAGCAGCTCTGGGATGTTTTTGTTTCACCAGTCAGAATAAGGCTGTGACCTCAGGCTCTCTTTAGTAAATCTTTGCCACAGTGTGTGTGTGTGTGTGTGTGTGTGTGTGTGTGTGTGTGTGTGTGTGTGTGTGTGTATGTGGTTCTATCTGTATGTGCGCACACGTGTTTGAGTGTTGATGGGCGTCCGGCATCGTCCTGCTCCGCTGGGATAGAACCACACTTGGTTTGCAGTGGAGATATTTAGCGGGGAAGCTGTGATGTACTTATTTTCCACTTGCTGCTTCTGGCTTGGTGATCCATCAGAGAGACCAGATTTCATCCACACTGAAGAGAAAAAAAATATGAGAGTTCCAGTGGCTGAGAGTCGAATGATTTCAAATGATTTAAAACTCTGCTCCCAATGAGAAATTACGCTGAATGAAAAATGAGCGTGCATTTCTGCAATAAATAAAAATTTCATTTTCTTTTAATTAAGTGTGGAGATTTATGAAATATTGCGGTGTGTTCAGTCAATGCTAGACTTGAGCAAATCATCCATTCATTTTCATTGTGGTTTAGTAAAACCAATGTTTCTAACAGGACATATGTTTTATACGAGGTAATAATTTTTATATAATGATATAAGTCTTTATATCCAATACTTTACATTACCCTCTACCCTCCACGACTATGATATGATCATGAAGAATTAGTTGCAAAACTGGAAATTATAGTTGTACCAGAACACATTTTCTACCTAACCAATCCATAGTTGTTCTGGATCAAGTATTGTTCTGGTTCCTGATTGGTCAGTATGACCATTATATACAATGTGTTGTTGATTCCTACAGATATAATAACCTATTACAAAATGACTTATCATAACTAAATAACATACTGTTGCATTTCCTTATGATATTCTATAATCAGCAAACTTCTAATTTTCCTGTAGAATTACACATAAATAATTTGCATAATCTACTAACTGAAGTTTTAGAGGTGTCAGTTATGCTATTTGAAATGAAGAAATGCAGTGAATGCCATTAATTTGTGCAGTTAATCACAGTTGTATCATTCACTTGTATATTATCCTAATTCTTAGATTTAAAGGATTAAAATAAATTATTTTAGTTATAGACCCAATAGCTTAAAGGGTATAGATTTTATACTGACAGTTTCCACAATTCATTAATATAGTAATTACTTATATGTGTCATGATAGCACACTGAAATGGAACAGGCACACAAGCTACAATCATTTTGTCCAGTGTAGAATTACACTACAATGACATTAAGATTCCAAATTTAAATTAAATTTATATGAGCAAAATGGGTACAATTTGGATGGCTGCCAGCTAGACTAGTCTGTAGTCTGTAGTCACTGTTGTTGACTAATATTAAAAAAAGTTGGCGTATCACTTTCAATAATTTTACATTATACAACAGCATAAAGGTGTGAACCAGTGAAGGTTATATATTAAATATAACATCACAATCCCCCTGGTGAGAGTCTCAGTTAGATACTGAGTTTCATCAGACAGCTTCATATACTCGCAGTGGATGGATAACAGCACTGAAAAATGAGCATAGTTAAAACTGTACCACATTTGTGCATTATTGACATGTTGATTAATTGTTAGTAAATGGTCTATGGTAGGCACAACAAGGAGTTTCTCACCTGCCTAAACATGTGTTGTAATCATCAAGTTTCTTATATGAACCAAGCAATATATAATATATATGAATATGAATTGAAATATGAATACTGTATGACCCGGCCTCAGTTCTGCCAGAGCTACAGCTGCAGTTACAAGAAGCTCACTGATTCAATCTATGATTTTTTTCCCAATACAACAGTTGATATTATTCTGTGTGGGTGCGCAAACATCTACCATAAATAAACCACTGGTGCAGCAAGCAGTTAATAATATGAAATTTACACTCAATTATCAGCAGTTCAGTGGTGGGAATGTATGAAGTATATGGTGGAGATGCTTACTAACTAACCTTTAATTTCCCCCACAGCACAAGGTATCCATTCTACTGGCTTCAATTATCTCCCTCTCCACTGTGCAGCTCGCTATTGGGAGCTTCCATTTGCATTGGGTATTCTGTGACATCCTCAAAATGGAGTATTAAGGGGTGAAATTCATCTCTTCCTGACGAGACAACAATTTCGGGTGCTCCATTGTGTGTGTGGAGGGGCTGTGAAGGGAAGCATTTGCATGTAAATGCAGACGGAGATGATTTCTCTCCAATAACTCAGAGTGGCACACTTCCACATACACACACACCCCGTATATGCACACCACAGAAACACACACACGCATGGTAACACTCCCTGAAACATCCAGCACTAAGCCAATCCATGCTAACAGAGTTGTTATTGTCAGATAGATGACCGTACGTTTATGCCATTCCACTTTCTTTTCAGAATTTAGTACATTCTCTTCAGTCAGTAGCTTAGAAAGCTGTTTTTAAACAGTAGGGCGTTCATTCAGTAAAAGCAGGTCAGTAATTCTTTAATAATCTGTCATCCTTTAACAGTGGATTGCTAATGAATTACTCACTTTGAAAGGCAGTGTTATTGAACAAGTTACACATATAAACTGAGCTGCATTTACTCACATATTAATGCTAATTAAACTATTGTAAGGAAAGTATCTGCTGCTACTAATTACTTGGGGGACCATTCTAGCACAACTTTTACTGAAAATACTGAAGGTTACTGAATGACCACTGATACTGAATAATTAAACTAATGCCACTGATAATAAATAATTGATGATCATTCCAAAATTGCCAGTAGTAAATAATTGACTGCATTTGAAAAGCTCTATTGAATAATTTTCTATCACCAAATAATCTGTGACTGAATGTACCCTCTATTACTCAATGACTTAGTGTTACAGAATGACCCGCTGATGCCAAATAAGTTACAGTTACTATATGAAAATGTACAATTATGAATAACCTGTGACTGAATGAACTATTGTTATTGAATGGACCACTGTTGGTGAATAATCTCTTGTAACTTCAACATCTACTGTTATGGAGTAATCTACAGTAACCAGAATGACCTACTGACCTATACTGACATTGTCATGAGTGAGATCTTGAATTGTTTCTGATCAGAAATCACACTCCAGTAGGATTTTTTCTTGACATATGAAGGATAAAAATAATAAGTCATCTTCATCTGTGAACACTTGGTGTTCTGCATTGCTGGGGAACATCCAAGTGACATTTACCATAAAATAAAATAAAAATCTACATATAGAGTTCTTGCGTAAGCTTTTGCTAACAACATTATTCACATCCGACCTCATTTTGGAGAAAGGCATAGAACATCTGTGACTAGGCCTTTATCCCTAAAAGTCCATGTGGATGATCCACACTTTGGTATCTTATAACATAGAAAATGTGAATTAGATGTATATTGGATAAGATAAATTCATAAAAATAATTAATAAAAACAAACAAATATGTGTAATTATGTGTATGTTTTATGCTATATTCTAAACACTTTCAGTGGTCCCAAGGTCTTGCTTCTGGAGCAGCCAGTCCTGTCTTCTGAGAAAACCAGCAGCTTCTTTGCTTGATTATTTAATTTTCTTTTTGATTCTTCTCAGTAAGGATTCCTAATAGCCACCCATAGTTTCAGACTCATAATGATTTTTACTCTCTCGGCTAGAAGAAAGATTTAAGCATGGTTTATCTGCTGGGGCCAATTTTGGTATTATACCAGGAGTTGCATTGTTGGACCTGCAGTTATTTAGAACTCTGTTTTTATACATGCCTGTGTATATTTCCCTGTGAATAGCTTGACTGTAAATCAATAAATGAAGGATAGTCTCTTTTTTTGCACAGTACTGTAAAAGTATAGCATAATGTAACATAGTAATGAATTACTGGAATCTCAGCTGATGATAAAGCTGTGCTTTCCGGTATCCGGTAAGAATAATGAGGCTTTGCTTTTGCCAACCTAGGACGGTCCACTAGTGTCCATTTGTCCTTCAGGAGCCAAATCAGATTAATGAGTAAAACCAGAGGCCTAGATTCCACTGGGAATGGAGTCACTACCACTATTAAAAGCTAGAGGTCAGGAAGAAGTCAGGAATTAGTACTGATCTACTCTCGTATTATAATATATCTTAACTTCAATAATATTTTTTTAGCTTTGTAGCTTACAAGTAAAAATCAAGTTGATTGTTTAGTTTGCCTAAGATTAGCTATTGCCAAAATTAATTTCTGTTTGGTTTTTCATGCACTTGACTTGTTTGGTTCACTAAATATCCAGAAATTTATGAACTACCCGCTCATCCATCTTCTGAAATTAAGTGTATGGTCACCATGCTTAATGTCAAGCATCTGCTAAAGAGATAAAATGCCCACAGGCACTGGGATCTCACTTGGGATGAGTTTGAGTGGTGTTTGTGATCCACATCTAATCATTCAGCATCAGTACCAGACCTCACTAAGGTTCTTGTTGGGGCAAATGGTGCAAGTACCTATTAACAATTACCCTTGATTTCAAAATCCATAACTTGGCCATTTAACATACATTCTCAGTTTGTTTCTCTACAGAGTGTGTGTCTTCATCCCCAGCTCCTTCTGTCCTCTACCTTACTGCACCAGCCCCACCAGAAGGTCACTCAGTGGGAGGAGTATGTGGGTAAAGTGCAGCCTAAATGTGTAATTAGCCCTCAATTACACGCCTCGCCACCCAAACTGTTTCATCATAATTCTCCTGTAATAATCAGTGCTTTTAGCCAATTAGGAAATGGCTACAGCAGATTAGCTGATGGACAGTTCATAACATGGGCCATGTACATGAGGGAGGGACGTCTTATTACAGTCACTGTCACACTCCAACAGACACACACACCCACAGGTTTGTATTTCTACCTTTCTGGGCATGGGATCACATGGGAAGTCTAGAATTGCTAATACAGAGCTCTTTGTCTTTCTTACCTAGCCACAGAACCCAGGTCCAGTGGTGTTTAGTGACCCCAGGTGCTTGCAATAGTGGTTTGATGAAACAAAAGGTTTCTTCTGGCAGCTTTCCAATTTGTTAGCATGCAGCTGGTGTCAAACTGGTTGTGGAGATTTTGTGAACACAAAGCGCTGCCACCTTCTGCTAAGTTCAAGTTGTGATCATTGGAGATGTTTCTTTACCTCTGTATATATCCTCCTTTTAGTTTGAGAGGTGAAATACCATTGAAATAACATTTCCAGGAATGTATCCTATAGCTCTGGATGTTTGAAGTGTACTATTATTATAGCATTAGGATGTAGGACATGGGTCTGATAAGTGACTAAGAGAATATGGCCTCTGTGTCAACTTATATTTATATTCTGGTGGAGCAGTAAGCCATTAATGGCAATTTTAGACACTATATCTTAACTCTCTCTTTCTTTTATTTTATTTGCATTTATTCATTTACGGATTTAAAAACAATGTGAAAATACTTTTTGTTTGTAGGTATTTTTGGTGTTCTGCTTTTTCAATTCAAATAAATGAATAAATCTATAAATAAAGTAATTCCAGGTATTTCAAATCCATTCACTCTAATGCTAATTCCATAATGCTGTCAAGCTAATCCACCTTAAACTCTTGCCTGTCTCTGTAGCGTGTCTGATAATTAAAGGTGGAACTGACAGCCAAGTCCATATTAACACAACCTTCAGCATTAACCACCAAATGACAGGTATTATAGACATTGAAAAGGGCTGAAATATCTGTGTATTTAAATGTGTGTATGCATGTGTGTGTGTGTGTGTGTGTGTGTGTGTGTGTGTGTGTGCTTTCCAGGTATGTCATAGGCCATTCTTGCAGCCTTTTCTCTTTGTTCACTTTCTAATCCATGAGTTAACCGTACAAGAAAAAAATCCTGTCCTTTCCCCTACACACTCACACACACATACACCTGCCCAGCAGTCAGCCGTACACTGTCCGACTGACAAGACCATTATATTCAGTAAATTGCAATTGCCACACACAGCACTAAGGTCCATTTCATGCTCTTTAGTCTGGACTGTATCGACAGGCTTTAGCAGAAAACCCGGCTTCAGTCATCACAGCTGGGATTACAGCGGAACGAGGCAATGTCAACACACATGTATATTAAAGATGCATTTCTCCTGCAAGGGTTTGTCACTGTGGTGTATGTTTGAGCAGTAGAACATGAGCACTGCTGTCATTTGGTCTTAGGCGAAATCATAACTTTGAACTGAACACGAACTTGGAAAAAGAATATGAAAACTTGAAGCAAATATTCTGACTTGGTGTTGCTTCTTACATAGAGTGCAGACACTTTGGAATTGTTCCACCTGCTTGTCTGAGTCTCTCCAATCACAGAACTGGCAAGGTTAAACATAAGTGTTGGACAGTAAGTGTACTGAGAAAATATGGAAAAAAATAGAATGAAGAAGGAAGAGAACAAAGTGAAAATGGCTAAAAGCCAGAGCTTCTGCTCCTTGCTCCTCACTCCTGGACCTTTGCGCTGAATTGAGCTGTGGCTCATTCTCATTGTAAAGGAACAGTCCTTGAAGCCAGTTGCTCTGAACATTAAGGCAGGGGAGAACATTGCAGTGTTTCACTTGTGGATAAATATGTAGAGTTTGTCTCCTATATATAAAAAGAAGAAAAAAGATATTAACACACAAAGAACCATAAGAGTGGTTATACTTTCTGAACACACCCTGGATGGATCGACAGTCCATCAGAAAAATCATACATTCATTCAGTCACTCACACACACACATATTGACACTCAATCCATCTACCAACATGGGTTTTTTGGGCTGTGGGAGGGAAATCAGAGCACCCAAAGGAAACACAGACAATTGCAGCACAGTGTATCACCTTATGCTATTGATAAATATTACTGGTGTTAGTATGTTATTAGTAATATTAGTTCTAATATTAATATTTCTACTGCTGTACTGTAAAAGTTGCCTTCAATGTATTTAACACATTTATTTGGAATAAATTATGATTTTTAGGTAAAACTGTTTCATCCTCTCTCTCTACCTCTCTCTTTCTCTCTCTCTCTCTCTCTCTCTCTCTCTCTCTCTCTCTCACACACACACACACACACACACACACTCTCAGTCATAATCATCTCACTGCAGGGATCACGCTCACACAGCACTGGACTCAGCTGGAAGAGAAGACATATCAGTCCCTCTAAATCTCTCTCTTTCCCACTTTCTTTCTCTCTCTCGCTCTCATACACAACACACACACACACACACACACACAAATAAAATATTCAGATTGTGTCTGTCTCACACATCAGTCAAGAAGCATTGCTAATCCTTTACATTTCTTTCCAAAAGAGAAAAAAAAAAACAAGATTGAGTGTGTGTGTGTGTGTGTGTGTGTGTGTGTGTGTGTTTGATAGGGGAAGCACTGAGTTTAAGAGATGTGAGAGGGATTTGCATTCAAAAGAACCTTTAGCATTAGCATGAGCGCTGACTACTGAATGGAGTTTCTGCCTTCACCAAAAGTGCCATCTTATTACTGCACTCACACTTTACAGTGATAGATATGCCAAAAATCATATTTACACATTTCACCAGCCACCCCCACCCCCACTCCCTCCATTAGACAGGTCATGTTTGCTGCCTGAAGATGTTAGCTGCATTTTTTTTCACCCTTGCACTTAAGCTATTAGGGTACAAAAGCTAATGGCTGCTATGTAGCATTAACTCATGGTCATGATCCCATCTGCATGCATTAATCACCGCACATTCAAGTCATTTTGGATTGAAAGATCATTTCAAATAAACTTGCTTATGTAAATACTGACACTGTGGGGCCTATTGTTATAATAATATATAGATATTTAATTATAACTTTATATAGTTCTTTTCTGAGACACAAGGATTATTATTATTATTTGTGAATGTACACAAAGAAATACACTAGTTCCATGTCATTTTCGCTACCATGGCGAGCAAGTCCTCTGCTTGCAACCTATTACAACCTAGTACAACTCCACTATTATGATGAGAAAGTTCCCATCTTGCAGTGGCTCCACTACCATAGGCAGCAGTCCCTGGGGAAACAGTCCAGTTTAACTCTGCTGCAGTGATGAGATAGTTCCCACATTCTGGAACCCCTCTATCCTGGTCAGAAAGTCCCTGACTTGTAGTCCAGCTGAACTCTGTCTCTGTGGTTAAAATGTCTCCAGCTCCTTGTCAATGTACCATAATGGAAAATTACTAACTCACTTTTTGGCTTTTGCTGCTGTTGCTGCTTAAAGATGGCACTGGTTAAGAATGCAGCTGGATTCTCTCTCTCTCTCTCTCTCTCTCTCTCTCTCTCTCTCTCTCTCTCTCTCTCTCTCTCTCTCTCTCTCTCTCACACACACACACACACACACACACACAGACAGACACTGAGTGGACACGACTGCTCGATGCAACCCACACACAGGGAGGAAATGCCAGGATGTTTCAGGCCAGCAGCAAGCCTATCCAGAGTGATCCAGAATAAACTGGCTTTAGTGAAAACACTTCCCTAAGCTCAAACTCAATAAAACACTCTCTTTCTGACAGCGCTGTGTTAGTGTTCCTGCTGACTGCTCTCTGGGAGCCAGGGCGTCAGTCCAGAGGAAAAACATAAAATAAAATAATAATATGAAAAAAGAATACACAGACCAGTCCAAAACCACACATTGGTAGGTGGATTGGCGACTCAAAAGTGTCCGTAGGTGTGAGTGTGTGAGTGAATGTGTGAATGTGTGTCGCCCTGTGAAGGATTGGTGCCCCCTCCAGGGTTTATTCCCGCCTTGCGCCCAATGATTCCAGGTAGGCTCTGGATCCACCGCGACCCTGAACTGGATAAGGGTTACAGATAATGAATGAATGAATGAATACACAGACCTGTATTGACTGGCCACAACGGTGAGGTTTTGGTCAGTGATGGGGACAAGTTGAGGTTGAACAATGGAAACGTGGATTTAGCATAAGTCATTTTTGAGCATTTCTATTGGTCCATTCATTATATGGAAGGACAGCTGCTGTGTTCAAATGATGCAAACTGAAAATCCACAAACATGGAGATATACATTTTAAATTGGACAGCAACTATAAGCATCGACACAAGGGTGGTGTAAAAATGGAATAGGATGTACAGTGCCAGTCAAAATTTGGACACACTTCCTCATTTAATTTTTTTATTTCATTACTATTATTGTCTACATTGTAGATAAATATGGAGAACATCAAAACTATGAAGGAGCACATGTGGAATGAGCTAGTAAAAATCATCATTATCATCTTCTCCACTAAAAACATTTCAGGTTGGTGGTGACAACAGGACAAGCAATGAAACCTATGCATCTATGTCCACTGCATCTTCCACCAGCTCTTCCTGAGGGTCCCTGGGTGCTTCCGGCTGGCCTAAATGCCTGAGGGGGGTATCCCCAGGAAGAGCTAGAGGCCCGGCTTCTTTGCTCATACTGTGGCTACCACAACCCTGAAATAGAAAAATTCAAAAGAAGAAAAAACATAATGATGATGATGATGTTTACTAGATAATTTCATATGTGTTCTTTAATGTTAACATTAAGCTGGGTCCAAATGTGTGACTACTTATAATATCAGCTTCATTAACAATGAAAATGTATGTGTGTCATAACCATGGAACTTGTGTGTCATATAGCTGTAGCATAACCATGGGGGGTCATGGTTGACATTAGCAGGACAATGTGAGATGCACAACCATTAAAATCACAAAAAGCAGATGTAGCACAACAGCTAAAGCCACTGAAATGGGTGTAGCATCGCCATCTAAACATGTGTGGGATAACTATGAAAGTGGGTGTAGCATTACCATGGAAATACGTCTGCCATAAGCATTATGAGTGTGTAATAACCACAGACTTGACCGTCTGCATCACATGACCCACCATGAATCTGGGATTAAAGTAAGCATGAAGATTTAAACTGACATTTTTGACCACGAATGGGTGTAGTATAACTTTAGAGATGTGTATATATATATATATATATATATATATATATATATATATCGCACTGGTCTATATATCAGTATTTGTGTGGTCATACTGACCACTGCATTTTCTGGATTCTGACAGCTGGGCATTTGGGAAAAAATAATAATAATAATAAAACTGTATTTTGAAAAGTGGACACAATACCTAGGCCTGATGGCCTGAGTGGAAGAGAAATGCCTTCATCAGAATCTCTCCACTCTCACTAACAGCTCAAAGTTTCAGTGTGGTGGCACCAGGAATTGTCCTGGAGAAGCCCCCAGAAGAAAAAAAGTTTTCTGCAGGAGTCAGAAGGTGAGTGTGGCCTGGGTGAGGACAGGTGGTGCTGTCCATCCTGTCTTTGTGGCAGGGCCTGACAGCACTGTGTTTGGACGTGTGTGTGTGTGTGTGTGTGAGAGAGAGAGAGTGAGTTTTTCAAAGGGTCGTTGACCTGCCTCTACTGCACTTTCGCACATGCTTTTCTTGTCATGTCTGTCAGATGCTCCCACAGCGAAACATTTCAGAGCACAAAGCACCGACCTCTCATCACAGCACACACCTTCACATCACTTTCTACCAATTTATAACACACACACACACACACACACAAGTCAAGACAAAAAAAAGAGTCAAAAATTTGGGTGCACCCAGTCCAATTAGGTGTCAGGGCTTCCCTCAACATGTGCCTTAAACAAGGTGTACTTCACAGAACATCTCCACCTTTCCTGGGAATGCAAAGTAGACTGCACAAAGCAAACAGCCCTTGTTCAAAGAAAAACATTTATCTCCATTTTTTATAGATTCCATGAGCACAGCAGCTGTCCTGCACACTGTGTTAAAAAATTCATAACAAATGGACCAATAAAAATGCTCCAAGATGAAATATTTTTACATTGACTTCAACTGAAATTTAAGAAGGTTATGTCATTCTCCTTTAAAGTTACCCTTTTGGAGATGTATGTTTTTTTTTGTGACCAAACAGGCTGCAGCCAAACTTTAGAGTGGTGTGCGTGATGGTGGCTAACTTGCTCTTTGGTGTCACACAATCACCAACCTGCAATGCACATCAACAATGGCACCAATCACAGGTGAAGCCTGGTGACTTTTTGTGTCCTGTAATTTTTCCTCATTCATATTTGCCTCATCTGCTGTTTGGAATTCTCAGACCCTAACACTAACTCAAACGTACTCTAATTGTAACACATATCATCGCTGTCCAAAACAGAACATGTAACTTTATCAGAAAAAGAAAAATGATGTGAGCAATTGATTTAAACTAAAAATCCACAAAACAATTATTCTGCAGAGTGACCATATCATCACCATCACCATAAAAGTCCCCACAATGTGAAGATTTACACAATGTAAAGCTTAAAGATAAGGGTCCCCAAAACATGATATATTCCTAATTCATACACACACAAATTACTATAACCCCCACTCCACCAGCAGAATCACCTCACACTGTTATAAACTCATCAAATTTAAACTTACATTTTATTAGAAATGATGGAATTTTAATGGTCGCCACTGAATCAAATGTGTCGAGTGAAGCTCGATGAACTCACCTGGGGCACGTTAACTCCTCTAAGTCCCTGCAGCAGGAGTACACCACTGCAAACAAGCTCTCAGTTGTTGCAACTTACTGAGAATTCAGTCTACAACAGTTATTTACAGACTCACAAGCAGAAGAAAGAATTTCTTCCTGGAAAACAAAGACAAAAACAAAACTCCTCAGAGGAGGAAACTACAAAATACACCACAGTGAGTGTAACCTTCATGCAAAATATAGAAAAGCTACAGCGAAGTAATCAGATGATTGACCTCGGCAGCTCTACAGGGTACAGTTCAATCTGGCAGAACAAAAACGTTCAGAGACTCAACATCACTCCACTTCCCTGAGTTTACAGCAGCTCAGGTAAGCCACTCTCATGCAGAAAAATTAGATTTTTAGGGCTCCCTCAGCCGATGTGAGACTGAAATTCTGGTGGGTTTGTGCTTGATTTTCCAAATTCATTCCTAACGGCTAAATTTAGCCTGACAAGGAAAACCAGAACCATTTTTGGTGTCTTCTCTACTCTGTTTCCTATTTATATGTTGTATTTATTTTTTTTTCTACTGTTTGCTCTTATTTAGGTATAATAATGTGGCTTTACATTTTTTTTAATTACAGACACATCATTTTTATAGATATCATTTGGAATTTCTAAGGTTTCCATTGATTTTAACCTCATTAAAATCACTTCTCCAGTGAAAATCAAGTGTTTAACCTTGAAAGCATATATGTTGTTGTTTATAAGCTAGAAGATGTAGCATGTGTGGGATAAAGAGTCACTGCTATGGCTGAGATTTTCTGCCTTGAACTGCAGTGTTCCAAAGACAATCTCAAATGGCTGGATTCAGATAACCAGGGTTTCTGATGTCATAAACCTAAGGAACCAATCTCATCAATGAAAATGGGGTGGTTTGGAAGCTGCAGGGGATTGGCAGAGGGGTAGGTGAATGTAGAGGCAGAAACTAATTTCATGTTTATAAATTTGTGCGTATTACATAAAGGTGTATAAAGCTGTAGAGTTACAGCTAAGCCATGTTTAAAGGATTATTTGTTTCTTAAATATAACTGTTAAATATTTGATTTTTAATCATGACCACAGTAAAGCTCAGAGAATATTCATTCTTTATCTGTAAGCGCTTATCCAGTTCAGGGTCTCGGTGGGTCCAGAGCCTACCTGGAATCATTGGGCGCAAGGCGGGAATACACCCTGGAGGGGGTGGCAGTCCTTCACAGGGCAACACAGACACACATTCCCACCTACAGACACATTTGAGTCACCAATCCACCTACCAAAGTGTGTTTTTGGAATGTGGGAGGAAACTGGAGGAAACGCGGACACGGGGAGAACACACCAAACTCCTCACAGACAGTCACATGGAGCGGGAATCGAACCCACAACCTCCAGGTCCCTGGAGCTGTGTGACTACGACGCTACCTGCTGTGCCACCTCACCACCCCTCAGAGAACATATCAAATCAAATCAAATTTATTTGTATAGCGCTTTTTACAACTGATGTTGTCACAAAGCAGCTTCACAGAATAGCGAGGGGACTTACATATATTAAGGCTAAGATGTAGCTCATATGAAATTAGGTAATGGTCAGATATTGCTGAGGATTGCCGTAAGATATTAATTTGGTCTATGTTAAGACCTAGTGTCAAAACTAAGTCTAAAGTGTGACTGCAGTAGTATGTAGGCCCTGTTACATTTTGAGTAATACCAATAGAGTCTAAGATTGAGGTAAATGCCTTTTTTAGTGGGTCAATTTCCTTCTCAAAATGGATACTGAAATCTCCTACAATTATAACTTTGTGATTGAACACAGCTAGGTTTGCAGCAACATCACTGCTATGCTGATGACACACAGCTCTTTTTGTCCTTTCCTCCAGGTGACACTTCAGTGGCAACTCGAATCTCCGACTGTCTCTCTGACATATCTACATGGATGAAGGAACATCACCTCCAATTGAATTTATCCAAAACTGAACTACTGGTCCTCCCAGCCAAGCAAGCTATTCTCCACATCAGCATCAAGCTAGAGTCCCTATCAGTGGCTCCCACCAAGGTTGTAAGAAACCTGGGTGTCATGGTCGATGACCAGCTGACCTTCGCAGATCACGTTACCGTTGTAGCTCAATCGTGCCGCTTCTCCCTATTCAACATAAGGAAGATTAGGCCATACCTAACTCAACATGCAACACAGCTCCTTGTTCAGACGTTAGTAATCTCCAGTCTAGACTATTGCAACGCTCTCCTGACAGGTCTTCCGGCCTGTGCTGTGAGACTGCTATAGATGATCCAGAATGCTGCAGCATGCTTGGTTTTCAACCAACCAAAAAGAGCACATGTCACGCCCCTATTAGTTGAGCTGCATTGGCTACCCTTAGCTGCTCGCATTAAATTTAAATCACTGATGATGGCCTTCAGAGTTTTCACTGGTTCTGCTCCCATCTACCTCAATAGACTCTTAAAACCATATGTTAGTGCCCGCCCTCTCCGTTCCTCAAAGGAGCGCCGACTAACACGGCCAACCCCCGTACAGGTCAGTCGAGGCTATTCTCATCTCTGGTACCACGCTGGTGGAACAAGTTTCCAAGCACTATCAGAGCAATAGAAACCCTCTCCGCATTCAAGAAATCCTTAAAAACCCAACTCTTCCGAGAGTATCTTTTGCACTGAAAGTCTTTCTTTAATGCACTTATTACTTCCTGGCATATTGCACTTAATGTAAGGTATTTTGTATAATTTGTGCTGTAGTTTGAATGTTAGATCCTCTTTTGTAACTCGCTTTGCATAAAAGTGTCTGCCAAATGCATAAACGTAAATGTAAACATCACTGAATTCTTTCAGAAATTCTGAGTAAGGCCGTGGTGGTCTGTAAATGTCACATAATAAAAATGTGTCCTTTTTTTGTGACAGGATTTGTAATAATGGTGGAGAGAACCGAGAGAAATGAAGGTGTCACATTGTTTAATACTAATTTCTAAGGTATTTTGGTAAATTACACATACTCCACCTCCTTTGCCTGATAATCTTGGGCTATGTACATAATTATAGTCTAGGGGGGTGGCTTAATTTATTGCTGAATATTCATTTGGTCTAACCCACATTTCCGTGAGACAGAAAACGTTGAATTTATGATGTCATTTACGATGACTGCTTTGAAGTTTAGTGATCTTATGTTGAGTAACCCAAATTTTAGTTCTGTGGTGTTGCTGCTATCATATGTGTATGCTTTAATATTGATTAGGTTGCTGAAACAGGCTGATTTTGTTTTTCTACTTTTACATTTAATTCAGGGGAAAGACACAGTCTCAATACAGTTGAACCTAGGTGATGCCTCAAGGCAGTTCGCAGACGGTCGGTTTAGGCTCTCTGTCTGTGGCCTGGTCCCGGCTCTGGATTGTCAGCAGCTGTCTACACTACTCTGCTGACTAACTAAAAGACTATGTGCTATGATGCAAGAAAGTAAGGCAGCACCCTCCTGGGTGGAAGAGGACACCATCCCTACCTATAAGACCAGGCTTGCCCTCGAAACATAACCAATTGTATATAAAGCCCACTTGATTTTCGGAACACCACTTAGACATCCAGCAGTTTAACACTGAAAGTCTGCTGTAGGCTTCAGCACTGCGCCACATTGGGATGGGACCAGTGCAGATTATGGCATCAGACATTGTCTGGGTCAGTTTAATCACCACTCTAATATTACCCTTAGTTACCTCAGACTGCCGCAGATGAAAATCATTGGCCCCTACATGAATGACTATCCTCGAATATCTCCTATTAGCTAACAGTCTAAGGTTGCCACTAATGTCCGGAGCTCTGGCTCACAAACAGCTAACTGCCAGCGCCCCAAAAGGAGTAGCTAATTTCACGTGTCAAACAATAGAGTCTCCTATAACCAGAGCACTCTTAACAGGCTCCTCAGTGGGTGCTTCGCTGAGCGGGTTAAACCTGTTTGACACGCGAATCAGAGGAGCGTGGTGTCCCGGTGTGCTAGCTTTGGCTTTAGCATTAGCATCAGCCTTAGCTTTCCGGCTATGTCACCGAGACGTCACCCATTCACCCCGCTGTGAGGGCTCTAACGCCGGAGTCGAGGGGGTGCTAGCTCTCCCTAAGGCACCCAGAGTTGCTAGCACTGAATCTTGCTGTTTATCCCTTGATAATAATAAGCTCCGGATGCGCACTTCTAGCTGGTCCACTTTATCCACCAGAGAGCTAACTAGCTGACACTTAGCACAAACAAAACTACTATCATTATCGCTAGAGGTGGAAAAGGGGGTAAACTAAACATGCCACACTCTGAACAGGCAAAACAGCCAGTAGTAGCCATGGTATTGCAGGTAGTTACCACTTTTGGTGGATTTTAGGAACTTACACCAGAAACGTTTCTCCAGGGACCAGTGGCAGTTTTAGTGCCTCTGTAATAAATATTCCTGTGGAGACAATCTATAAAATAGATCTATGGATGGTTAGTAAGTAATAAAAACAGAAATAAGTACTGAAATAACAGTAGAAAGAAGTAACAGGAAAACCAGAGTGATCAAAACAGCTTCTTCTAACATATACACCATCAAGTATATAACATTTCTTACTAATCAGTTAAAATTACAGCTGGATAGATAAGGTTACTGCTTTCAATGTCAAAGACACAAGTCTGGCTCATATTCTATCCACTGTTTCATTTTCCTACTTCTATTGAGAAGCATCAAGTATGCATGCTACATCATCCCGGTCCATTTAGACCACATAGTTTCTGGGGTGTGAGAGAAAACAGCAACAAATGAAACGAAGGTAATTCCTCTCATTATCTGCTCTCTCACCTTTTTGTTCGGGCGAATCAGTGTTAGATTACCATGGCTGGGCTTTTTCCCCTCACACTGATAGCTGTGGCCAGGGAAGAGGACATTAAATGAAGGACTCTCAGTGTTCGGGCTGTCAGAATGTTTTAGCGGCTGCTTTTGAGGGATGGAGCTCCATTAACTCCATTATCTTTCTCCATCCCTGTCGCAAAAGCAAAAGCTCTCTGCATCAGCACACGTCCACAATCGCTCTCTCTATCCACACACACTTACACAACCACTCTCTCCATCTGCTCCTGAAGGTTTTCCACTGGTGAGATCCTCAGGAGCTGGATCAGAAGGCTTAATGTGTCAAATAGACACGTGTCTATTTTTTCTGCAGTCTTCTGCAAACTCAACTGATCTATACAACTATTCTCTCCATTTTGCGCTGAAGGTTTTCCAGTAGTATGGTTCATCAGGAGGAACACTTAAAGGAACACTGGGCAGTATTTCAGCCTTAACATCATTGTGATTCTTCATGGCCTCTGTTCATGCTACTCTGGGCTCAGCATTGCAGAAAGTGCACTATACAGATTTTTTTATACAGGAGCCTACACTGAAAAAAAAAAAAAAAAACCTATAAATTTACTCTGACTAATTTACTAGAACTAGAGGGTGAAAGTTCATGGACAAATTTTGAATTTGGCTTGTCAGATATTGCAAACATTGTTGCAGTGTTAACTTACCAGGTTAAATTTGTAGAACAACCAATCCAATACTACCTTTAAAATACTGCCAGCTTAAAAAGACTTCCAGTATATTTTGACTGCCACCTTAATAAAAATTCCACCTTAAAAAGCTCCCATTTTATTTAAACTTACTTACTAAATTAATGACCTATTCAAATAATCATTAAAACATTTATAGGACCGCCAATATATTTTTGGAACACCAACTTAAAGTTCCACCTTAAAACATGACAACCTTAATTAAATGACCACGTTAAAACTATAGCTATTTTATTTAGACATTGACCTTAAAGAAACTTCCACATTAAATAAATGAGCACTTTTATAAGACCAAATTAATATTTAGTCTGGCACCTTAAAATCAATTCATTATTAAATTCAATGGTCTTATTATGTGTCCATCCACCTTAAATTTCCTGCTAATGGTCAATGGCTGGCCATAAGCTCCTCCATGTAGACAGTACTACAGGAGTGGAAGGAGAGGAAGGGAGCTGTGTGCATTCTCTCCATGGTGTCTGTGAGAGGTGCCAATTGTGACATCATCATCTGAACATTCCATAATGTTTTTCTATAGGGGGATTTTGTACAATAATTGTATGAATACCGTAACTCAGATTGATCTGAAATTTGACATGACTGGTGGGACCAGGTATCACCATCTGAAATTGTGTGGCTGTAGCATCAAAATTGATAGTTAAAGCAGTTTGAAATTTGGCACAGTGCATTTCTATGGGAAAACTTCCCATTTTGGAAGCTTATATTCTGGAATCCGAAAGTCAGATCTCTCCAAAAAGCACAAGCAGCCCAAGTTGGCATAGGACTTTTGATCATGTAAAATTTCATGGCTGTATCTTAAAAACCCTAGGAGGAGTAGCATTTAAAAAAAGAAGATTATGAAGAACAGTAATTCGCCAAATTAATTAATCTCTGGATGTAGATAATTTAATTTCATACAACCTTTTGACAATAAATAAATAAATCCATAGGGGTTGTTTTTCAGTGCAGGAAACACTGATTTTCTATCATTTTAAACTTTGCAGGGTTGTGGTTAGGTTTGAGGTTAGGGACCATTTTAGGAGAATTATGTTATAATGAGTGTTTTTCACACTGGGTTGCCAGATATTCAGTGTATTATTTCTGGAAAACGTAAGCTCGTCTTATGCCAATGACAACAGCAACAATAAGAAACCAGCAGAGTCTAGGAACTGAACTGATGTCTGTAGCTGAAATCCACTGTTCATGATTTAACACTGTAGTCACATTGATAACCCTGATCCCCACCACATTCTTTGAAAATGAAAGAGTTTGGTAAGGTGTTTGTAAAGAGCAGCCCTCCATTAAATGAATCTCTACTGTTCTGAGAGCTGAGCCAAGCAGTGCAGGATTTTCAGGAGAGTTTCCAGAGTCCCGCTGAAGGCTCGGCCGTGTCAGTCTGATAAGACCAGAGTGCTTTCAGCCCCCGTGATGTGCATTAACTGCTGTATCCAGGGTATATGTCAATCCCTAAGCCTAGCAAAGGCTGACTGATTGATTTGACTCTTTTCTTTTAACAGCGCACTACAGCAGGTCACTTGTATTCACTCGACTGCCTCCTCATGTAGCTCCTCGGCAAGGTCACGCGTTTGAGGAGCAGGAGAGATTTTCTACAGCAGCGACCTTGACAGGCAGCATGTAATCTGAATATAATTACACTGAGTGCTGAAATAATGGGCGCCATAAATTCAATAAACAACAAATACCCTGGCATCACCTTCACTGATGACAAGGTTTTTTGACAGGACAAAGTAATCCCGCTCTCTTCAGAGGGAAACTGGTGGGAAACAGTCGATTGGCCTGAGTTAAATGTCAGAGCAGTCAGGCATGGCAGCAGAACCAAGCAATGAACTTCAGAAAGAGAGAGAGGCGAAGTTACTACTGCAGACTTCCTGTTAGCTTTCAAGAGAAGGAGTGGTAGTGTTTGTCGAAATGGAATAATAAAAAGTCCATTTTGAGACTTGTGAGTTATTAAAATTGATTATTTGTTTTGTCTTTGAACAACCGTCATGTGTAGCCTATGCAAGTTGTCAGTTTCTGGTTGTTGTTGTTTTCATAGACTGATGCAGGTGCATGTCATATTTTGGTGCCCTCATTTCACCATTCATTATCCATTTCTGATTTAATCTGACTGAAATTGGAGACTGATGCTGTGCAAAAATAAGCAGAGAGCAAATAATGAAAGAGCACATTATACTGCCCTTGGGATGTACTTATTAAGCTTTAATAAGCTCTGTAATTCTTAAATAACTGGATGTTCATTACTACTATTTTAGTCAAAAATTATGTATCATAAAATCATCATTTTCTACATTAGTTATATAAAGTACTATATATATATATATATATATATATATATATATATATATATATATATAAGTCAATAGCTAAGAATTATATATTCAAACTAATAAGCACTAATTAACCAGCTCCTTGTAACTAATTAATAAGCATTAAATAGGCACAAAATGGCCTCCAAGGTTTTTGTTAATCCGAATTTTATTTATCCCAATTATTCTTATTTATTAGTGATCTCCAACTTCACCTGTCAGTGAATCACCCCCAATGCCATACTGTGCCACCTGCATTGGTAGACTGGGTGAAGACAACATTCCTCCCCCAAGACTTGTAATGCCAACCCACTGCTTCTTTTCCAATTGCTGCAAACACAATGTCACTGAACCGCTTAATGCACCAGAGGCAATACAAACTGCCCAAATTAGTGCACAGCACTAATTGTGTGTTTGCTTTAGTTATTGATGAATAGGTTAGTATTAACAATGAATAATTACCAGCCACTAATTTGTTAAAACTTAATAAAGGTATTACAAGGGTATTATATTGTCTGCCCATAGTTGCCAAGTGTTACCAAATGAGTGTTGTTTATTTTTACAGGTAACAATAATATTAATAATATTTTTAATTTTTTTAATATTTTTTTAATTAATTAATTAATTATTATTTTATTATTTTATTATACACAATTTTTGAGTCTGTGGTTTGTCACTGTGGATTCCATTGTATTTGAGTTCATATTTTTTAAATCTCATTGCCTCCCGGTATACAACCAGTTCTGCTAAGCACATTAAGAGACCCTTGTCCATGGTGCTGAATTTCTGTATCCCCTCTGTAGTGGACAGCAAAGCAATGTGGCTCGAGGATTGGCATTAATCTTTGGACATTTTCAGCATTTTTTGCCTGTTAATTCAGCACAGCTGGAAGCCCTTCACCTCCCGTGTTGGATAAATGCCAAGACCCTTACAGAAAGGTGAAGGAGTGGAAATGCCACTGATTTCACAATAAGAACCCCATATAAATATAATTGAAATGTAATTAGCTTAACTCAGCTAGAGACCATTTCTGGTTCCATGTAGAACTTTCAGTAGATGGTTTTTGTAAATGAGAAGTAAGGAAGTAAGGAATCTTTTAAAAGTTAAACTTCACACAATGTAAAGGTTCTGTAAAAGTTACCTTCTGACAACTGTGAGTTGAGAACAGCGTGTGAAAGTGTGAGGATTTTTAATGACTGGAGAAGGTGCTGTCTTTAAGAGCTGATCCATGGCATTTTGTCAGGAGCTAAGGATGAAATGACATCGATTCCAACCAACCCCCCACCCCAGCGCGCACACACACACACACGCTCACTCCCTACCTCCTCCAACATGTCATGGCCTGTCCAGTCCCACGCAGCCCAATGGACTCACTGGACATCATTGGGGTAATTGCACGTCCACTCAAGGGACACAAATGGGTGTGTTATGTGATCTCTGTAATTGGAGTTTTATGAGAACAGGATGGAGGGGAGGAGGAATAATGTATGTGTGTGTGTGTGTGTGTGTGTGTGTGTGTGTTCATGTGTGGGTTTGGAAGATATTGAAAATTGTGTTCAGTCTATGAAAATTATATAATTTTCATTTTCAGGTTCGTTTGAATCATTACTTCCCATTGTGTTGCAATAATATCAATAAGGTTATTGAATCAGTGGAAGTAATAATTACATTTTGATCTGTTTTTCCAGTCATGATCAAATATGCACTGATTTTTATGCATGAATTATCACTTTTGTGTAAATTTTGAGCAAATAAAGCAGATGTGATTAAATGCAATAAACCTAATATAATAATATGATTCATCTCTGTCAGGCATTTCAGAACTTATTTACATAAAGTACAATATATATATATATTGTCTTTTTAGCACAGATAATATTTAAAATGTGTCAGAATTATGGATTCAATTTACTTAAAAAATGTAAATAAATACATTTAAAAAATTATAATATAATAGCACACATTATATACATTCACCTGTGCAAAGATAGAGAGGGGGAAGGCCAGAGAATCTAGTAGTTGTTAAGGTTAAGCTTAGGGTGACCACAAAATTAACTAATTCTATGTAATGTCCTCTGAATGCATGGATACAAGTGTGTGTGTGTGTGTATGTGTTGCCTGTAGACGTTCTCCTGTACATCTCCATCATTCCTCTACACTGAGCTGGAACTCTGATTATCCCCCAGCCACCAGCTCCGCCCCTGCGGGAGAGGATTAAACTTCAGTGAGCGTCTGAGAGCTCAAGGGTCAGAAAATCAGAGCGAATCACCATCACAGGCTGCAGTCCGCCCTCTCTGACCGCCTCAGGTCGCCACGGCCTCAGGACACAGCAATTGGCCTAAACACGCTGGGGTTAGGGGTCAGCTGTCAGGTCATTCAGGACTGAAGACAAATGACAGTAATGGGCACATGCATGGAATATATAATAATATATTGATTCAATCATAATGGAAGTAGATAAGAACATGATTTTGGATATTAGAAGGGATTGACTTATTGTTTACGTTTTGTGTGTGTGAACAGGGATGGGTTAATGTAAACACGATAGGTTGAGGCTTGTAAAGTGGTCAGTTAATGTTCATATATATATAATTCTGTGTCTGTTCCACTCATGCATCACAACACAGTAAGACCATGTCAGTGTCACTGCAGCACTGAGAACGACCCACCACCCAAATCATTCCTGCTCTGTGCTGAGTCTGTGAGGGTGAAAGGGGGTTAACAACGTATGCAGAGCAGTGTCAGAAGGTCACAGCGTGGAAAAGAATCATCAGCTTTTTTCACACTGTGGCTAGTTCAGCTCAGAGCTTAAGAGCTTCAATTAGAAAGTGGCCACGTATGGAGACACACACACACACACACACACACACACAGCAACTTAAACTCAACTCAAACCGTATTCATTTTCAAACACTCTTTCACTCAATTCTTTTCATGCTACTCTCTCTCTCTCTCTCTCTCTCTCTCTCTCATTATTTTTCTTGTAACCCTCTCCCATTCCCTTCCCATCTATAATTCCCTCTCTCATTCATTGTCCCTTTTCCTTACTCTTTTTCATTCTTTTTCTCTCTAACTTGCTCTCTCTCTCTCTCTCTCTCTCTCTCTCTCTCTCTCTCTCTCTCTCTCTCTCTCTCTCTCTCTCTCTTTCTCTCTGCGCGTGCGCGTGGTTTGTCCGTGGTGGCGTGTGGAGGTTTCTGGCGTTTCTGCCAACTTTTCTGATTCTCTTGATTTCTATTTTCTATCCTTTATTTCACTTTTCTTTATGAGAGCTCAGTGAGGTGTTTTTGTACCGAACTGTTTTTGGCCGGTGGTTAGGAGTTTGTGGCTGGAGTCATGGCCTCTGAGGCCGGTGTGGAGACGCCGTCTCCCCGCCATGGCGTCAGGTGTGTCCCGGAGAGCGGGGCGACGATAGCGGAGGTTGTGTTAGCGGTCGGGGAGCAGGTTGGATATGAGGACATTGAATCGGCTTCTCGAATGAACAAAGCGGTGGTGGTGTTTTTGTTGAAGGAGAACTGTGTGAGTAGTCTGGTTAAGTCGGGGATCCGGGTGAGGGGAGAGCTGGTGCAGGTCAACCCTGTGCGGTGTTATTGTGGGTCGTGTGCGTGATGAGTGTCTCGGTGACTCGGTGGACGCTGTGCTGGACTCTGAGGAGGACAGCGTGGTGTCAGACTGTTCAGGGCTGTCTGAATTACCTGCCAGTATATCCTGTAGGCCGGGCTTTTCGACCCAGGCCGGTCCGTCTGAGGCCTCGTCAGAAATAACTGACCCCCCAGTGGATGTGTATTCTCTCACAAAGATAAACCGGTTTTTGACTGTCACCAAAGGCAAGAGGAATGTGTCCTTAGAAAGCTACTTCTCGGACACTGAAAAGTTCATTAGATCTGTGCAGTACGCCTCTAAACACGAGAACTACATGACACTGTCCCCTAAGAGGCGGTTCAGACTGAGGAAGTGGCTGACGACCGCAAGGAAAAGTCTATCTATTTCCGATGAGTAGGTCTTTATGCCACATCTGTGTCTCTGAGGCCTACTGCTTTTCCCTGTGAACACTGAGGAGAATATTAAAGACGACTGGATTAATGGATATCGACAGTGTGTACAGCGCACGCAGCACAGTGGATTTTACAGACTGTTCGTGTGGTGGGAGCACTGCTGGACTTGGGAGGTAGGTGCTGTTTCAGATCAACAGCCCTAAGAAACGGAAGCCTCATGGTGGTGCACCAGACATGGGCTACAGCTGCCAGGGTGAGTACTGTCCCAAAAGTGGAGACAGGCCGGCGCTGTTGTTCTCAGCCGGAACCTGTCCATTGCCTCTTTATTGACTGCTCACAGTTGACTGTCCCCTTTGGATTTTTAACACGGACTATGACAGCCTCGTCTGAGGAACCTCCACTGGACTCTCATTTGTTGGAGAAACAGAGTGGGGATTCAGGCTCTTTGAGCTGGATGAGAGACTGGAGTGTTTTTGAATCTGAAGGACATTATGTATTTTTGTTTGGTTTGGTTTTTGAACATGGGGTGTGCTGATCAGGCAATGTAATGGTGTGGTGATGGTGTGTGTTTGTGTGTGTGTGTGTGTGTGTTTAAATGTTTATTATGTGGACTAAGGGTTTGTTAAATTGATATCTTTTGGTTAATTGTTAAATAAAATGAATTTAAGTCTCAAGTCTCTCTCTCTCTCTCTTACTCTCTCTCTCTCTGTGTCTTTCTCTTTCTCTCTCTCTCTTTCTCTCTCTCTCTGTCTTTCTCTCTCTTTCATTCACTCTCTCTGTCTTTCTCTTCCTCTCTCTTTGTCTTTCTCTCTATCTTGCTCTCTCTCTCTGTGTGTGTGTCTTTCTCTTTCTCTCTCTTTCTCTCACTCTCTTTCTTTCTCTCTCACTCTCCCTCTCTCTGTCTTTCTCTCTCTCTCTCTGTCTTTCTCTCTCTCTTTCATTCACTCTCCCTGTCTTTCTCTTTCTCTCTCTTTGTCTTTCTCTCTATCTTGCTCTCTCTCTCTCTCTCTCTCTCTCTCTCTCTCTCTCTCTCTCTCTCTCTCTCTACCATGATTGTGCATATTGTGGTTGTGTGTGTATGTGTGTGTGTGTGTGTGTGGTTTGAAGAAGTGAAGAATGCAGTCCAACAGAAAGAAATCTGTTTCTGGGCTGTTCTTGTTGTTGTTTGTTGAGAATTGCTGAGGTCATTCAGTGATGCAAAACATAAAACAATATTTGGTATATTTTCTTATATACTCAAATTAAAAGCTAAAACATCTGTGTGTGTGTGTGTGTGTGTGTGTGTGTGTGTGTGTGTGTGTGTGGATTGACATCCTTGACATTTTCTCTCAGACTTTTGAACTTCTCTGAGCTGCCACTTTAACTCTGTCATGTTTTGGCTCCTTAATGATGGTGTGTGTGTGTGTGTGTGTGTGTGTGTGTGTGCAGGCACACTGGAATATATTTCTCTTTTCTCTCCCCACACACTTCACTTATATGGCCACTGGGGACATAAAGCCTCTTACACACACACACACACACACACACACACCTGATCTTATACTACTGTGGATTTTTGCTGAAATCTGATCCCAAAAAAGCATTACTTTATAACAACACTCATGAGCATGCAAGTATTTCTCATAATTGATCGTAATATATTCATACATTTTCAGTTCTCATTATATTTCATCTGAAATATCTGTCATTGGGAAACTCTCCGAGGCTTTTGCCCTTGAGAGAATGCCTGAACTTTAGGAACTGAAAAGTACACGTCTAATTATTTATGAGTCCTCACACTTGATTATATTTGTCACAGTCCGACTCCGACCTCACTGTTAAGTTTACACTGAAAACAAAAGGGATTTTTAAATGGGAAAATGACTTTTTTTCCTATTAGTGGTGATTATGTTGATAAAATTGAGTGAGCTCTCCCGTTATGTAAACCTTCAGGAGTTGCACAGAAGACATTCCATTGTAACTTGAGCAATAAATCAACAGTGATAAACAATCACAACCTGAACTGAATTTACGTTCAGTAGCAAAATCATTCTTCAGAGACCTAATGGGAACTTCACTATATTGATTTGTTTTTTGAAAAATATTTACCCATTTAGAATTTGATGCCAGCAACACATTCCAAAAAAGTTGGAACAAGGCCATGTTTACCACTGTGTTGCATCACCTTTTTTGTTTTTAACGACACTGTAAACATTTGGGAACTGAAGAGACCAATTGCTGAAATGAAAATAAAATGTTTTCCCATTTGTGTGTGAGGTAGGATTTTAGTTGCTCAACGTTTCTGTTGTAGAATTTTCTGTTAGAGAAGTTTTCGATTCACATGGCAACGAATATTGTCAATGGGTCTGCACTAGAATAGCATCTCTGTTTTAGCAGGGGACATCTCTGAGATGCTCTTCTTAAATGCAATTATGTCATTGACTTATTGCAAGTTAAATGTATTTATTTATTCATTTATTATTTGTTTGTTTACTAGCAATACACAAGTCTTTTACCAGTCTTTTGCTGCTGCATCCCATTTTTATTTATTTGTTGCTATCATCAAATTCAAAATCATTAATTCATTCATTATCTGTAAACTATCTGTAAATATCTGTAAATCTGTAAATTATCTGCCAGTCCTTCACAAAGCAACACACACATTCACACCTACGGACATTTTTGAGTCACCAATCCACCTACCAACATGTGTTTTGGGACTGTGGGAGGAAACCGGAGCACCCGGAGGAAACCCACGTGGACACAGGGAGAACACACCACACTCCTCACAGACAATCACCCAGAGTGGGAATCGAACCCACAACCTTCAGGTCCCTGGAGCTATGTGACTGTGTATTTTGTCTGTTTTCACTTGAATATAAGGTTTAAATGATTTGCACATTAGAACATTCTGCTTTTATTTCCATTTATTGCAGTGTCCCAACATTTTCAGAATGTGGTTTGTATCTCTATAGACAGCTCTCACAGTATGTGGCTTATTTCCATGATACATTTGGCTTATCTGACTAAAGCCTACATAGAGGCCACACAAGGAACAGCACAGACTTAAGTTTCAGTGATTTCTGCTGAATATCTGAGTTCAGCTTGTACCTTTCATTTAGAATAATTTCAAGTGATTTGTAATACAGGAAAAAGCAGAGATTTATGGAAACGTAGATAGGCCTGTGGCGTAATGGGTGAAATTCTGAAGAACGGTGTGTTTTCTGAACAGCTCTGAATGTACAGAACAGACTGGTACACTAGGATCCATCTGCAGGGGGATGTGTATTACTCATTGTTATTTGTTCGTCGCTTGCAAACCACGATACTTTAACACACCGAAATAGCAAACCAAGGATAACACCATTTCTTTGGCTTGTAAACCTGTAACAACATGGGGGAAATTACTATTTTCAAAGAATTGTGTTTTTTTATTTGATCTTACCTATTTAAATAAATGAGAGATTTCCCAAGAATGCTATTTTAGTTTAATGTTATAAAAGAGTGCCTCCTGTTGCCCCATCATCACCTGGGTTTGGGTTAGGTTTAGGGTTAGGTTCAGGGTAAGTTTTAAGGCTGCTTTTTCACATGGGGTTGCCAGATATTCATGTCTCATTTGTATAAAATTTATGAATCCTGGGGTGTTGTTTTAGTAAAATGTACACATTTTCAGCTTGATAACCATCATTCTTATAAGACAATAAAAAAGATAATATTACTAAATATTTACTCATATTATTTTATGATTTAAGCTTCATTATACCCTTATGCTATAACAAAAAATGAGGCTAAATGAAGTGACCTTTACCTCTCAAACCACATTTTTACCCAGAACACAGTGAACACTCATACTTTTAAGATTTTTATGCTTTAAGCATATGCATGTAGTGTGTAGACATGTTGTATCTTGAGGTATTTAATGTGCATTTTTAATGATGCAACTAAATTTCCCACAGCGCCATGAGGCACAACCCGTTCCTGCTGGATTCCTTTCCAGCTGTGATTTTTCCGGCTCTAATCGAGCACACCTAGCTCTGATATTCACACACACACACACACTCCTGCACACCTTAATTACCTGGGTCAGGTGCAGTAGATCTGATCTGGAACTAAACGAAGGCAGCAGCCGGGTCGACCAGCCGTGAGCCGGACGCTGCTACAGCCAGAGTGTAACACATATCTAACGCTTCACACTCAGGTAGACTTCACACACACTGCGCTTCGGTCATGGATGACTGTTTGGAATGCCTGCAGCAGCTGTATGGCCTTTGCACTGCTGATGAACAGGTGACAAGTACGGAGACCAACAGACATGGAACCTAATGCCACTGGGTTTAATTGGAATTTTATAAAGGCAGTGCTTAAGGAAGCACTCCAACCAGCCTAACTTAAAGGCAATGCTCATGATCTAAATTCAATTCACTTTTTATAAAATTCTGAGAATGTTTTCTAGCTGTCTGCTCTGTTTGTGTATTAGAGAATGTTCCAGTGTTTGTACGCAACCCTGGCTTCGTAATTGGGAAACAAACTAAAGGGAGAAGCTTTGGTGCTTCATATCAATGTCTTTGTTTACATGTACTTTTTTATTATGTGATTGTGTTGTACAGAAAATATGGAGGGCAGGTAATAAATGCAGAAATGAACAAAGGAGCACAAAGTTTTGTTCATAAAATATAACACCGGCATCAGTGTTTTTCTTGTTCATTTTATTTAAAAATAAATACCTGATGATCTACCACCAAAGAACGTTTTGTTGATGTTAAAAATTACAATTACTTATTTATTCAGTGTAACAGGTTAAAGCACAAGAAGTTTAATGAGACTGTGCACAGCTATATGGAGTTTTATAAACACACTAATAACAACACAAAATGTATCCCCACCACGTCCCTTTATAAATACTTCAGGCAAACACACACACTTGTGTAAAATAAGACAAATTCAGTAGTCCTCCTCCCTCTATGACATATATTAAGTGAGTACATGTTGCAGAGTTGCTGAGCTTGTAAACTAACCAGCGCCAAGCCGAGGCTCTGGCCAATGAGCATGGTGTCATGCCAAACACAGCCCCAGAAACACACAAAAACGAAGCGTGTTCCAGTCTTTTTTCCTATTTTTCAGCCATGGTTCACGCTGAAAAATGTAGCACAACAATTATTTCTGGTTTGCGAACCAGTTTATGGCAGTGGAAACATGTCAAAAGGCTCCAAATTTAGTTCAGGAACTGGAATGTGAAATATGGCTGAAATAACGACAGACAGTGTAGTAGCACCACCTTAAGTTGTCTCTGTGAAATAAGCCTCAACCAACAGTTCATACTCGCTCATGCACGTTTCAGTATTAGAAGTCAATCAGTCAGTCAGTCAGTAAACAAGAAATGCCTATTCTAGGACAGCCTGGCAAAAAAAAGGTACAGTCCACTCCTTTCTGAAACATAGCATTCCACCTTAAAAGGACAGGGAGTTTGTTTTGCTGTGAGAACAGTTGCTCATCTACATTGCCCTTATTAGTCCATAAGGTATGGTTTCCATATAAAGTCACCTTTCCAGCATCCATCAGATTTCCTTCTGGTTAAAGTTGGATATCCCCAATATAATTTGTTTCACATTTAAAAATTTTTAAATATTTTGTAATCACTGGTTCACAGCTCCACCGACCACACAGTGCCACTTTGTAGTTCTACACTTACAGACTGTAGCCCACCTGTTTCTATATTTCTATCATATTTTATTATCCCCATTTCACCCTGTCCATCCTTCAATGGTCAGGTGCGATTTGGGGGTTGAATAATTCTCAGTGCTACAGTGACACATGTGGATCCAGTTTTAAATGTAGATTCAGTTTTTCAGACTATCTTGATGTACATGAGGGACGCCATACTGTCTTTCTCCTGATCCACATCTCTCCAAAGATGAATGTTTTCCCTTTCCTATCTCACAAAGGCCTCACTAATTAGTCGGTCAGATTTGTTTAATGAGGCAGAACACTAACCTCTGAGATTTGTGACCAGAAAGGACATTCCTGAGTACAATATACAGGAGATGGATCATAGAACTATGAACTACAGAGCTTCTTAGGTTCATTTTACAGTCCCCATGTTTTTGGGGCCCCCTGTGATGACAGCTGTGTTAATGCTGAGGTAATTCAATAAAGTGTTGCCAAAGGGTAAAAACCCAAAGTCTGTAGCACACCCTTCAGATTATGTCATGTGTGTCGCATGCTTCTCTTATGAATATCCTCACATGTTGACACTGTCTGGTGGGAGGGAATATGGAGAATGCTTAGAAATAAAGCATAAATAGAACTGTAATTTCACGTTAGCATATTAGCAGTGGGGGGAAACTGCGGAAAACACTTAAAGCCACAGTAATAATGAAGCAGCTTGGCTTTTTTGTTTCAGCTGAATAACACCTTTTCAGAAACAATCCCGACAACTTTACAGGCCATTAGAAGCTTCTGAGCCGTGTTATATAAAACGTCAGGCACCTCTTCATATTACGCCAGGTGTCTCATCAGCGTCTTTCTTTAATCCTGTGTTGGTTTGGCTGGAAATGGTCGCTTCATCTGCGTAACTGGTTTCTCCTTTAGATTCCCTATCTCTCTCCTGAGAAGCTCCAGTGTGTTTCTGTTTGTTTGTTTGTTTCCTAATTAAAGACTTTTTCTGACACCTGTGCTAACTTTGCCCTCCCCAGAGTTCTAAAACGCACGGATCTGTATAGCAATCACACACCGTCACTCGCAGATAAACAGGAGGTGTGCAAGCACACACATACACCACACACTCATACACACGCACACACACACACACCCTACCTATCCCCTTGTGTGCAATTACTTCTTCCCAGCTATTTACCTCTCTGTGTGTGCGAGTGGTTTGAAGGGCTTCAGGTAAACAGCAGTGATTTTGTCATGAGAGACGGATGGAGTTCAGTGTAACACACCCGGAGCGTGACCAACACACACACACACACACACACATACACTGAAAGGCACTTCAAAAGACTCCAAACACACTGACCCATAACACTCCACCAAATTTGGTGTGAGTCTGTCAAAAGTTTAGTGACTTTAACTTTTTTCTAAGAGTAGCCAAGCATTCATCTTTATATTATATATGAATAGGTATCAGCCATTATACTGACCTCTATTGGCCTGGATGTATCAGAGACTCTAATCCATTTGAAAAGGGACCCCACTGTGGAGTTTAAACTTGTTCATTCAAGGACCACAAAGCAACTTGATTCTATATTTTATGTGAGTTTCATTTAATAAGTTAAAGAAAAAAAACTTTTAAGGAACCTTACATGAGTACTGGTATTTTTCCTCCTGAGCTCAGCTGAATGTTGCAGAGTGCAACTCATTTTTACAACACTATCCTGAAACCAGTGGGGAAAGTGAGACAGGTGGGCAGTTACATAATGCTGTTTCTGCAGTGCTGAGTCTGGAGTAGCACCAACTGAGGCTCTATTCCCCCTTTTACCTGTCAGTGGAGTATCACAATGTTTTTAAAGCTGGACTTTTAAGTTAAAACACTACGTATTGTGGTGTAAAATGAATAAAAATGATTTACCTCACAGTAACACATTACATACCAAGCCGCTGTTTTGTTTCTGTTTTGCTTCACGTATCTGAAGGGCAACATGGGACACCTACTAATAGCCCCACCTTGGGAATAATACCAAGTCCTGCCCATTTTCCCCTTTGCTGTGATGTCACACTCATTAGCGCTGAGGTGTTAAGAATACATGTGTAATCCAAACAGTTGCTTTTAATATATGCCTTTAACAATAGCTTAGAGCAGCATGGTGGTGCAACAGGTGGTGTTGCTATCAAACAGCTCCAAGGCACAAAACCCCATCTGAGGTCACTGCCTGTGACAAGTTTGGTGTGGTTTTTCCATGAGTCTGCAGGGGTTGTAACTTGAGTTATAAATACGTTGCTGTGGTAATTCAAACAGTGAATTAAAACTAAGTGTTTTCCCCACTCTCAGACATACTGTTTCACCTTAAAAGGTGTTGAATTTCTGAATGTAAACAAACTAGAAAACAGAAAATAGGTAAATATGTGGGAAATAGCACACCTTTTAATGTAACTCCTTGTGAGTGAGATCATATGTGTGAATGTGTGAAGGCAGTTCCATGAGGTTTTTCATATATATAACTATACAAATTAGCAGATAGCGGCAGTATGCAAATTGAATCTTTGCATGGATTTGTCTAGGTGTGTGTGTGTGTCTGTGCTGTGTGTTTATTTGTTGGGTTTTGAGAAAGAGTGCTTTTGGGGAATCAGAGAGTTTTATTTTTTGCTGTGATCCCAGTGGCCCTCACACTTCCTGCTGATTCAGCAAGACAAATCAAAGCCCTACACACACACACACACACACACACACACGTCTCATGTGTGTCTACCAAAGGGATGTAATGGCTGACTGTTGTGGATTGTAAACGTGAAAAAGGAGAAATTGGAAAAAGAAGAAAGAAACATACCTGAGGTACATAAGTTGTGCCTCAGGACAAGTTTCTGAGACAACGGATAATATAGTTGCAAGACTTCACAATGTCAGCAAGTTTGATTAGTTGTGAGTAACACTAACATTGTTTCATTTCTTGTATTAGTTTACTTTTTAAAAACATTATTTAAATATTTACAAAGTTCATACAATAAAACATTACATGTACAAATGTAGAAGGCATTATTGTTTGATTATAAAGCTGTCTATAGTGCTCTGTTGATTCTACTATGCTTATAACAGCCACATGGTGATTATGACACATTGTAATAAACTACAGGAAGTGTAGGGGGTTAACTTTTTCTATTTTCAAGGTAGGAACCACAACTAACTTGTCTTTATTGTAATAATCTGTGTAGGAACAACACTGTTTTCCAAACCCTAGAGTGTAGATAGATTACATTTACACACAGATTACAAAGAGTGTATCCTTTACAGAGAAACCTACAGACACTGTTTAGACCAGTTTTTCTGTTTGTAAATGTTAGGAGGAACTGTTCTAGTGGGTGGGTTTAATGATGTCAATAGGTTTCACACTGGTGATACTCTGGTCACATCACAACAATTGTCTTAAGACGGTCCTGATCACACAAACGGACTCACAATGTGTTAACAATGTACACTTGAACCCAGGCTAAGGGAAAAATCGGTTCAGAAAATATTATAATAATATAATAGAACATATTTATTTGATTATAAAGGTGCTTTTACACTGCGTTTGTCTCAAAGTTCACTTTACATTCATAACTTATTTCATTTCTGTAGCTCCCACCTATTCCAGCTTTCTCACTTGTACTCAGATACTAAAAACGTCAGCTTGAAACCTGCTGTCTGCTTCGGCTAATTGACAGCACTTCGGCTCCACAAACATACACACACACACACACACACACACACAAACAACTGTGAGAGACACACTAATTGCTCTGTCTGATTCTGTCCTGATAGAATTACACTGGTCAGTGAAGGTCATAATTCTGGTGAAGAAACACATCATTTCAGGAAATGGAGAACATTATACACCCACACACACACACACACCTTTCTCCTTCTAAAATAATACACCTTCACATAACCGATATTTATGAGCTTAACATCACGTTCCAAGATTATGTTAAATACCTTCCATTGAGGTCATGTATATGCAGATTTTCACATTACAGCAAAGAATTTACTGTCATTAAATTTACCTTCAACTTAATTTGAATGTCATCAAATTGCTATCCTCATCGTGTTCAATCTCTGACACACTCCTATTTCATATTCACGTTTATTTTCCTGAATAAAGTGCATTACATTCTTGAAGAACCCCACTGAAACCAATCCGATTAGGATTTCTTAAGGAATGTTCTTTTTTATTGTTATTGTAGAAGATCCAGACAAGGAGCTCTGTAACCTTTAGGGCATCAGATGCTGAACTGAAGGCCTATTATGTCACATTTTGCTTCCAGTGGATTGAACAAATGTTTTGAGGTGTGCTTGAGAAGAGGGGGGGGGGGTGTAAGTAAATGAATAAAATCACTCTACACCTTCTGGAATGTTTAGATACATCACTGACCGCTAGTTCAACTATTTTCCTGACCAGAGCTTTCCACTCTGTATGGACTGGCAGTGAAAAGTATGCAAACTTGCACTATGTTTGCATCTTCTCTCAAAATCTTTGATTTCAAAACAGTGTGGAGGGTTTAGCTTCCCTTGATATAAATCCTCTTTAGGTTTGAACAGAATGAGCGTTAGAGATGTGGCATCAGTTTAAAGCTTTTCAGCAAGTTCACTCAAAGTGTAACACTGCCTCAAAACACAGCAATATCACATATATTCCACTGCAACACCACTCAACTGGGGAAAGGGGAAGAGAACGAGAGCGAGCAAGAGAGAGGAGAGAGAGAGAGAGAGAGAGAGAGAGAGAGAGAGAGAGAGAGAGAGACAGACAGAGAGAGAGACAGAGAGAGAGACAGAGAGAGACAGAGAGAGAGAGAGAGAGAGAGAGAAAGAGAGAGAGAGAGAGAGAGAGAGAGAGAGAAATGTATATATAAGCCCCATTGACCATATTCATGCTTTGTAGCTCTACAATTACAGAATGCAATTCTCTCTCACTTGTACCAGCACATCACTCACTAACACACTACCACCACCTCTGTGTCACTGCAGCACTGAGAATGATGCAACACTTAAATAATAACTGCTTTGTGGCTGAAGGATATTGACCAGTGAAAAACAGTAAAAAGTGGCTTACAAAGTATGCTGAGCCACAAATGGATTACAATCTGTAATTGTAAAATTACAAAGTGCACCTACATGACAAATCATTATTTTCTGACATATTATTACACACGTTTCAAATCAATGCTTAGCTATGTGTAGGTGTATAGACTTTTTCCTGAGAAAATAACATTTGAATTAATAATTTAAAATTCAAAATAAGCTGCTGATGTTCTTAGAAAGGGTTTATCCATCCCAGAGCCCAGACCTCAGCGTCACTAAATATATCTAGGATAAATTGGATCATAAAAATCAGAAAATGCAACCAATGTTTAAGTGTGAACTGGGAGATAAAAAATCAAGGGGAAAATATGAAAGAATTATTTTCTAATTACAGTCTGAAATATCAGTTCCATCCTCAAAATGAATGGTTGGCGATGAAACATTCATGAAAGTTCTGTAAAAGTTCCTGTAAAGTAAAGTGACTGGTGCTAAGGAACCAAATGTGGTTTCCCAGCATGCTTTGCAGCATGATTTCCCTGGGCTCGTTAGTGCTCCCCTTACTGTCTTATTTCAATTTTCCCAAGAGGCACCTCACCCAAACCTTTAGCAGACATGAATAGTTGATGGGTAAAAGAACAACAATCGTTACTTAAGGCTTTCATGCAATATTTACTGTACACGCAACTCAGGACCTGGAAGACGAAGAGTTTCTTCAACTTTCATACAATTAAGTGCCTGGGGAGTGGCTAATGAAGTAAAGCAAGGGGTTGAGGATGTTTCTTTTGGAGGAGTTTTAGAGTGTTATTGTGTTTCTGCCCTCCATCAGACTGAGACTGTTCTGGAGGAGAATGAAGCCAAGCAGAAAACTCTCCAGCATCACAAAGCCGCCGGTGCGTGCACTCCCAATGCACACGCACACACACACACACACACACACACACACAGAGACGGAGTCCAGATTATTAGAGTTTTTTCTAATGCTCTAAAATCCCTCTTTTTCTATAGGAACAGAGGGAAGACTTTTTATCATTGCTATGATTCTAAATCTAAGAAGCTCAGATGCTATTTGGGGAGAAAAAACACTTACTATAAAAAGTCAAAAGAAAAAATAAAGCTGGCACAGAACGCTAGCTAGCTAACATTATCTTGTTTGCATTTATTTAGAAAATTTCAATCACCATGTCAACTTGTGTTCTAGTGCTAACTAAGTGGTGATATCAAATTTCTTGCTGAAATAATTATGTGGAAGAGTAAAGAATTGACATGAATCAACATGCTTTTGTGATTATCATTAGTAATTTATTCAGTGTCGGCTTCTCAGTTGTGTTAGCAAAGACATGACACATTCTTGTACTATTTCTTGCATTGCATCACTAAATACATCAGACCTCAGTAGTAGATACAACGGATATTGGGAAGTAAATGTACTCAGCTGCTGTAAATGTAAAAGTAAATGTGCATTTACTTGTCATTGTATGATGAAAATTCCCGCCTTGCGCCCAATGATTCCAGGTAGGCTCTGGACCCCCCGCGACCCTAAATTGGATAAGCGGTACAGATAATGGATGGATGGATGGATGGATGTATGATGAAATGTGTCTTCCCCATCTATGGCAGTGAACACGCAAACACACACTACTCTAGTAGGGGCTGTGAAAACACACTCAGAGAATAGTGGAGGGTTCGGCACCTCAGCCATTGGATTGAGGGAGGAGGGAAGTGCTGTTCCTTCACTCCCACTGCCCAAATGTTTTGGTTGGCCAGAAACACATCATAGGTTGATTTGCTATGTGTAAATGTCCACAGTTGTGAGTGTGTGATGCCCTGGCAGGAGTGCTGGGGTACCTAGGGAGGTATAGGGCAGGGCTGTTCATTTTGAGGTTCAGAGTAGATAGGGTACACTGTAAGGTGCAGGGCTCGGGTTACACAGTGAGGTTCAGAGTAGATAGGGTACACTGTAAGGTGCAGGGCTTGGGTTACACTGTGAGGTTCAGAGTAGATAGGGTACACTGTAAGGTGCAGGGCTTGGGATACACTGTGAGGTTCAGAGTAGATAGGGTACACTGTAAGGTGCAGGGCTTGGGATACACTGTGAGGTTCAGAGTAGATAGGGTACACTGTAAGGTGCAGGGCTTGGGTTACACTGTGAGGTTCAGAGTAGATAGGGTACACTGTAAGGTGCAGGGCTTGGGTTACACTGTGAGGTTCAGAGTAGATAGGGTACACTGTAAGGTGCAGGGCTTGGGTTACACTGTGAGGTTCAGAGTAGATAGGGTACACTGTAAGGTGCAGGGCTTGGGTTACACTGTGAGGTTCAGAGTAGATAGGGTACACTGTAAGGTGCAGGGCTTGGGTTACACTGTGAGGTTCAGAGTAGATAGGGTACACTGTAAGGTACAGGGCTTGGGTTACACTGTGAGGTTCAGAGTAGATAGGGTACACTGTAAGGTGCAGGGCTTGGGTTACACTGTGAGGTTCAGAGTAGATAGGGTACACTGTAAGGTACAGGGCTTGGGTTACACTGTGAGGTTCAGAGTAGATAGGGTACACTGTAAGGTACAGGGCTTGGGTTACACTGTGAGGTTCAGAGTAGATAGGGTACACTGTAAGGTGCAGGCCTTGGGTTACATTGTGAGGTTCAGAGCCAGGGGCATATTGTGAGGTATATTGTGTGTTTCAGAGCTGGAGGTACATTACCAGGTATAGTGCTGAATGTGCTTTACAATATTTGACCCTGAAGTGAAAAGGTGGCCTAAAACACAAAGTCAGAAATGTCCACAGAGCGAATGTAGAGGTAGCAGTGTGTCCAGCGCAATGAAGAAGATGCTGCTGAGATTCTTATGAACATTAGCCACCTCTGTTATTCACACACATACACACACTCCACCCCCGAGCCCAATTTCTCAAACAACATTACAAGCAGGCAGTGCATGAATACCAAATGCAGTGTAATTGATTACTTAATTCATGAATGAACCAGTGATTTTTAAAACGCCTGTTATTTATTATTCAAATGTTTACTCTGTTGAGCTGATTTATGAGTAGACTGTGGAGGGTCAAACTCAACATGCCTCCTTTATTAAGCTGTCAGTGTGAGCTTTGAGGACGGTGTAAGTAGTGTGTGGCTTAACTGCAGTCTAGAAAACGCCCACCCTCCCTAAAAAAATTAAAATAAAATACACAGCATATTCTGAGCTTTCTGCAAACTTTCCAAAGCAGCCTCACTTACAATCGTATTTAATCGTGTTACAGATGTGGTCTAATTTAGCAGAGTCTTGTCCAAAATCTGGGATTCAAACCATAGTCTGCTGTGTGGATGTCGACATCGTGTGCTACACCCTGTGCTGTTCCAGTTGCAGCAGATTCTTTGAGACAATGCATATTCCTTGTTATGACATTAAAGATGCAAGAATTTTTGTTTGCGTTCTGAATAAGATGTTAAGGTGGAATGACAGTGGCTTCCTTCAGGGAGTTGGTTTATGCTCATGGAGGTCCTCAGGGAGACTGAGGGAAATGTACATGAAGAGTGTTTCCATATTTCCTTTTATTTTTGTAATTCTGTCACATCTAGAAAAGCGGTGTGTCGTTATCGTACTTGTTGCAGATGTCTCTGCATTTATGAGGTTCATGAAATGAGGTGCATAGGCCATAAACATGTTATAGTATTATACTCTTTCATACTAGCATCTGCTAATTTAAAATACAGGGTGCCTCAAAAGTAATCAAACACTCATATTAAATGAAAACAGTTTGGCAAGTGGTGATCCAATTTTAGACACAAAGTGTCGGGGGACTGGGAAACCTGTTAGGCCCTGATTTAACTCCTTCCCATCAGCTGCTGTTCAAAACAATTGCTTTTGAGACAAACTGTACTATTCTAGTTGGCACTGAAATGGCAAAGCAAAATGACCATGATCTAGGAGTATTTTTGACCCTTGTAAGCAGATCAGAATGCTACTACAATTTTCTGCAAGACTCGAATTTCCCAGGACTCGAACAACGTGTACAAAAATATTTTACCCTTCATGGATTTCCGCATGAATTCCTGATGCCTATTAAATGTGAAAAATCTGCCTTAGCCTAGTCCCTAACCCTAATTCTAACTGCACTCCTAAAGGTTAGAAACAGCAATGATTGATATCAGTTTCACTATCCTTCTGTGAAAGTTTCTCATACAATAGTTTGCATAGCTGTTTCTCTCATTGTTCAACAGATACATAACATTTCACATAGATTCAATGAAACAGTCCCACCAGTGGATGGAAGCTCACTGGACTGTAAAATAACTACGAAGCACAATAAATTATAACATATAATTGAATGCAAACACTACAAATATCAGGGCTCCTTCATTTGATCGAATATGTACTTACTGTTGGAGATGTTGTGGCTTAAAATTTGGTCCTGGAGGCACCCTGCACATTTAATGGTTTCCCTGAACAAACTTGATCATAATCTGAGTAGTGGAATCAGGTGTATTGGGAAAAGGGAAAGCAATAAATGTTCAGGGCAGTTTGTCTCTATGAACATGGTAGAGGAACACTGGCTTAAACTACTGAAAACTGAAATCTGAGCTGCTTAAAATCTAGAGAACTACAAACGCTCCCAAACATGGTAGAGAAGTTTGCAAATGTCCTAAATAATCAGAAGAAATTTGCAAAGTTTCCTGCATATAGTAAGCTACTGAAAAGTATCCAACTTACTACATAAACCATCAGAAAGCTAACTTCCTCACCTCAACCTCTGCCCATACTACAGAATACAAACAAATCTCCTGTTTAAACGTATAAATGCTATCTAACATTAAACTACAAAAAGGTGTGTTATCATCATGGTTGAGACTTGAAAGCATTGCTGTACACTTACCCGCAATGTAAACCCAAATAATCTACAGGGAATTTGCCTTTGTGTGTGTGCGTGTGTGTTCTCTGGGTGTTTAAATGAACGTAAAGAGTTTCCATGCTTTTTTTTTCTCCTTCTGCTATAAAAGTCTGCTCCACATTTAGGAAGTTGCTTCTGGCTTTTTTCTTTGACGTGGTGGACTTCTTGTTTAAAAACAAGTCTGGTCCTTGGGGAGCTGGAGAGGAATCAAACAGGAATGATGCCAGTTTAAGGCTTGAAAAAGGTTTCTCCATGCAGCAAGAATATTAGCGTACTGTAGCTATCTGGATCTTTACCATCCTGAATAAGATGCATTGTGAAGATAATCTCATGGTCTTGTTTTGCCATTTTAAACATCCACCAGAGTGCTGTTCAAAAATGTGCACAGAGAGGGTTTCTGCTGTAATTTATTGATGTTTTGAAAATTGGGCTTTAAATTATTTGAACACCTCTTTAGCAGCAGACCAATGGAAATGGTCCAATGTAATATGATAACATTTGCTTATTGTTATGGCCAGTCTAGGTGGACAGCAACATAAAATATTTAAATGTCTTCCATATGAGCCCAAACAGGCCTATTCCACTGTGACATCAAATGTTTAGTGACAAAAGGCTTTATTTTATTTTCAGGAAGCAACCGACTTCAAAGATGAAATAATTTTACATTCTCAATTTAAAATAAAATAATAATAAATAAATAAACAGAAAATTATATATACAGCCCCTGACTTTGTAAACACAGGACAACCCCCTACAGCTTCCACTCTAAAGAACTGTTTCCCAAGCACAAAGGCTCTGTTAGACCTTCATATTGGAATAAAAGTCTTCACAGTGACTAACATTAATAACTATACTACCCACAGAGTAGGATATCAATACTGTGCAGTTAATACAACCATAACACAGACAACCGGCAAATCAATTGACATTACTGGATCACGATCAACAGCAGTGCTTTCATTAATTTAATTTACTGTAACAACTTCATCCTGTTTAGTGTCACAGTGTGTCCAGACCCTACCTTGACTCATTAGGTGCATGGCGGGAACACACTCTGGACCAGGCATTACCCCATCACTCACTAAAGCAGACCCATTTGAGATTGTGGGAGGACAGTTGACCACCTGGAGGAAACCCACAAAGACATAGGGAAAACAAACCAAACTTAAAACCGACAGTTACCAAGGGCAGGTATCGGACCTGCAACCCCAGAACCCTGGAGCTGAGTAACAGTGACACTTCCTGTTGTGCCAAATGGCTAGTTTCTTGTATAAATGGATGTAAAATTAGTGGGTAAAAGGGCAAAACATAGCCAGATTTGGTATAAATTCAAGGTCCAGGTGGTCTCTAACTTTTACACAGTAGTGTATAATTGATTCCTCGTGGTCACCCAGTGATACAGAAAGGGACATGAGTAAATGGATGGTTTAAATAAAGACTGCACAATAATTTATATCCATTATTATTTTTTATTTTTAATGAATACACATCACATGTCATATCATGAAGCAATGAGCCAGGTATCCATACCAGCAAAATGAAACTGCCAGTGTGTGAGAGTCTCTGATTATGTCCTATAATTATGCAAAATTAATTACTCATGTTAAGGTGGAAAAGGCGCTTAGCGAGAATGGGGTTTTGTATTAAACTGAAATGGCTCAGCACTGTAAGCAATTTCTAGAACCTGATCAAAACAATCAACCTTTAATACTACGTAATTGAATCAGCTTCGAGGTACTGACCCCTGTGCTGCTCTTTAGTGTGTGTTAAAATGCAGCTGGAAATGTGCAGTTGTAGCTAATCTTCGCCGTTAACTGCACTTCGTAAGCCGGCTCTGCCGTTATTACTCTGCTGTAGTGGCACTTTAGCAATCCTAATTAGTTTTAAATTAATGCAATTTCTCCAATCAAACATTATGGATTGAGGAGGAAGAGGGAAATTAGTCAGCGATTAGAGGAACAGCAGGTTAAATTGTACAGACGGATGTCATTTCCCACTTCTAAAGTGTTTTAAGCACTCTAATAAAGCTGCAGGTAATCTGGCCCTCTGAGACTGATCTAGGAACATTTTCTGAGGTTCAAGAAACCACTGTAATTTATGGAGGAGTAAAACAGCTCGAAAATGAATGATTAATAAAAGATTTACACATATAAATTACACTCAAGGCCAATTTATACTTCTGTGTCAAACGTAACCAGTGCTTAGGTCCCAAGTCAAGTGTGAACCCTACAACAGACCCTGCACACCTTTCCAGAAATGTAACTACACGTCACGTCAATGCCGACCACACCGATTGTGATTGGTCTGCAGTTGGACAAACATGTATTAAGCTGACAAGAGAAGTCCAGAATTATGAACTCCTCTGCCAAGAGATTTCCTCAGACATTGATTTGGATATCACGGAACAAATAAAAATGTGGAATGAGAGGAAAATGCAGATGCTTCAGAAGGAAAAAAAATCACTTTGAGGAACATGCAACAGGTAAAAATGCTTACATTTGTAATTATTACTTTTCTGGAACTGCTTGTAAACTATGCTCCATTCCAATTAGCACCCCGCTCCCTAAATAGTGCACTTCAAAGATTAATATAACTAACAATACTACAGTCACCTCAAACACCATGCAACTGATGCGATGGCAGCATCCATGCCACTACGTTAATCGTAGGCTCTCTAGGAGACTAGAGACAATGTTTATTTAAACATGGCAATGAATAGAGGTGACCACAGTTGTAGATTTAGAAGGACATCTGTGTAACACTCCTACTCTTTTTGAGGAAATGTCCTGGGAACTATAATAATCTTGGAGAATAAGAACCTAAATTTTATGTCTCATCTGAAGAAACTATTTTTATAATACACAGTCCCCATTCCTACTTTTCTCTTGTTCCCCAGTATGAAATACTCTTTGGCACCAGGATCAGCAGCAGATACTATGAACCAAACACCATATACAAGAGAGTGGGAACTAGGTGCTTTATAGTGAGATGCTATCTGGTGTTAGGACAGCCCTAACACTCTTGAAGCAAAACACTAAACTGCCCCCTGTTGAGGGGAGAAGGAAGACATCTCAATAGCTAAGTAATCCCCACGGATTGAACCCACATCTTCTGAAGCTGAGAAGGCCACTGCTTGGAGAGTTGCACCACTTGGAAGCTTGGTTTTAGCACTTTTAAAAGTGATATCACACTTTAAGTAACTGAATGCTGGACATTAGTGCCAAAAACCTCTAGAAACATAAACAAGTGTAAAACAGATCGTTTTCACACCGTGAGAGGAGTTATCTACTGTCAGATCACTGTGAGGAAAAGTGGGAAAGTTTCTTTTAAACTGTAAAGGCTTTCTATGCTTGGTTCCATGTCCAAACCAATGGAAAATGAACATGTGGTTAGTTGATTTTATTAATATAATCAGACAAATAAAGCTTTCAGTTCAGCTCCTGAAGTCCTCACCAATAGGAGAATTAACCTAGCTCTATCAACCTAGGGCCCAGTCCTAGACAATGGAGACCCTGGGGATCGCTGTGTGGTAAGGACCTTACCGACATCGCAGCCATGCCCCTTTATAATAATAAAATAATGGACAAAATAAGTTACAATAAAATGTAGCCTTGTTTATTTATTCTGACACACAAGTGAAGGGTAGAGTGCAGAGAAGTGCTGAGTGAATTTAACCAAACCATTTCTCTCTTTTATAATCGCCACATTGCACCACTGAGACTTGTTTATATGTTTAAAAACAACTGCGAGTTCCACAGAAGACAATAAAGGACACATGGGGTGCTTTCTGTATTATTTCTGATGTCTTTAATGAGATTCGAGACATGATCACACTTTTTAGCGTGCTAAAGAATTTATGCAAATGAGCAATTAGCTCAATAACAATTTCAAAACATCAGCCCTTAAGCTGAGAGCGATTCAGATTCTGTTATGACAATTAGTGTATGGAGTGTGTGACACTTTCTCTCTCACACAAACACACACACACAAACACACACACATTCACACAGAGAGAGACAGAAAGAGAGCATAAACAAAACCAAACCCCAGCCTGAGAAGGAGTAAAGCTGTTGAACTGCGTGGTTCAAACAGCAGAACAAAATTGAAACCCTCAGATTAACCCTTTAAAGCCAATGCCCATAAAGGACAGCTACACTTAATGTCTAAAAAAATAGGTACATCCATATTTATATTGAAACAGCCTGAAAATATATGTGCAACAAAATGAAAAGAGACTGCACATGAGTTTAAATGGACAATTTTACACCCCCCCTTCCCACAATTGAACACAGTTTTGGGGTCTGTGCTTTGGTTAAAATACTACAAGGATTAAACTACACAGCAAAGCAACTGTGTCTTTTAAATGAGAATGAGCTGTTGGTTACCCCAGTGAATGTGCAGAGCCAGGAGCAAGGAGCATTCATTCATTATCTGTAATCGCTTATCCAGTTCAGGGTCGCGGTGGGTCCAGAGCCTACCTGGAATCATTGGGCACAAGGCGGGAATACACCCTGGAGGGGGCGCCAGTCCTTCACAGGGCAACACACACATATTCACTCACACACACCTACAGACACTTTTGAGTCATCAATTCACCTACCAGCGTGTGTTTTTTTTTTTTTTTTTGGACTGTGGGAGGAAACCGGAGCACCCGGAGGAAACCCACGCGGACATGGGGAGAACCCACCAACTCCTCACAGACAGTCACCCGGAGCGGGAATTGAACCCACAACCTCCAGGTCCCTGGAGCTGTGTGACTGCGACACTACCTTCTGCAGCACCCTGCAAGGAGCAGAATAAGCTCATTTGTTTTAACCATTTTGTTTTCTTTTTTTCTCTATTCTTTGTCTTAGTCTTTGCTCTCACATAAACATGAGTCTAGCGCTGTGATTGGAGAGACTCAGGCATGGGGGCGGGACAATCCTAAAGTCTCTGCACTGTCTGTCAGATGCAGCACAATATCAGAACGACCCTATGTTTTCTCACATGGGCAAATCACAAAAAGTTACAGTGTGGTTTTGCTTCACAGTTTGTGGGTTGGTGAGCTTTGGATCCCAAAACTAAGGGGCAAATGCACAGATCAAAGATTATTTTCATAATATATACCTTTAAAATCATCACGCTCAGTGCTAAGCATCAGACAAAGAGGTATGAAGTATCAGGGTGAGCTCACTGAGTTTTATTTACTCTGTAAAATATATGTAAATGCTAAATGGATTCAATTGGAAGTTTCGATATCGGAGCAGCTACTAACCTCCATACTCCCCATTATCAGATCAGGAACGAAAATCAGTGTTATTCCTAAAAATATTGTGTGTGTGTCTGTGTGTGTGTGTGTGTGTGTGTGTGTGTGTGTGTGTGTGTTTGTGTGCGCGCATAGAGAGATAATTAGTCTCTGAAGCTCGGGCGCTGTGACTGGCTACACATGTTGTGGTTGTCACAGGTGCATTGTGGGATACAGAGGCGCTGACAGGCACGACGGCGCCATCTGGGCCGCAGCGTCCGTACTGACAGTCACGAGAGAGAGAGAGAGAGAGAGAGAGAGAGAGTGCGCGTCTTTGTGGATCAAACACTGCATTAAGTTTTACACACACACACCCACATCCACACACGCACACACACACACACACACACACACACACACACACACAAACATATACACACACAGAGAAAACCAGCTACCCTCCACTAAACACACATCAAACACTCTTCAGTACATTTATACACTCAGATCATCGGATAGCAATCACACTCAGCCCAGTTGTGTGTGTGTTTGTTTGTGTGTGTGTGTGTGTGTGTGTGTGTGTGTGTGTGTGTGTGTGTATGTATATCATGTATCACCTTTTGTGTGTGGGCACCACCTCTACATACATTCACATTAAGGGGACTTCACTGTGGGATCATGTTATGATTGTGGGATCATGTTATGACTGGGTTGGAAAAGTGTTAAAAATACAGTGTCTGTGTTTCCCCAAGAAGGACTGGCGCCCCCTCCAGGGTGTGTTCCTGCCTTGCACTCAATGACTCTAGGTAGGCTCTGGACCCACCGCGACCCTGAACTGGATAAGCGCTTACAGATAATGAATGAATTAATATCATACATTATGAGGCGGCACGGTGGTACAGCAGTCACACAGCTACAGAGACCTGGAGGTTGTGGGTTCGAGTCCCGCTCCGGGCGACTGTCTGTGAGAAGTTTGGTGTGTTCTCCCTGTGTCTGTGTGGGTTTCCTCCAGGTGCTCCAGTTTCCTCTAACTGTTCAAAAATACACGTTGGGAGGAGGAATGGCAACTCAAAATTGTCCATAGGTGTGTGTGTGTGTGTGTGTGTGTGTGTGTGTGTGTCTGTGTTGCCCTGTGAAGGACTAGTGCCCCTTCCAGTGTGTATTCCTGCCTTGCGCCCAATGATTCCAGGTAGACTCCGGACCCACTGCGACCCTGAACTGGATAAGGGTTACAGACAATGAATGAATGAATATCATACATTAAATCAGTTTAAGTATCTTCACAAAAAATCTTAAAATGTCACAAACCTCTCATTTCTTACAGAAACCAGAGACATGGACAGAGTGGGGAGATTGTGTATTTGTTAATGTGGAAAGTATTTCTGAAAAGAATGTTGAGTAATATTCTGCATTGCTCAGTGTTTTTCTGTTTTTTTTTTTCTTTTTTTTTTTGTTTGTTTGTTTGTTTGTTTTTTTGCTCCTGTATCAAGGCCAGGGGAGTTTTTCTTTCTCTCTCAGTTTTGAATAACCCCCCACTCTTCTACCCTAACACACACACACACACACACGCACACACACACACACACTGCTCTCACAGTAGTTTACCCCACTCTTTCTAGATGCTGTGTAGAATGTGTTTGGAGAGTTATTTGTTAATAACTGAGTGTGCTATAATGCAGTGCTATGCTAGCTCATTTACAGAGCTTTCTCAGACCTTTCTCTCTTTCATTTACACACACACACACACACACGCACACACACACACACACACACACACACTCGCACACACACATACACATACACTCCATTTTGCATCTGCTCGTCTCTTTCGAAAGCGCTGCTTTGTTTCCACTTTCTACACCTGCGTCCACTTCTAACCCTCAACATAACAGCCTGCAAACACACACACACACACACACACACACACAAAACATAATAATACAATTAACAGTTAATATGTTTGTACTGCTTTCCTATTGATCGTTTGTTGGATTTTGTCTTTATTTTATTTAAATGTTAGCTGAATATAAATATAATTTATCATAGATTCAAAGAAACAAAAAGTGCTTTTTTTCAAAGTGCATTTAGTTTATTCCACAACACAAAAATATGATCATGTACCACTGATACTTTGATTCCAGCTTGCACACACACACACACACACACACACACACACACACATACACACATACACTTCCAGTGGGGTTCCATCAAAGTGCTCTTTGATGATAGAAGTGGATCAGCAGTCTCTGGATCAAACATGGCCGCTCGTCCTTGCTGCCATAATCCCTGATTTGGCCCATTTTTTTTTTCTCACAGGGACACCCTCTACACACACACACACAAACACACACACACACACAAACATGGCATATATATATATATATATATATATTCCAATGTTTTGTCTATCAAGGAAATCAGCTAAATAATTATGCTATCTTCTTTTTCTTTTATTTGAACACACTTTCCCTGCACACACTCCCTGAGCACACACTCTTCCCCAGAGCTTGCAAACACATACACACACACACACACACACACACACACACACACACACACACACACATACATTCAGTGGTCTCACTCTAGGCTGCCGTGTAAATGTCGGCCAATGTCTATCCACACTCCACCCTCCAGAACACGCTCCTTCTGCTGCGTCCAGTGGATGTTCTCATTAAATATGGAGGCTAAGGCTGTGTGTGAAAACCCCACTGCGCTTTGCTTTGGACGGCCGTGAGAGTTTAAAGAGTGGAGATAAAGCTGGGATAAAGCTAGGCCTGCTGGAAATCAGAGATGAACTAATTTGATATGAGGATGATGATTGGCTCATGGCTGACTCCCAGTCTGCGGCAGTGGATTCCAAGAGCTGTTTACATTTTTTTTTTTTTTTTTTGCAATTGTTGTGGTTTAAACTGGTGCAGAAAGAACAGGCAGACCTTGAACATGCTGCTGAAAGAAGAGAGTGTGTGTCACTTTCGGTTTTCATTTGTAAGCTGTGCACACTCCACATATTGACTCTTGAGGTCTGTCTTGTTGGAATGCTTGTGTGTGTGTGTGTGTGTGTGTGTGTGTGTGTGCGCATGTGTGCATGTGTGCACATTCTCTTGAGGTTCACCACTTTGTTGTATTGGAGAGGTTTGTGCATCTTCATGACTCCCTGAGTGAGGCTTTCTGGAGTTTACCTTCTGGCAGGGCCACCAAGGTCAAAAGGTGAAGATAAAAGCTCAGGAAGTAGACATAAACTTAGGTATGTGTGGTTTTATGCCCCAAATATGTTTAACAAATTCCAGATTCATATTTCTCCATTGTCTCATCAACAGCTAGGCAGTTAGGCTAGGGTCTCAAATAGTTTTTTATGTGTTATACTCTATGTAAACTCTGTGTGTTATACTCTATGTTATTTCCATGACAGGGCAGCTGTACACAAACCAAAGATCACTGGGCCTAATGCCAAGTGTTGGCTAAAAAGGTGGAAATGTATTCTCCAAGTGATTAATCAAAAGTTCAATGAGACTTCTACCAGTCTCATTGATCAGTCTGAGATTGGCAGATGCCCAAAGAATCTACTGGAATGAACAGATTCAATAGTAATATTTGGTTGAGGAGGGATAAGAGTCTGGGCAGGCATAGCTGGTCGATAGAGGGAGCTTCCCTTTCGTTTATGTCGCTACTGGGCAATGTTGGTTGAAATCAGAAGTGCAGCCAATCAAAAACCATTGCTGAGAGAAAATATGCGAAATAAATTTAGCCAATCAGTGTACTTGAATTGGACACCTTAGGGGGACTTCATCTATTGCCCCAAGTAGAGTAAGTCAATGGTGATATAAAGAAAGACCTGGTGGTTATCGGTGATTAGGGCACAGAATTTCAGTAACCACAGAGAGAGAGAGAGAGAGAGAGACCATGTATGTGAGAGAGAGATTCTGTATATATAGACACAGTATAATCCAGCAATTATACAGCACTCTATACATTCCTAATATTGTCTTATTACAGTTTTTATTAATATATCTGTATGTTTCTGAACTGGACTGCAATTTAAATATTCATATAATGTAATGAACCGTATATCTGAGCACATTAGAGCTGCAAATTCAGATTTGTTTGATAAAAATTCATCTTCTGATTTGTTTTTATGTCGATTATAAATGACAGAGCTTTGCTGTATGTGTTAAAATCTATTGGGATATTTGTTGAAACTGACAATGTGGCACAAACAGCCCCATTACAATATTTTTCACCAGCTGCTACTAGATCTGGAGTTGATTTTCAGAGACTGGCTTAGGAACCTTATTTCATTTGAAGGGCAATCCTAATACCACAGCATTTACGTATCTAGGTGATCTAAAATATGAATGAATATAAATGAATAGTATTGTGTGTCTAAAGCTAATCACTAATTATGCAGTATGCAGGTGTGATGGTTGGGTGTCCAAATAGTTTTGGCCAAATCGTGTATCAGGCCTGGACGACATACAGGGGACACCACAGAGATGTGGGAGGACAGCTGTACAAATGTCACCACGCTTGAGCAAGCAAACATGAACTGGATCCCCACCACCATCATTAAACATCAGCTCAAACAAAATGGCCTCTGACTCGTGACTCTAGAAAACACATCCTATGCTTCTGACTCCCTTCTCACTGCTGTGACTCAGCGGATTCAGCTTGCTTTTAATCACATGCGTCCCCAGAGCTGTGTCTGAGCCAGCAGAACTCATTTAAAACAACACACACACACACACACACACACACACAGAAAGAGAGAGAGAGACAGAGACACACACACACAGAGAGAGAGAAAGAGAGAGAGAGAGAGAGAGAGAGAGAGAGAGAGCACTCCTTCAGAGCGGCAGGGATGAGGCTCATTTACACACAGAGAGCACATCCATACACTGCAATAAATGATATCTTGGCAACCAAAATCATATTAAATCTGCTTGAAAATTTCTCATTATCACTATGAATGGAAAATCATAATGGATTTTCCTTCGGTACTGTGATATTTCTGAGTGAAACATGGTATCAGTAAGGGTCTCTGAAGCCCAGTAAGTACCCCAGTACTTATCCACACTCAACCCCCTAAAGGACAACATTATAAGTGAAGAACTACCTTGTCAATTTTAACTGTGAAGAAGTGCAGTCTCATAAATGTGTTATATCATCTGACAAACACAAACTCAGACTGACAGGAAATGAATATTAAATATTAAATGCAAGCGGTTTTGCACAATTGGTTGAGAATATTTTAAAACCTTCAGAAAAAAAAGCAACAATTAATGAATTCTCCCTAACGGTTATCCATTTCAGGATTGCAATGAGTCCAAAGCTTACCTGCATTAGGTGCACGGTAGGAACACACTGGGACGAGGCACCAGTCCCTCACGGCACCTCACTGTGGACACTATACAGCTTTTTCAGTCATTTTAAAATCTGGATATAATGAATGTAAGAACATACATTACGCATTAGAATGTAATTATCTAAAATTAATGACTAGCCAACAACGCCACTGTTGATGTTAAGATATTCTATTCCGCATGTCTTTTGTCAGTTGCTCCATGTTTATTAGAAAGAATGATTTTTCCGCTTTTGTTTACTGCCAAATTACATTAATGCTACTAGAAACATTGATCCCAAACAGTAGATTGTAATAATGATCTTAAAATGAGAAATATACATGTATTAATGCAACACACTGCCTTCTCTGTGCTTTCGTCCCGATCTGTCATTTATGTGTCTGTGCTGAGTGAGACGCTAATTAGCATCATATTGCGAGGTTCCTCTGTAGCGTGGGGAGAACTTCTATAGTGAAATGGGCTTTATACCAGACTACAAATATTCTCTATCATTACAGAATAGAAATAGACAAACAAACACACTCAGCGACCAGATCCCTGATCATTTCAAAGTTCAAAAGACCCACTGGTGGGGAATTTACGCATGGCGGGTGATTACCATGTAGCAGGGTGTGTGTGTGTGTGTGTGTGTGTGTGTGTATGTCTGTTGTGTATGTGTGTATACAGTACATATGCCTGTTTAAACAAGGAATGCTAAGAATGATTATTTGATCTTGACGGAAATCTTGACTCTGTGTCTGTGTGTGCGCGTGTGTGTGTGTGTGTGTAGGGGTGTGTGTTCAGGTGCTTATTAAAGCAGGCCATCACTCAGCCTTGCACTGCTCCAGCCCTGATGGAGTCATTCATTATTTACTCACACACTCCTCTGGACAAACAATCAATTATTTCAATGGGAATTATCCACATACCATCTAGAATACAAAGCATCCGTGTGTGTGTGTGTGTGTGTGTGTGTGTGTGTGTGTGTGTGTGTGATCTAACGTGAAGAACAAAAGAGAATGAAGCACATACTTAGGACACACTTAGGGTCCCACAGGTCCTCTGAGACGACATGTTTTGAATGAGAAATCATTGAACCCATTGTGTCCAAATGTATGTAGACACCTCTTCCATGGAGTTACTACCCCACTTTATCTGCCCTTAAGAGTAAGTAGTTTAAGGCTTTGAACACAATGCTGGTCAAAGTAGCATACTCAGTGTGTGGTATATATTTCATGAGACACCAGTGGGCGTCCTTAGGAAATATGTGTGTATGTGCTTGTGTGTATGGGAAGGATGGAGGAGCATTGTGTGTATGGTAATGTGTGTCACTGAGTTACCTTCTTCATTATTCATGTTGTAGGGTGAATAAACAGATCCAGAGTGGCTTATTTGAATAAATCATGAGGCCCTGATTGGTTGGAATTGGATTATGGGCGGGCAAAGTGATGGAGGGCAAAGGTCACCTGCCTGTCATAAGCACATATTGCCAATGGCGTTTGTTTTCATACATTTTTGGCACCAAAATATCCTGCTTCTGTATTCATTTTTAAAGCACAAAGAAAAACAGGGGTAACAAGGGTTCATTCATTATCTATATCCAGTTCAGGGTCACAGTGTGTCCAGAGACTACCAGGAAACACTGGGCGCAAGGCAGGAACACACAGGGTGACACACACACACATATATTCAGACCTATGAACACTTTTCAGTCGCCAATCAACCTACAAATGTGTGGAGGAAACCAGAGCACACAGAGGAAACCCACCCAGACACAGGGAGAACACACCAAACTCCTCACAGACAGTCACCCACAGCGGGACTGAACCCACAACCTCCCTGGAGCTGTGTGACTGTGGCACTACCTGCTGCGCCACCCGTGCCACCCATGTATCACATTTATCAATTAGCCATGATATAAAGGCCACTAGGACTTTTTTGCAATATCTTATCTTTATTTCTTATCTCTTCCTCTCTTCTTCTCTGCGAGACAAATGGGGAGCACTGGGTCTAAGTTCAGAGTTAAATATTGTCTGCTGGTGTTCAGACTGGTGGGAGCTGAGGAGCTGAGGGCCGCTTCCCAAGACTCAGAAGCACAGAATCTGGATAACAGTGGTCAGAAAACAATAAGGTGGGAATCTGACCATGCTTATTGTTGTGAATTATGAAGCACAAACAGGTCCAGTGTTCAACAATGTCATGGACATTGTAGGAAAGAAGTCTCCTGCAAAGGGAAGTCCTGAAAACAGGGCCCACAAACAGCTGGTGAGGAGCCTGATTTCCAAATTGATGGGTCTTGGGGATGAAGTTGGCAATGCTCATCTCAGCTTCACACGACCAGGTGAGGACAGCACATGAAGAACTCTGAACAGAGAATAATAACCCTGTAAAACTGACACGGTTTATTGGTGTGGAAGCAGTCATGGAGTTGGTGAACACTGACACCCATTTGGATACAGACCTTGACCAGTCGGAAACGCAGTGGACACAGCTCTGACAGTGATGGGGTCGGCTAATGAAGCGGCCAGTGAAGCTGCCCATGGATGTGAGGATGCTGTCCTGGATCAGGGTGAGTAATAACTTGAACAGATGACCTGAGGGTAAGCGTCCTGCACCCAGTGAGTGTGTTGTTGTGTACCGCAAGCACAAGGGAATCAGGAGAAGGACAGTAATTCAGTGTCTCCTTTAATGTTGAAGCAGATGATGAGCTGAAGGTGCAGAGTGCTCCAGCTCAGCCTGACATCACTGAGGAGCACCTTCACCTTAGTGAAACTGACCCTGACTGTAATAGATGTCTGGGTGAGTACTGGATCTGAAAACACACACTTAAATAAAGACCCTGCTGGACAGCTGTTGATATTTATTCATGTTGATGCAGAAGAGGAGACCGGTCCCCTGTGGAGCTGAGATAGATGCTCTCCACGAGCTCCTGGGCGATCTGCTGCAGAACATTGCAGTGCAGTTTTTGGGTGAGTAACTGACCTGATGGGACAGCATGTAGAGCACCTCTCATATTTAGTTCAGATTAAATTAGAACCTCGCATTCCACATTTTCCTAATCCTTCAACTACTACTCTTACTACTCTTTTTATTTCTCCTACTAATACTGCTCCTCCAGACATGAACAATGCACCACTGGGCATAGCTAATGAAGCTGAGGCTGATGCTGAGGCTGAAGCTGTCCAGGACTCTGTGGGACGTTCTCTGGGTGAGTAACTGACCTGATGTTTGAGAGTTTAATGTATTGGGGCACGCTCCTGGTTTAACTGAAGCTGCTGAAGCTGAAACATCTAACACTCATGAGAAGAATAGTAATTCAATGTCTCGTTTAATGTTGAAGCAGATGATGAGCAGGTAGTGAGCTCCACTGACCATGAGACTGCAGCGGTCAGTGAACTCCTGCCGACTGTCGAGAATGACACTGCACCTGGTGATCAGCAGACTCTGGGTGAGTACAGGATCTAAACACACACACTAGAATAAAGACCCTGCTGGACAGCTGTTGATATTCATGTCGATGCAAAAGAGGAGACTCTGAACCCGGCATCCTGTGGAGCTGAGGTGGACAATGTCCAAGAGTTTCTTGGCAATCTACACCAGGATGTCAGAGTGCAACCTTTGGGTGAGTGACTGATCTGATGGTATGGTAGTTCAGGTTAAGTTAGACCCTCCTCTTCCATATTTTCCTGCTAATTTCTGTTACTTCTACTGCTCCACCAGTTATGGAAAGTGTAACCCTGGACACAGCTAATGAAGCTGAGGCTGGATGTGAAGCTGAGGCTGAAGCTGTCCAGGAATCTGTGCAACGTCTTCTGGGTGAGTAACTGACCTGAAGGGACCGTGCTCAAAAAAAAAAAAAAAGACTCAGTGGTATTTAGGTTAAGGCAGGATTATTGGTATACGCCCCTAGTTTAACTGACGCTACTGAAGCTGAAACATCTAACATCTTATGAGGATGACAGTAATTCACTCTCCTTTTTTTTGTTGAAGCAAGTGATGAGCTGGTAGAGATATGTCTCATGGTCAGTGAGCTCATGTTGATTGTGGTCAAAGACACCAAACCTGGTGGTCAGCAGACTCTGGGTGAGTACTGGACCTGAAAACACACACGAGAATAAAGACCTTCTGTACAGCTGTTAGGGTAGCCCGGTGGCGCAGCAGGTAGTGTTGCAGTCACACAGCTGCAGGGGCCTGGAGGTTGTGGGTTCGATTCCCGCTCCGGGTGACTGTCTGTGAGGAGTTGGTGTGTTCTCCCCGTGTCCGTGTGGGTTTCCTCCCACAGTCCAAAAACACATGTTGGTAGGTGGATTGGTGACTCAAAATTGTCCATAGGTGTGAATGTGTGTGTGTGTCTGTGTTGCCCTGTGAAGGACTGGCGCCCTCTCCAGGGTGTATTCCCGCCTTGCGCCCAATGATTCCAGGTAGGCTCTGGACCCACCGCGACCCTGAACTGGATAAGCGCTTACCGATAATGAATGAATGAATGAATGTACAGCTGATGATATTTATTCATGTTGGTGCAGAAGAGAAGACCTCCTTGTGGAGCTGAGGTGGACAATGTTCAAGAGCTCTTAGACTATCTACTGCAGAACAACACAGTGCAGTCTTTGGGTGAATAACTGACTTGATGTTATGGTGTTTAGAGAACTGATTATATTACAGCTCGGGTTAAATAAGACTCCTGTACTGTTTATATTACTCCTTCTACTACTACAACTCTGACTAATACCACTGCTACTCCTCATTCTGCCAGATGTTGACAAGCCACAGCTGGACCAGGTTAATGAAGCTGAGGCAGAAGCTGAAGCTGAAGCCATCCAGGAACCTGTGGACACAGACAGTCTGGACGATCCACTGAGTGAGTAACTGACCTGATGTGACAGTGCACCATTTTGAGTGTTTATACTTCAGCGTCGCTCGGCAATTACACCACCACTAGGGCTGAAACTCAAACATCTTGCTCTACACTACGTACTAATCAATGTGCTCGTGTAGTAGTATTAATTTTATAAATCCTTAAACTGCACTATTTAGGGAGTAGGTCATTCTGTTTTTTGAAAAACATCATAGTTTACATGAGGTGCCAGGAAAGAAACAAAACAAAACTGGCAAGCTTTTCCCACAAGGTTCCACTTCTTGTTGAGTTATTTTTTTCCCAGAAACATCTGTATTTTTCATTTGTTCAACATTTTTATTCATCCCTGACATCCACACCCTGTCCGAGGAAATCTCTTACTATGAATTTGCTGCTGTTTGCAATCTCTGTGGTGTGGAGGACAGGAGTTCATATTACTGAACTTCTTTGGATCATCTTAAATAAGATCCGTCCAACTACTAACCAATCACAGCGGTTTGTGTTGACATGTTGCCTACAGCATAGGCTCAACACAGAAGTATGAACTGGGTTTTAGTGGTAAGGTTTTGAGTCTAAGGGATCTTTTAAAAAGACCCCAGGTTCCTTTTTGTAACTCCACCCACTGTGAGTGTGCATCACTTCTTCAAAAGAAGCAGATCCAGAACTCCAGGGAATATGTTAAGACATGGAAACAGCTGATGAAACTATGCTTAAAATTATCAACGCTGTGAACCTGATGTCGAATATTTCCAAACTCCAGATGATATCCCTGAACAATCAACTCTCATTTTGTCTGACAGTTCAAAAAGATGCTGTGAATGATGGTCTAGCCCTTCACCACCAAGAAGTAAAGACAAGAACAAGGAGAGGAATCAGGGGAAAGGGGCGTAAAATCAATTATAAGAAGCACACACAGGAGCAGGGCAATGGACAGGCTTCAGTGAATATGACCCGTCCTGAAGAAACTAAAGCCTGCACAGAGTCCAGTTGTGGAGACAGACTGCAAAAGGAGAGGAGGTGCATGTGCAGAACTGGACAAACCAGACACCTTGTCTAGACACCTATAGGACTTGGTGGAAATCTCAACAGCACCCTCCTCCCATCAATCAGGGATGAGATGGAGATCATCAAGACCGCCCTGCTCAGGTAGGAGTGATAATTATGACCACATTATCATTAACCTTTTATGAAAATGTCTTGAGAGTTTGTGACGTTATGTTTCTGTCTGCAATTTGTCCATTCTCTCCCTCAGGTCAGAGGCCACTCATCTGACGCCAGAGAGAACAGATGACGGAGGAAAGAGGGTAAGGGCGAGAAGACCCTATTAATGCTTGTGTGACGTGTGCTCCACCGAGAGAGTAAGAGGATAAACTAATACAAAGCCCCACATCCTGCATTCCACTGAAGTCTGACTGGGGCGACGATTCAGTAAATGTATAACTGCATTTAAAAACAACAAAGAGTGGTATGTGACAATGCTGGATGACCAACTTCAAAATCAACTGCAACACACACACACACACACAGACACACACACCACCATGAGCCTCAGAAATGACATGAATTTAAATCTGCATATGAATTTCATAAAGTAATGCAGGTGCTCTCTTAATGATCCATAGATTCACTAGTAGTGGCTGTGAACTTGCTTATAGAAACTGTGATAGCATGTGCATTGAGCTGCCTGTCTTAGAAAGCAAATGCTAGCCTCCCCTCTCAAAGTTTGGTAGCACTATGTGACTGGGTGGAGATCTAGCTGACGTTCAGTTCAACCCTAACCTGAGTGTCCATTAGTTGGCTGTTTAAAACTAGAGGATGTTCCTTCATGTCTTGGAGCATGTGTTAGCATTCAACCACCCAGTTCGTTAGCACCACAGACCTAGCAGGTGAAATTGCATGATTAGGTCAAATAAATCACACCGGATTGTGTCTGAAGATCAGTGTGTGCTATGGACTAGTGAACATGGAATATGACATTAGATCTTTTGCTCTATAAATGCACATCCTGCTTCTATTTCTGCGTGGATGCATTTAAATCCTGTGCATGAGTGCAGGAAGGCAAGAGAGAGAGCAAGAGAGAGAGAGACGGAGAGAGACGGTAATGAGGTCAGGAATTCAGACGTGTTAAATATGTCGAGGTAAAGTGCACACAGCACTAACACAAGGGCCAATAGCAAGAAAACCTTGAGGCTTTTTTTTCAGGGTTTTTATAATAAAGCAGACATTCTAAAGAATTTCTCTCTTTCTTCACAGGATGTTTTATATGAATGTGTGTGATATTGGCTGCTATGCAGTTCACAATACACAAACATAATGGAGGATAATGATGAATGATTGGGCTTCAAAGCGCCATCACGCTGATTTTCTCCCACCATTTAATCGCTGACTTTAGCGAGGCTAAAAGGCAAGGCTTGTATAAGCGACACTAATATCGCACTCTTCAAAAGAGGTCTCATAATGTGCACTTCCAAGGAATGTGTCCCATTAACAGCCATTTAAATGCATTTCACAGCTTTATTTTCCTCCTCTCTTTATTATCTGAGCATCTCCTAAAGAAAAGACAGAGTTAAGTTGTTTTTCTCAGACTCAACTGGGTCATCCTCAATGTCCAGCCAGACGTCTGTCTGGAAAATACCAATCACGCTCTGAGGAGTCATGACTTCACTCTCATGCCTTAAGGCCGCAACCCCCTCCCCCCCCGCCCCCAAGTCACCGACTCAACCACCATCATCCCCCGCCCCCCTACATTACAACAACAGCCAATACTGCATCCTCCCCAGGGCAAGGTTTAAAGGAAAGAGAAGGCTTATTAGGCCAAGCATGTTCAAGTCCGAATCGCAAACATGACCCGAACGCTCCTGTACATTGTGTGTCCTCCTTATTTACTTATTAGGCTGGGTTTCTTTATGTTCTTCTTCTTCAGTTACTTGAAAATGTTAGATTGATTCATGCATGAGGCCTAAGATCATATAATAATAACCATAACAGTGCACTTACTTTTAACATTGAGCATGCTCTCTAAAACCGTTATAATTGAATCTCATATTTGGAGTCTTGCCCAAGGACACATTGGTATTTTGTGATGCTGAGTAGGGAATATAGTCTGCCAAGTTGGGAAATCCCATTTAATTTCATGAGGTCATCCTATTTCATTTCATGCTTTACTAAGGAGATAATACTTCACATGAGAGATGCCTAAAACATGTGTTTCCAGTGTGCCATTATCTGGGCAACAAACAAATCACAAACAGAACAAAAATATAGGACTTGTTAATGAATTAATGTACCACAATGTACGGTATAGACAATGTGATGTGATATGATGTCCACCTCAATTAATAGCCCAAAAGTGGGATAAGACTCCATGCAATTAATGCACTGTAAACATCATTTGTCCATTCATTTATTAAGTCATTCATTTATTAATTCATTTGGTTGTTCCTTAATTCATTCATGTTTTCGCCTGTCAATATTGCCTGAAAATCTTCCCTGGAATTTGTAGCACTGACTTTTGTATTTTTCCAAAATATTGTCCTGAAACATATGACTTACATAAAAAAAAATAAATAATAATAATATTTTTTTTTTAAAAAAGTAAACAGATTCAGCATCATTCTCATACCTACAGAATGGCATTTTTTGCTCTTGATGAAATGAGACACGGAAACAAAATGTGATATTTCAGACCTTGTCAAAAGCCCAAGGCAGGTTCCACATACATGCAGGGGGTTGGTGGGTGGGTGTGTGTGGGGGGAGGAGGGTAAAATTGAATTTATGAATTTTGTTCACTTTAATACATTCTGTTTCCTTGAGGGTAAAATAAATTGAAATAATCTCTGGGAAGAAAAAAACAGTGATTAGCCCAGGGGGCCCTGGAGAAATGATAATCAAATTAGGGCTCACCCCTGCCACCAGCACGACAGCTTCAACATCAGGGAGAAGCAGCAGAAGTGGACGTTTCATCCACCAATGCTCGTCCAGTTTTGAATAAACTGGGGAAGGAAATGTTGAGTAGTAAATGGCTAGTGTCTGTCAAAGTGGTTATTAACCCATATCAATGTCTGTTCAAATGGAGCCTTAAGGGACAGTGATTCTTAAACTGGACAAGGGAAGGCAGCATCCTAAGCAAGGCCTGTACTGAACTTGGCACTTTTAAGGTCACTCTGACTGTCTCTTGCTTTGGCAAACAGAAATTACTTTTAGTTTTTATAGTCGGTTTGAACTCAGTGATGTTCAGTTTGATGCTAGAGTTCAGGAACTGGCACAAGGGAAAAACATGTCCTTGCAGAACTTAAAGATTATGGATAAGTATTATTTATGGTCCAAATTCTGAGAATTTATGAAGGTTTTGGGATGCTCCAGAGCAGCTGCATGAGTCTAAGATCACCCTACCCAATACCAAGCATTGGCATGAGACAAATAACCACGCCCCCACCCTGTACCTTTAGGATATGCTGGAATGGAGTGGCCTAGAATGATCCAAGGCTAATCATTCAATGTTTTTACATGACCTCACTAACATTTATGAGCCTGAATGCCATCAGATCCTCAGAGCTATGTTCTGACATCTTTTGTTTAGCCTTCCCAGAAGTGTACAGACACTCTTTACTAATACCTCATTACTTGACAGAATATTCATTATCGTGTCATGAAAGGGCTCTCTGTAAGGGGCTTCAAGATGTATAACTCTTCAGACATCTGGTTCCTATCACCAACACTGTGAACAATTCTGACCTTGTCTGGAAAAAAAAAACTTCTCTAGAATGATACATTTCATATCATAACACTCTGTTAAAACTGGATTTTATTTATTAGAAATGAGAGTGCAAACGTCATAATGAATTATGGAATAATCAGAAGAGTTTTCTCGTGCCGGTACACACACACACACACACACACACACATTGACAATTACATTAACCCTAACCGTCCCCTCCAGGGTGTATTCCCGTCTTGCGCCCGATGATTCCAGGTAGGCTCTGGACCCCCCGCGACCCTAAATTGGATAAGCGGTTACAGATAATGGATGGATGGATGGATTAACCCTAACCTTAACCTTAACCTAACTCTAAAACTTGTCTTCACCTTAAAATGCAAGTATTTACATTGTATGGATTTGCTGGTGGTCCCCACAAAGAAGACAAGAACACACAGTTTGAGTGTGTAAACAGGTCCCCATAATGCAATGTATTGCTAGTCAACACACACACACACGCACACATAGTACTCTCATTGATTAGCTCTCTTTCTACGTCTGTTCTCCAACAAACCTATTCTGAGAGGTCTGTTAAACAGGGTCTTACAAACAGCTGTCTGGGGGTCTTTATAAACACCAGGCTGACCATACAGACTCATTACAGACTGAATGTGTGCTGAACAGATTCATTATGGCGTGTGTGTGTGTGTTTGTGTGTGTGTGCGTGTGTGTGTGTGTGTGTGTGTGTCTGTTTGTATGTGCTGAAGCAGTGGACTCGTCTGAATATGATGAACGGTCCATTAGGAGCAGAGCAGGAAATCTGAACGTTTAATGAAGGGTCACGCATGGGTCAGCTGTTTGTTCAGAAAGCTGTCGGTCATCCAGGATATAATCACCTTGCTAACCAAAGCAATAATCACACATCTGACATAATCATATTGATTGCCTGGCATAAAATAAAAGGCTCTTTGCTTTCATATGAAGGCATTCATCACTTACAGACATGTAAACATGTTTATTCAGGCAGTGGTCAGAAAAACACATAGAAAACACACTCCACATTGTCCAACTATGCTGTCTCTCTTGTTGAATTGTGTGTTAGCCTCTGGTATGTCTGCCCCTTTGTCTTCTTAAGTACCTAGTTGATCTCTAGTGTGTCTCCCAGTTCAAATATGTTTATGAACATTTGTGTCTAGTTTCAAGTACCTTGTTGTCTTATTGTTCTAGTTCAGATGGTACCTAGTTTGCTGTGCCCTATGTTGTTAGCTTTCAGTCTATTATGCTCTAGATTTGATTTCTTGTTTAGCCTGTATCTTATTAGTTTGTTTATTTTGTGGTTAGCTTTTAGCTCTGTTCTAGCTTGGTTTCTCTTTGTTTTAGTTTATTTGGTCAATCCCTCTTTTGTTTTTATCAGTCTTGTCAGATAGTCTGTTCTCGTTTCTTGGATTAGCAGTGTTTATCTTGTTTCTCTCGCTGTAGTGTTCCTATTGTTAGTTTTATGTTCTTAGTCTGGTTTCCAGGGTTCCTTTCACTAGCAGTGTTTAGTTTCTTTAAGTCTTAAACTCCTGTAGCTGTTTGCTTTTGTCATTTTGTTTTTGCCAATCTTACTTGGATGTTTGGTTTTCTTCTGTTATAATTTGTTATATTGCGTTTGTCTGACTTCTTAACCAGTGCCCACTGTTACATGGACAAAAACAGTGCTCCTTGTAACTGTAGGCATGAATGGGTAAGGCTAAACTGCTGCTATGAATAAACTGTACCATTTATTTGGGCATATAATGGGGGAAGTCACTAAAAGGGAATTGCTTGGTGCAGTGGGTCTAAAATTAAAAATTGCATTTAGCAAAAGTCATGCAGGCAATAAATAAACAGTTGGTGATGCAAAACTTTGCAGGAGAAAGAGAGGGAAGACAACAAAAGATGTGATGTGCCACATTTTGTCTTGACCTTTGCAGGTTTTATATTTGAGTATGATCAGCTAAACATTGATTGGAGTGAACTGCCAGGTAAGATTATATGTAATTATAGGTAAGATATAATAATAGTACTCTACTAAATGTTTTTCTTCCTCTTGTTGAGTTATGATATATTTATCTCAAACTTTAAAGTAATGTGATTAAGTTATGTATTGACTGCAAAGTATATTTAAAAAGCTAAACTGCTGCATACTTTATAGACACATGTTGCACATTAATATGCTTTGTGTTTGTTGCTCTCCATGTTTGCCTCCTTTCACCATGGTCTGGACCCCAAGTGACACTGTGGTCAGAAAGTGTGTTAAGCCCCTTTCACACAAGCACCTTAACCCAGAAATTTTCCGGACATTACCCGGAGGAGCTGTATGAGTGTAAATGCATGTAATAGTTGTACCGGATGTTACCAGCCCCCTAGAACAAAATCTGGGAAATGTCCCAATGAGCCCAAGTGTGAACAGATCCTGTAATGTTCTGGAGGTATTCAATGACTAGATTCTCCAGACATTTCTCTTAATTTGTGTGCGTAACAAAAAAAAACTATAGTTTTGTGTGTTGTTTGTACCAGTGGATCAGACAAGTTTTAACCCAAAACGTCACTGCTGGACTGGTAATAATCCACCGACCCAAAACATCCTGCCAAAGGTGTCCTGTGGACCCTGGCCAGTGACCAAAGATGAAGGACTAAATGATTAACACAAATCATCTGTTGCGCTGCAACAGATGAGCTATTGCCTCTGACTTTACATCAATAAGTTGTCTAATAGAGTGGACAGTGAGGAGGCTCACTTATTTTTCCACATGTACAGTAGAGAGGGTAAATGCTTCTGCAGTAGTAGCATGAGGAATGTTGTTTAACAGTTAATCATAGAAGGAATACTTTTTTCAGCCAAGTGTGATCAGAAATTTGACCAATATAGTGCTTTACTGTGAGTCAACTCAAGCACTTGCAATAAAAGCCTAGCAATTTTAAACTACATTTGCCATAGGGTAAAACTTAAGCTTATGCTTCAATTTCATATATGTTCAGACCTTGAGTTTAAAGGAAATAGTGTATTATGCCAGTAAAATCTAAGTATAAATGATGTAAATCTGAGTGATCATTGGCCAATCAAATCCCAAGGTGACCTTCTAATTTATTATTTATTATTATTATTTTGTTTTGTTTTTTTGTGACTGTGACACAGTTAAAGACTAACCTTTAATCTTGCCTTCAGGGTCTGTAATTTGTTATAAAATGTGATATGAACCTGTAGCACAACAACAAAAAGTTTAAGAAAATAAACAAGGGCGATGAAGGTTGAATTCAAGCTAATTATTTAAGTCCCTGCCTAGTGTGGTGTGTTCACCATCATTCGGCCTGACTGGAAAGTAACAGTTCTATTACAGACCCTTTAGCTCTAGGTAAAGACCAGGTCAGTAACTGATACAAACAGCTCACACCTGTGTAATTATTTTGGGACACCTTTTTGGACTTGTTTATTTATTATTTATGCTAATTGCACACTTAAAAAAAAAATCTTTACACTTTGCCTTGTAGCTGCACCTTCCTGCATAATGCATGTCAGACATCAGCTAGACATTCATCAATGATCAGCTCTTGACCACAGAGACATTTCTGGTTGTATATTTAAGTGACGGACCACTCTTATCTTTCCAGTGGCGTAGTGTGCCTGATACAAACATATAGCTACCACACACAAGGCTTGAGTACATCCCTCCTGGGCTTAGAATGATCCACTCTCCAAAACCAGAGCTGTGCAAAATCAGAGACCACACTTGGTTATTTATTCATAAGACTTGCCAATTCCACCTACTAGCTAGGTCTCCAAGCTGGGAGGGTCAAGGCTAACTCATGCTTCCTGCAAGTCATATGAAGTCAGCCAACTTCAGCTGTTCAAACTAACACTAACACAACTCTACTGGACAGTCAATATGACCAGAGAAGAATGGAGGAAAATAACTGCCCAATTCTGTTATGTTAACTAATATAACATAAGGCCACATCATCTCAGAGAGAGCAAGGCCAGTTCTAACCTATTGAACTCTGGATAACAGTAGCACTGAACTTGCGCTCCTCAAATATAAAGAAAGAGTTCTGACCCTGTGCTCTGGGATAACAAAATGTTTGCCGTAATATCTGACCTTGGCCATTGTTTACCCAAATACAATAGATATTAAAAAGATAAAGCCTTATTTCCAAATCACATATAACACAATGTCACCTTTTCTAAAGCCTCCTATGAGAGAAATATTTAATAAAGTTTTACAGATTATTCTGCAGACTGAATGTAAATGCTTTCTCCCCTCGGGCTTCTCTGCTCTAAACTCAAAAGTAGTTTTCTCTTTTCTGCTTTATCTGTTCTTTGATGTTGTTTTTCTATACAGCCTTGAAATATGAAATATCTCCTGTTTGATCCTTCATTCATTTTCTAGGTGTGAATATTGCACTTTTTTATTTTATGTTTGTGATCAACAGCTCTTGCTAATTCTATTTTTTAAATAATAGGTTTAAGCAGTTGATCACAAAAGAAATTGAGAATTGTATTATACGATTGTAATGAATTAACTTAATTAATTAATGAACAAAGTGTTGTTCATTAATAAGTGAATTGAAGCCTCTGCCAAAGTTGCTCTAAGGGATTTCTGTATTGATCTGAATTGTTGCTGACTGACCTGGACCATCTAGAGAGAGTGAGGCATTTTTTAACACCCACTTAAAAGAGGAATTCCACTGCTTTTTCAAAGTGGTCAGTGTCAGTGGGAGGTTGAAACATAAACAGTGTTCTGATGTAAAATGGTGTGTTGTAGATAAACATATCGACTGGCTTCTTTACAGGGGTGAGGATAGGAACAGCAGGTTGTGATGCTACTATGCACAATTAACTGTTTTAGTTACTATCTATCTGCCACAGGTATACGTGTCTTCTGGGAATACTGGCTTTTTGAAAAAACTATTTAGTTTACAATAGATTTGTAAAAACTGCCATGCAATGATCTTCTGTGCAGGAGCTTTTAAAAACATTAAATGCTTTGAATGCCTGGTGGGTCACCGCCACTGTAAACAATTGGTTTGACTTGGTAAAGTTCAGTATAATGAAGCATTTCACATCTAGCTCCACTATATTACATTTATAAATTTTAAGCTTTTAATTTTAATGAGATTTTGATTTAAAATTCCACTTTAAGCAAAGTACTTGGTCATTATTTGGAGTAACAAGTAAACACACACTGCGCCAGAAAAAATACATAAACATTTAAAAAGTAAAAAATATTTTCACTTGTGTTGCATTTTACTGTAAAGTGCACATGCTCATGTTTTATATGTTTTCTACATGTTAACACATCATAATGAGCCCTTAATGAAACAATGAAACATCTGTGACATGCTTTGCTGATTGTCACTGTGTCTAAATTGTACTGTTCAGAATGAAAGTGCCTGTTTCTTTAAAAGATAACGAGCCACACCAGGTCATGGTTTTAGCCATTTAGCTTGGTCCTTATATTTTATTCATTCATTTTCTCAATTGTTACTACTATTTCTCAGTGCTCATTGTGTCGTTATGCCTCATTTAACCTCATCTCTGCACTGTCACATAAACACAGGTCCAACACTATGATTGGCAAACCACAAAAAACCGACCTGGTGATGCTATTTCAGATTTAGATCCACAAATATATGTGTACATGCACAAAACAAGTGACTTCTTTTCCCAAAATGTCCTTATTTATATTAAAAAGAAATATGTTTTTTAATGAAAAATAATCTCATAGAAAACAAAAAAAAAAAAACACAACAACATTCACAGCACTGAAATTGTTAGCCGATCACTCGCACCACAGCAGTGAGCAGTATGTATTGCTGGTATTAGTGTATCACACTGGGTTTCTACACACATTGGCACTTTGGACAGCATGGTGGACTGGTGGTTAGCATGTTCACCTCCAATTGCTGAGATCGTGAGTTCAAGTTCTATATGGAGAGTGGAGTTCCAAGTTTTCCTTGTATATGCGTGGGTTTCCTCCAGGGTCTCCCATTTTTTCCTAGTTTAATACCATGAAGGTAAGGTAAATAGGCTACTCTAATAACAGTCCTGGTGTGAGTGAATGAGTGTGTATGTGTGGGATTGTATGAGTGAACATGTGTACCCAGACATAGATTGGTGATCTATCATGGGTGAACCCCCTAGTGTCCGATGCAGTTCTTCAGGTGGATGACTTTTCAGGGTTGAGAGTATGCTGTGCGTGTTTGGCTGCCGCTTCTCCAGTGTGAGTGCGTGTGTGTGTGTGTGTGTGCTATATAAGTGTAACAATAAATAAATAAATAAGGAATAAATAAATAAATAAATATCACTGATCCACCCACATATATCCAACCAGGAGTGTTTCTGGGCTCAGAAACAAACAAGTCATAAAGGTAGTGGATGTCTGATGCACAATTGGCACCAAAACATGTGCTACAATCTATAACTGTTCAAGGTGCACTGCAAGGTGTTGCTACGAGCTAGGAGTTTCTGAAAAAGTGACCGATAATTATAAATCCATTATACATGCAAATCTGAAGACACTCCTTATAATGAATAAGTAATATTATTATGAGATGCACCCATTGTTCAGAGACCTCATCATTCTCAGTGCCCCAAGTAAGCTAGAAGTCATCAAACATCATTACCTGACCTCACTAACATCCATCAATTATAACTTCCATATTCCATAATAACTATTCCATATTCCATAATAACTAACATTATGGAAACACACTGCCACAGCTTCATGGTTAAAACAATGTCATCAGTGTTGGTCACTTTGCTCAGAACATTAGATGAAGTTTGGTTTTTCTAATTCCTGTTCAAATACCACCTTGTTATAGTCTTAACTCTTAAGCAGTGAGCAGTAAATTAGAGCCAGGCTTTCCCTCGCTTTAGGCTGGGAGGCATTAAGCTAATTGGTCCAGTGGTTGTGACAGATGTGTGTGTGTTTTAATTAAAGCTCTTGACTCACCGATCTGCAAGGCCTCATCCACACACACACACACACAAGGTTCTGTCCGCACGCTGGTGTTTGTTAAGTTGCTGATTCAGAAGACCTTCATTACAGCAAGTGGAAAAAAATAAAGCACTGATGCTAAACTAATAAAGCAGGCCTTGCTCATCTCTCTCTTTAATGGACTAAAGTAATGTTTCCTGAGAAGGCGTTTCCTGCAGATATGGGTTAAGAGGATGTTCTTTAGGAGGGTCTTCCAAGGGTGAAGTTCTTGGGAGGCAAATTCATGTTTTCACTGTAACAAACATGCATTTTGTATCACAGTGAGTGGAAAATGAGGAATCAGATGCAGGTGTGAGTGGGGATTTTATTAATCATGAAAGGAAACACTACACAGAACACACAAGAAAGTTCAAAAACAACAAACTATGAAAGTTAACGTCACTGTAACCACAACATTGGACATGACAAATGACTGACTCCACTTATATAGGGCCTCATCATGAGAAACACATGTGAACTGGGTCACCTTAATCAACAAGGCACATGGCAAACAGACATCATATGACATGACAGAGGAACCATGTCACATGACTAAGATCAGACAGGGACAACAGCATGGCACAGCAATACACACTGATATGTTTGCATCTTGGCTGTAAAAGCAAAACTCCATGAAGGAAATTTGATAGCATTTTAAGTTGCATAAATAATAACATTATTAATAACATTTTACCAGTATGGAAACAAATTTGAGTGAGTATGTGACAGTGCTAATGCCTCTTCATTTTAGCAGAAATTACATAATTGTTTTTGGGGTAAAGCCCATAGTGATAGAACTGCTAAAGCTACAGAACGTATTTGCAATTATAAATACTAAATAAATATATAGTAACAGCAAGGAAATTAGCAGTTATGGATTAAAAAGTTTTCATGATATTATCATATTGTTACTTATACCATAATATTATCTATCTGGACTTAAAAGTGATACTGATATATATTTCATTTTTTAGCCAAAGTCAAAAGATAGAAGGGAAATCTATTACACCCATAGTCAGGACTGCTATGTACTTCATCTTTCCTTTCAAGTTAGCTTTTCCTTTGCAGTGGTTGAGAGAACATTCTGCACAAATGATTTCTGAAACCAAAATTCAAAAACACTGACAATTTGAAATAGGAATTTGAGATTTATTTTAACAGCTCTATGGGTCATCACCATTTAAAGTTATGATGGTATAAGCTTCATTTCCATAAAGATTTCAAGTATAGTTTAATAATCCACTCTTAATTCTGACATAAAGTGGTTTGGCACATAGTCGTTACTATTTCTGCTCTTTCTGTTGACAGGTTTTGCTTGTTTTTAGGAGCATTTTAATTATCCTAAATTATGTTGTGCTCTTACAGACCATGACTGGGCTAAACTATTGTACAGTTGCACTGAGGGGGGAGTTTTTACATGCACAGTAAATTCACCAGTGTTAAATCAACAATATCAGTGTTAAATGAACACTGTTACTGTAAAAATTTAACACTCTCAGTGTTAATTTAACACTGGTGAATTTACTGTGTGGAAAAGTGATCAACATAGTCTGATGCTTTGATGACTTGCCTCTTTCACAGTCCCATTTGTTGTCTGCAAACACTTTCAGAGTTCAAAAATAGTATGGAAAACAGTCTATAAATATCATTTTATCCAGGGTTGAGAAAGCTTAAAAACTGCTTGACAAACAGAATACTTTGACCCCTTTCTCGTATTGGGGCACTTAGATTCTGGTGCCCTGTTTTTCTGGGAACCCTGGAATCATTCCCTGGTGGCCCACCTCTGGTGATTTTACAAAGTATTGTTCACAAACACTAAAAAGTAAATGCAAAAAAAAAATCTTTTAGGGGCCTTTGGATATTGGACCCTGTTGTCTTTGGGGCTTTTAGAATTATTTCTTGATTGCATTCCTCTGGTCATCTTACATAAAAATTACCTGCATAAATAAAAGAGGGACATAATTTTTGACCCCTGTCCCTATGGGCCCCTTGGTTTCTGGGATGTACTTATGTTAGAACCCTTGGACTTGCTCTTTTAATCCATTCCTATGTGTGTCGAGCACAGATCCTGTTGTTGCAGCTGAAACTCTGTAATTTCATTCAGGATAAAAAAGTTTCTATCTAATGAGTGTGTAAACAGGCGGGGGCCTGGGTGTTGGTTTCCTATGTGGTGTGTGTATGTGTGCGTATGTCACCTGTATGAGTCACATGTCCCTAGCTGCTTGGCGCTGCTGATGAATCCATGGTGTAAACGGCAGGTGTTCGACCTTTTCCCACTTTCTCCATCTGTCTTCATTTCCTCACAAATGTTTCTCAGTCTGCCACTCAAGCCCACATTTCGCACTCTTCTGAACAAACAAGCACGCCTGTGCTCCATTCCTCTACCCAGCATGCACTGCTGCTCCCAACCCTTTCATCAAAGCCAGCTTCAAAATAGCCTCCTCATTCTCGCAGAGGTAAAGGAGTGGATCAGAAACGGCTGGGTGAATAAACAGCAGGAACAAACCTACTGGAAGTCTAGAGTTAGAGCACAGCTTCTGCCATTTACCTCAATCTCCATCATGGATGGGCTTTAAATGTTCAAACCATACTCTTGACACCTGCTCGTCCATCAGCTCCTCACAGATGGAGAGTGTGTGTCCCCATGCTCTAGCAACAGTGATGCCAAAGAACAACCAATTTTGGTTCCATTAAGAACCATTTTTACTAATGAGTTTAAATGGATAAAGAACCTTGTGGTGGATTTTTAAACCTTTAAAATGTTCTTCACACTCACACATCTCTTAAACAAACATGATTTTTTATGAAACCAAAAGTGGTTCTTCTACAGCATCAGCACCTTTGTTTTAAAGGGTCTACACTAGATTTTGGAACACTTCTGTTAAGATTTGATGGCATTCAACCTGTATTATCAGTAATATACTGATGTTGGATGATTAGTTTTAGATCACACCACTCTGACTCATTTCCATAGATAGTGGACAGAACTCCAACAATACAAAAACACAGTTCCAATGTTCCTTGTGGCGATTCTAACCTACATTTGGCATTGGGAATTATGACCTACAACTGTGAATGCGTGTCCACAACGGATGAAGTCAGTAGTACCATCCAGAATTCTATGGATTTTTTGACAAAGGGTCAATACAGGCCAACTTAGGACCACCGCCAGAGGGTTTCTTTTCAGCCCACAGCCAATGTTTGAGAAGCTCTGCTCTAAGAGAAGGAAACGACAATGGAGAGAAAGAAAACCAAAACTCTTATTCAATCCGGGCGGTAACAGACTGGGGGAATAACAAACTTGCTTGGGTTCTTCAGTCAGACCCGGAAGAGCTGTTCATCTACTGAAGTGAAGCCGCTTTAAATGTACTGGCCTACAGACTACCACCCCCCACTCTTTAAAATAGTGCACAAATTACAAAAGAGGCCGCTTTGCTCAGCTAATAGCTCGATGGTTCACAAATTTAAAAGAAATATGTAGCTATTAGCAAGCCCAGCATATTAAGCTTAGCGTGCTACAGTGATGTGAGGTGCTTTGACATATCACTGAACACCCTTAAGAGAAAGCGAGAGAGAGAGAGAGAGAGAGAAGTAATGCAGTGCTGTTTGCTGCTTTTTAATAAGAGTGCGCCAAGCACGTAATAAAACACACATGGATTATGTGACGGAGATCATTTGTGCCTCAACATTAGCACTATCATTCACATACACACCCACTCACACACACACACAATTACACACTCACCTCCATCTGCACTCCCTCTCCAGCCTCGTCCTGAGAGTGGATCTGCTGCGGTTTCTGTTTAATTCTCTTTTTTCTGTTTAATTCTCCTCTCCCTTTTGTGAACTGAAGAGCATCTGCATTACAATAAAGCCTAAAAACAGTGCTAATGGAACAGATTGCTTTTTAAAGGGGAGGATTATTTCCAAATGATACACACAGGGCTCTTATTCTCTCTCTGCCTTTATTTGACTCTTAATAGATTCTAATTTAAATAGAGATTTGCCAAAGTGCAGAACAGCTCAAACAATAATTGAGAAAATGATGAAGCAACTGAAAAAATATCAGATAAACAAAAGACATATTCAGGCTTATTGCACTGTGGATAACACCAACGCCCTTCTCACAACAGGTTCAAACCCCAGCTCGGGCAGGAACACCACATTATACCATGAAGAGTCCTTGGACAATACTCCTGACACTCTTACACTACCTTGTCTTTGCAACATGATGCAGCAGAAAATATTGTTTCAGGATTTTCATGAGATGTGAACATTCACAATAGTACCATCACTTCATAATAGCACTTGATAAATTAAACCAAACAAACAATTATTATCAGATGTTTCTATAAACTCAGAAAATCATGGTAAAATTTTTAATTCCAGTTGTGTACATTACATTCTCTTCTCCAGAAGGAAATGTGTATATTTGTAAGGTTCCATTATAAAATGGTCTAACCACTCCCCACAGAAAAAAAATCCACTGATCAAACGCAGTAGGTAGTGTGGCAGTCACACAGCTCCAGGGGCCTGGAGGTTGTGGGTTCGATTTCCCCTCCAGGTGACTGTCTGTGAGGAGTTGGTGTGTTCTCCCCGTGTCCGCATGGGTTTCCTCCGGGTGCTCCGGTTTCCTCCCACAGTCCAAAAAACACATGTTGCAGGTGGATTAGCGACTCAAAAGTGTCCGTAGGTGTGAGTGAATGTGTGTCTGTGTGTGTGTCTGTGTTGCCCTGTGAAGGACTGGCGCCCCCTCCAGGGTGTATTCCTGCCTTGTGCCCAATGATTCCAGGTAGGCTCTGGACCCACCGTGACCCTGAACTGGATAAGCGCTTACAGATAATGAATGAATGAATAACTAAGAGTGATAAAATGAGAGTAATACAAGAGTGACATCACAATGACACTCCATTCCTCTAAAATCCCCTTTATTTAATGGAAGCAACATGCATTGTTAACATAATGACACATTACATCACAGATATTAGGCTGGGTCCATAAGAGAGTATTAAATGACCACAAACTGCTTTCTCCAATATCACTTCTGAAGAGCAGTCACAGCACTCATTTGCTTTTGAATTTGATGCATTTGAAACAATTAGAACATTTAAGCTCAGGAAAGAATGGTTATAATATAATGGTTCTAAAAAATATATACACATAAATAAAGCTTCATGCACTTTTCCAAATATAATGCAGTTCTAATTTCAGTTGCATTTCATTCTGTAAAAGGGGTCTGCCAAATGCCATAATTTATTCATTCATTCATTATCTGTAAGCGCTTATCCAGTTCAGGGTCATGGTGGCTCCAGAGCCTACCTGGAATCATTGGGCGCAAGGCAGGAATACACCCTGAAGGGGGCGCCAGTCCTTCACAGGGCAATACACTCACACACTCGCACCTACGGACACTTTTGAGTCGCCAATCCACCTACCAACGTGTGTTTTTGGACTGTGGGAGGAAACTCATGCCGACACGGGGAGAACACACCAACTCCTCACAGACAGTCACCCAGAGCAGGAATCGAACCCACAACCTCCAGGTCCCTGGAGCTGTGTGACTGTGACACTACCTGCTGCACCACTGTGCCGCCCAAATGCTATACACCTTATGTTATTTTTTATTACATTTTTTTTACTTTTTCTTGGGGTCACTTTGACCCCAACATATTAAACTTCCAGAAAATTAAAAAAATTACTCAAGTTTCTCAAGTCAGTTTCTTTCATTGTTGACCTACATACACAACAATTAAAAAGGTTTAGATCCTAAAGCCAATGTGTTTTTTAAGATTAATTTGCTGATATAATGGTATAACCACCCACAAGGACCAAATGTGTGTAGAATGTTTCTGAAAACTTTTCTACAGCTAAAACAATCTGGAATCAGACTGACACTGTGAAACACAGACGCCTACAGAATGTACAGTAATCATGTACATGACTTAAATTATTCTTATCCTAAATGCAAGTTTACCTATTTTTCCCATTATATTAAGAACAGTCATAAAATATGAAGGAAAATTATGCCAAAAAAGTATTTACAGAAGAGTTTGGCGTGTTCTCCCCGTGGGTTTCCTCCTCTTTTTCCACCCACAGTCAAAAAATACATGTTGGTACGTGGATTAGCAACTCAAAAGTGTTCATAGGCATGAGTGTGTGAATGAATATGTGAGTGTGTGTCACTCTGGGAAGGACCTCTTGGGTGTGTTCCTGCCATGCGCCCAGTGATTCTGAGTAGGCTTAATGAATGAATGTATTTACGGATGTTAAAACCTGAAAGGGGTCCAAATGACCCTAAAGATAACAGGTGTAACAGGTGTGCTGAAGCTGTTAGCCAAAATTAACACAATCACACAGATTGAAAGCATAAATAACTGAAAAGTTCAGATAAACAAAAGAAATATTTAAAAGCGGAAACTTGGAATGTAGGTATGAACCACTTGGAAATTACGGTTATACCTTCCCAAATTATGCTATGTCAGTGTAAATCTGTGTGTGTGTGTGTGGGCGTGGGTGTGTGTGTGTGTTAGCCCTCCTTTAGGAAGGGCTATTGGAGGAGATAGAAAAAAACCTGCAATGTCACAAGAGATTAGAGCCCAAAGGCCAAGCCACACAGCACTTTTCTTTCACTACTAAATATGGGCTAAATGGCAATAAGGCGGGAAAATGTAGATGTGAGAAACGCAGCGTTAGCCGCCTGGGCTGCAGCCCATCACCTCTCTAACAGACAGCCGTAGCTAAGCCATTTTCCAGCTCTAATCTCCTAATAAGATTAGAAAAAAAGTGGAAATATGTTTACGCATTACCACTCATAATTACATGTCTTGTCAAACACAAGGGACCCACAAATATGCCCCAAGTTCACAATCTGTAGTGTTAACTGGAGTTTGTGCAAAACGTGCAGAATTGATTTGATGCTGGTTCAATGGGAAATTCTGCACTCCAGCTCACCACACTGAAGTCAGAGACTAATCATTACGTCATTTATGTCACCCCCAGCCAAAATGAGCTTTGAGTACAAGCAATGCCTCAATAGCTAAATCTAGCATTGTTCAATACTGAGTGTCTCCACATTTTAGTTTTATTACACCTTCCATTAAAGAGATATGACCATTTTGCATAAAAGTAAAAGAAAAATGGAGATACACGGCACTGTGAAAATTAGGCACCAGAGAAATAAAAAGTATAAAATAATATAAACAAATAAAATGATTACAGTCAGTAGTGATTTTCTGTGTGAATGTATTGGTTTAACACTTTACAAATGTCTCCTCGTGGTGGTCTAGTATTATTTAAGGTTTTCTGCCTCTCACAGTGCAAGTAATCTCAAATATATTCACTGACAAATTTTGGGCTCTGGGGTGACCAGGCCACAGTTCTGAAAACAGCAACAGCTTGTTTGATGACGTTTGACAGCTACACATTCTTTTAGACCCACAGTGTTGATCTCCCAGTGGAAGTTGAAAAGAAAGTAGAGTCTGATTTTCCAATTTCACTCAGATGTTCGTGTGATGGTTCAGGTTTTTAATGTTGTTAGGAATTCCATTTTATTTTAATCCTGTTCTAAAAACTCTTGCTATTTACAAAAGTTTGTTCACGTTCTCCTTCCTGCAACATCCGAGTGAGTTATCCCCCATTCACCACAGTATGTGTCATTATTGTCTAAATTGAGTTCCAGCTATTTCCCCAGTGTGGGAGGGTTTCATTGTAATAAATCAGAAGAACAATCAGACAGTGTGCAATCTAATGAGGCCTGTATGGAGCATGTTACACAGTGTTATTAAACCTGCTTATATATGATACTTTTATTAGTGGTCTAATATCAAGTTAATAGCATTATGCTCTTTCCTCAAGATAAGCCGTAAAATCACCAAACAAATAAGCAAACTAATAAACAAGATGGTGTGGTTCCTACCTGCTGCCCATTTCCAGCCTCATATTGTGTTTACGAGGCCCGTGTGGTGATGTGATGAGTGAGGTCAGCTAGATTACTGACCTCATTTACCACAGGGTCATTTCCTGTATGAGCTGGAAAATAGAGATTCTGTTCCACAAATTACTTTAGAGAACATTACACACCTCGATTTATTTGTTTTCCCTGATCCTCATTAGTTCCTCTCTGTATTCTTCAGAAGATGGGGCTGTATTTAAATAATAGAAGCTGGTACATTTACACTACATGTCTAAAGGTTTTCTAATGAGCCACTTCAGCCACTTGACGGTGCATTCTTTGCTGATAGAAGTGTTTAACTGCAAAGAGAAGTTAGAAAACCATTACCAAACCGTTACAAGTACAACGGGAGAGTCAATTTTGTGACCAGGTTTCAGCTAGTGTGGTATAAAGCCTCCCCACATTGGTTTGAAGAGCAATGTAACTTTATTCTCTTGAGTGATAGAGCAACATCCATCTGAGACAACGTTCTGACATGATGGGTTAAGTCTTTCTTTACTGCATCATAAGGAAACAAACTCTCCACCATAGATGTGCTGTTAAACTGCTATCTGCAAATTCTTCTGCTATTCTTCTACCATAAGCCTTTATTCCTCCGTTTGTCCATTGTCCAGCCACAAATCACTTCAGATACTCTTTGTTAAACCCGCCTCGGATCAAAGGGCATCTTTCTCTATTTCAAACACTTTCATCATCTGCCTGATTGATAGTACATCAGCCCATATGAAACATTCATAAAAACACAAGTAAATTTTACAAATTTACAGCAGGGATGAATAAACAGTAGAGGTAAGTCATATTCATTCAAATAGCTTTATGAATATGGTAGGGTTGGACCCGGCTTCACACGCAGACAGAGCTTAAAGGAGATTTCAGGCAGGTGTGGCATTAGAGAGACTGAAGATGACACTAAAGCTCCTGAAATCAGCTTAACGCCTGGAGAAAATATTCATATTTCAGCCTAACTTCTCTGCAATGTCTTTACAAAAATCCAATCAAAGGTGAAGATTAGAGTTATGGCTAGAGTGAGGGTTTAAAACTGGGCTTAGGCTATTTTCTGTCACATGGGTACCGCTAGTCTGCTTGTGCTAACACAGGCACAGCTTGCCAGACTCCAAAGAACTTCTGAAACACAAAAATGCAAACTTCTGACAAGGGGACTCTCCAACCAAGAGGAACAGGGTTATGTAGGATAATATGGAATACAAGCCATATTAGTTTGACATTGGGAAGCAGTGCTCTACCAGCTGAGCTAATGTTTTGATTATATGGCTTGTATAGCATGACTTGAAGGTCTTCGCTTTGGATTGCACAATCGGGTCCCCACGGGGTGTGAGGGTTACCCCGGTTTAAGGGCTAGGCTGCCTTGTTACTCTGGATTGAAGGGTTTCCTCACCAGATTTCATACCCTTCAGGATTTCAAGAAGTTTTAGGTGTTTCTTAGAGTTTAGGGGGCTGGGTCTTCGGTAATGCAAGAAGACCAATAGCAAGCACCCTGTGTCTGTTCCTGGATAAAATACATGTTTGAAAATGGTCCAGAAATTACATAAACTTTGAAATCAAACTTAATATTAAACTTGTATTTTATTGTATTTATTTATTTATTTATTTACAAGTGTTACAATATTCTTATAATCATAAAATCTTTTGTATGTTATCTTGTAATCTTTTGTACATACATACATACAATCTTTTGGATGCTATATAAAAAACAATTTTCCAGGAGTGTATTCTACCCCAGGGCCTGGTCCTGGAGCAGAGCCTAATATTGGTCTTGATTCCAAAATATTGTTATTGATTCGAACCCCAAAAGCTTAACTATGTTCAAATGTTTAGTAATATACTGTGACGTTTTGATCCTGAATAAACCATTAAGAATATAAATGAAAATCTCTAATGTATTATTGTTGTCTCTGACCTCTGCTATGTACTTTGAAGAACTTTTTTTTATTAAAAACAAAAGAGTATAAATAACACTAAAGCTGAGATCTTATTCTGAACATCACCCTGACCTCAATCCTAAGTTATAAGTCACAGAATCTTGTTTGGGCACCATCTTACCCTGCAAATTAAACTGTAAACTAAACTAAACCCTGGGGCACAGTGCCACTTTAACAGCCTACTCTCTTAAACCCTACATTTTCTATAGCCACAGTAATGAGGTTATAGATATCTGCAGCTTCTCTTTATCTCCGCTTTCCTTCCACTATAACACACGGACATGCACTTTCTCTTTGTTGTCCAATTCTTCACTCGCGCTTCATTATTCATCGTCCTTCAGGGAAGTGGGTTTGTGTGTGTGTGTGTGTGTGTGTGTGTGTGTGTGGCGGCTGGGGTGGGTGGTCTAATCATAAAACTTGTCACGATAAATACATGAACGCATTCACATTGCAAATGAGGGAGTCCGTGCTAATGTTTACTCTGCCAGGGTGATTTATGACAAAGACATTCCCAGACTATCATTAGTTTAATACGAGTAAAAAGGCCGCGGCGAACCTCGGGTAAATAAAGCAAAGCCGCGCTGTCACTTCTGCGCAGATAACATCATTCAATATGCTGCAGGGGAGTGCATCATCTCGCTCGGCCTTATGGGGAGCGCATAGATACTCTGAGATGGTAACACTTCTGCAAACGAGTGCACTGAAGAAAAAAAAGAGAAGAAACTTATTAGCGTAATATAGTCAAAACAGCCAATATTTACCTTTCTGAGAATATTTGTAAAAGTACTGTACAATATTTATACCAATGTATGGTGTTTTTTGCTAGGTTTACATTCATTTATTTAGAGAAAGTGTTATTTTAGTGGAACAAGTTACTGGAATAAGTTTTTTTCAGATCCCCAAAATCACCCGAAACAATAAATTCATAAACAAATTAATTAACTTTTAGATATACGAATAGCAACCTCCAAATGAGAAATATCAGACATATGTACTATATTTAAGATGATGTTGCTTGCTAAGATTTTAGCAGTGTGTGAGCTAACAATTCCTCCTCTAACTTCCCAATTTCTGCCTTTATTGTCATCTTGTTGATTGTCTTTTTTTATTTTTTCCTGCTGAATTATCTGACGTAGACGAGCTGCTGTTTACTCCAGCGCTGAGGTTCACAAGCTTCGTCCCTAAACATCTGCTGAATCTCCGTAAACATCTGCCAGCAGCCGTGTCACAAAAGTGACACTGAAATATTACAGCTGAGGTTTTTTTCAGTATTAAAATAAAAGAATGGATTCAGTGTAAAAACAGAAAACAGTTTCAGTGTTTAACAGCCTTGTCCAAAAATGCACTAGCATACCAAGCAGAACTGATGGTTTAAAGCTAAATATAAACACATACTTTAACTATACAGGTCTCAAAATATCTTTTGATAAACATTTATCATCTTCGTTTATAAGCAATTTATGATTTTGCTGCAGATACTATCAAGTTAATGCCTGTTGTGTTTATCTTTAAATTCTAATTTTGACACCAATTTTGATCCTGATTCTCATTTCAAGTCCAAATCTCTCAACCCAATTCTTATTTCGATTTTGATCTGGAGTTGATCCCACTGTTTGACTCATTTCATTTCAACAGTTCTAATTTGGTTTTCAGGACTGTTTTGTTTACAGTCCTGATCCTGATTCTTACGCTCACCTTGTAAAAAAAGATGAATAAATAAATCTGATTTCTACCTGTGTTAATTAGCCTTAAACTTTACGAAAGATTGCAACTGCAGAATGTAATGTACTTTTACTGCAGTGCCCTGAAATCAAGGTGGAGAGGTTAGAGAGGAGGTGTTGTTTCCTACCATCCTGAAAATGTTACATATTGCAGTTTCTGCTGTGCTGTGAATTAAGTAGCGATGACAGAGGCTCTTTTCTGCCTATTACAAGTCAGTGGAGCATCCCCTAATTCTAAACCTAAACATGTCCAAAACTCTAACCATAATCTTAACCATAAATCTGGTTAAAAGAAGGGAAATCACTTAGTGAACATAAAATAGTTTTAAAATTAAAACAAATACATAATGTAGGCAATTTCTGAATACATGAGCTGTTTATTTGCATCATAGTGTACATCATGCTGACAGCCAATCAGATTGAATTAGATGTTCACTGGTCAGCAGATGATCAGTATTCTGGAAAAAAAAGATGGATTTGTGTGTATATGCTGAGGCCACAGTAAGACATCTTGATCTGTTCTGCTGAAATATTTATTATTTCTATTCTGTTCCTTTACCTCTTTTTCACCTCTTATGAGATGCTTTTAAAAAGAACAGGCCCAGCACACAGAAGAACTGTGTGTGTGTGTGTGTGTGTGTGTGTGTGTGGGAGGGTGGCTGTGTGGGTTGTTTGGCAGGTGATGTGAAGTTTAATGATGCGTTCAGAGGCAGTGACACTGAATTTGCTTTGTTCCAACACTGACCTGTTGACCCTCGCTATGCCAGACTGTGGTGAGATCAAACATATGAGGTGTAGACGGAGTTCCTCAGATGAATAAAAAAATTGTTCTCCAGCTTTAAACCCAGAGTTAAAAGAGCTCCAGATCTGAGGTTTGATTAGACAGGAAAAATAGTCAGATTGAAGAACAGAACCAGAGACTGAGTCATGATCAGAATGAAGATCCGAACTGAGATCAGAAGCAGGATCAGAGTCGGAACGAGGCTAAGATTCAGGATCAAACACAAACCCACAAATCAAGATCAGAATGAAGATAACAAGTTCTCCAAAATTAGTACATAGACAATGAAATGGAGCAGTGCAGATATGAATTTATTCATAATGATTTGTTATAATTCAGTCTTTTTATGACCACCCTGTGAGCTCGTGTTGACTAGAGGATTTGTATCTCTAATCCACTAAAACACATTACATACTGGATGATGAGTAACAAAACCGTGAAGAGTTATGGAAGAATGTTTTCAAAGGTTCACTGCAAAAGAAAAACTTGAAACTTGTAACATATTGGGGGTTAGATTTAGGCTTAGTGTTAAAGATACAGAGAGATACATTGTTAAGTTTAGGATTAGGGTTATTCATGCATTCATTGTCTGTAACAGCCTACCTGGAATCACTGGGCACAAGGCAGGAACACACCCTGGAGGGGGCACCAGGCCTTCAAAGGGTGACACACACACATACACTCACGGACACTTTTCAGTCACCAATCCACCTACCAACGTGTGTTTTTGGATCGTGGGAGGAAACCGGAGCACCCAAAGGAAACCCACACAAAAGCAGGGAGAACACATCAAACCCCTCACAGACAGTCACCCAGAGCAAGACTCTAACCCACAACCTCCAGGTCCCTGGAGCTGTGTGACTGCGACACTACCTGTTGTGCCACTGTGCCGCCCAGAGTCAGGTTTAGGAAAGTTATGGAAAGTTTTATGTTAGGTGCAGGCTTAAAGAGAATGACTATTATTGTGGGGAAATTAAGTTCTCCCTGGTTTGTTTACATCCAGAAGCTCCACGTCTTATAAGGTGGAACAACCGTTGTTTCTACATGAAACTCTGAAACTTTTATTCACTGTTTCAATTACTACAGAAACTCATTTGTAACTCGAGGTGTTTAGTTTTGTAGCACTTTTGGTAATGCAGTGAGCTGTCTCCAGAGTTTGGAGACATGCTCACCTTAAGTTATCTGAAACAGCAAAAATAAATCAATATTTCCCAGAGTAGGAATAGAGCAATACTCATTTTGGTTGGTGCTTTTCAAAATTATGTTCGTTATCTAACTCCAAATGTCTTTTCTGTGCCATGAGCAGAGAGCGAGAGAGAAAGAGAGAGAGAGAGAGAGAGAGAGAGAGGAGAGAGAGAGAGAGAGAGAGAGAGAGAGAGAGAGAATTTTATAAAAAGTTCTTTTAAGGAAGAATATTCCTTTCTCAGATATTCACATAAACATAGCCCAAACTATATTTCATGCCCATTGTATTTTAGGAATTGTCATTTAGTAAAGTTTACCAGGCTATGTCACCATATTCAGTAGCACAGCGGTGGGCAAACTACAGCCCACAGGCCATATATGGCTGTTTTATCCAGCCCTCTGAGTATTTACAAAATTGTCTTAAAGCTGCATTAATTTCGCCTTCTTCCGTCAATATCTTGAATTCATCTGATTCCACTAGATGGTACGCGCCAAACACTACTGACCTCTGGTAAATCCAAGTCTATTAGGTCTACAGATATTAATTCATCATATTTGTTATTAAGCTGAGTCATACTACTCCTCTAGAGTCACCAATCTTGCCAATGTGATCTAACCACTTGGCTGGTTTAAGACGTCACACATAAACCAATAACTTTTGTTGAAAGTGCTGATTTAAATGCTGTATTGGTTCTGTTAGGACCACAATACACCAAACAGAACGAAAAATAAATAAAAAATACATTACGAAATCACATTCATGCATAAACATTCCTATAATTAAATTATTTAATTAAATAATTAAATTAATTAATCCCCCACCTCTTGGCCCACCTGTCAATTTTTAAATCCCTGAAGAGTTAACACATCCCTGCTGTAGCATCACAGAGCATTTTGCTTAACACAAGTGTTAAAATAATAAGCTGAATTTACAAATATCTACTGTTTTTGACCAATCTTAGCAGTTCTGTGGTGATTTTAGTCCCATATGGAGACATCAGTCAGTTAAATCACATATTAAAATATATGTTTATACAAACGTTTGAACATATAATGTATGTATGTTGGGCTGAATTATTCTAGATCACAATGTATTTATTAATCTTCTCTCTCTCTCTCTCTCTCTCTCTCTCTCTCTCTCTCTCTCGCTCTCATTCTTTCTCACTCTCAATCTCACTCTGCTTTTTTAAAAAGAAGAGAATGAAGATGAATCCCTTCATTAAGAGCGTTTTTAATGCATGAAGAAATTATTTATTCATGGAAATTAACAAATGATTAATTCCAGCTGAAGGTTCTCATTGAGAACATTGATATGCTGTGATTTTTCTGCACTAACCAGGGATGTGAAAAGTGCTGTCTGTTCATACTTAAGCAAAAGTACCGTTGCTGTAGTTATAACTCATGCAAAAGTTGAAATATTAAAATAATAATAAATTAATCAAGTAAGAGTAAATTCTTTGTGTACTGAAAAACTACTTGCGGAAGTAGTGATATTTCTGCAAATGGGCTAAAACCTGTACAACCAGAACTTCACTGTGATTGAGCAAAGTGTGTTATGTTGTGAATATTGTAGGTTACCCATTCATGTTTAATTCAATAACCATTCAATTTTAAAATTTATAGTGGGTCTGGAGCACACCCTGAATCATAGGGCACAAGGCAGGAACACACCCTGGAAAGGTCACCAGTCCACCATAGGGCAAAACACAGTCACACCTTTGGATACCTAACGATATGTTTATGTTTTGTGGGAGGACACCAGAACACCTGGAGGAAACCCACACAGACACAGGGAGAATACACCATGACCCCATGACCCTATGTGGGATTGAACTCACAACCCCAGCACCCTATAGCTGTGAGGTAGTGACACATCCTGTAGCATCACCATGCCACCCTTACACTGCGTTCACACTAGGCAACAAAGTGACAAACATTCAGTCATTTCCTATGGAAATACGCAATTTGTAGACACGATTCAGCGACAAGCGGTAAGTGACTCTATACAGAATTTTATTATGACTCATTAAGCTTAAGCATTATTATTGTTAGCCAGTAAATGTAACATTAAAATCATATTAATTATTTACTTTTTTAGCAGGAGCTCCTAGTTTGAAGCTAAATTAACACATTGATACAAGCACATAGTGCTAACATATACAAGGACCTCAGAGCAAACATTCAGAGGAACTTAAAATATCACATAAATGATTCTCCACTAACAATGTTCTTACATATCCAATACATAATTCACAAATGAGTTTATAATTGCAGAACCAAACAGCATGGGTATGAACAGCTCATCCACAAGCTTTCATTGACTTTAAGATGAAAGAGTAACTGAGGCATTCAGTAAGTAAAGGATTAATAATGGAAGAACAGAAGAGAATAAACTTTTTTTTTTGTCCAAATAAGCCTGGAAGTTTATCTTTGATCTCATTTAAAAAAAAAAAAAAAAGATTAAAACATCTTTAATTAAAGCACACAACTGAATTAAATGAAATGAGTTTGATTAAGTACGTACACATTTTCAAACATTTGCATGAATTGTATGAGTGGCATTTGTGATCTAGATATAATTCATTCGTAATCAAAACCAATTCTCTCAATAAAGTCTGAGTTCATGCAATCAAATCTTCATAGCAGTGTTCTAAAATCTAGGGTAAAATCTTCAGAGAAGAGGATCTTAATGCAGGAAAAGAGGGAACATACACTTTACTCCATAGAATTGCAGGGTGAACAAGTAGAGACTATGGTTTTGACCATAACGCTGCAGCTGTTGTTTAAATTGTGTGAATATTTTGTGATGACTGAACCAATAGAAATAGTCTATAAAACTTTGAAGTGATTTGACATAAACAGTAACTGCATTCATTTCTATTGAACATTTAAAACACTGTTGTTTTTCTTCTCCTGTACACGCACTACAGTTATTTCTTTGGAGGTATGAAATGTTGTTCATCAGTTCTTCATAAACAGTACTGTGCAAAACTTTTGGGCACCAGAGAATGAGATTTAAAAAGATATTTATCTGAGCAGTAAGTATTTATTTGCTTAAAAACAAACAAACAAACAATGCCCAACATTATTAACATTATTCCAGTGAGTGTGATGTTTTGTGTGTGAATGTGTTGGTTTAACTTTTTTTCAAATCTCTCCTCGTGGAGTCTATTATTTGATGTTATCTAATTTTACCTATGACTAGTTTCAGTGGTTAATAAATAATGATTTTAAATATTGTGTGCTGTTGATTTAACAAATTCATTCAAATCAAGTAGAATCTGAACAAAACATCATCCTTCAAACTCACTCACACTTTTGTATTTACTGTGATTATATATAACTTTATACAAGCACAACACTTACTGAGAAGGCATTAGTTTAAATATATATAATAATCTTAGGTGCCTAAGACCTCTGCACAGTACTGTATTTCTTCATAGAACATCATAAATGATACTTTGTGTGGCATTTGGAGTTAAAAGTGTAACTTTCTTGGAGTTTGGGAATGATAGGACTGCGGGAACACAACGATGGAGAGATGAGGAGATGGGGAGATGGACTTTGGTTGTGTTGGGACGCCCATGTGTGTTAATTAGCGCTCAGCAGATGGAGAACAGGCCACATCTCCACCGTTCGCTCAGGGAAGGGTCTGTGGGTGCAAAGACAGTGAGAGAGAGAGAGAGAGAGAGAGAGAGAGAGAGAGAGAGAGAGAGAGGAGAGACAGAGACAGAGAGACAGAGTTTAGGATTTAATTAATTATTTATCCTCCACATACACACACATGCGTGCACACACAATCACACACTCCCACACTCCACCAACTCCCCAATGACAGCCAGCCACAGGGGAGAAGAATTGAGAAAGAATCCAACCTGCAGTCTCTCCCTCTGTCTCTGTCTCTCTCTCTCTCTCTCTCTCTCTCTCTCTCTCTCTCTCTCTCTCTACCTCTCCCTCTCTCTCTCTCTATCTCTCTCTCTCTCTCTCTCTCTCTCTCTCTCTCTCTCTCTCTGATTTCCCTGCAGGATTTCTCTGCTGGATGATGTCGGCATAGACACCACTCTTTTCCCCAAAGTGAACACTTTATGATCGCTGCTTTGCTGAGAGCCATCTGTCTAAGCCACGCCTTCGTTTCTCTTCTCATTCCTCTTCCTCGGTCTCTCTCTCTGTGTGTGTGTGTGTGTGTGTGTGTGTGTGTGTGTGTGTGTGTGTGTGTTTGTGTGTGTGTGTGTTGAGGCAGAAGGCCATGGCCTGTTTACCAACCAGCAGCTGCTTCCTGCAGCATCAACCAGCACAACATGCCACATCTCCACAGAATACCCATCGCTTCCTATAATCACCCTCACAACATCTCCCACTCTTACTGCTCTGAAGCTTTCTTCCTTTTTTTCTTCAGTGCTTCGTCTGTCTTGTGTTGTGTTCCACTGCTCATGAACCAGTCTGTAACAGCAATTATGTTTTGGAAAGAGCCATATCCAGCAAAGGGTTATTCATTATTTCTCAACCTGTCATTGGTGCAAAGGCTACACAAGGTCTACACAATATTTACATAAAACCTACATGAACATGAACAAGGCTTATTCCAAAAATTATCCCTTTTCATAACAATTTTCATAGCAGTCTTGTCAGAAAAAGCCTTTCTAAATGTTCGTATAAACCATGAAAGTGTCATTCATTCAGTCATATTAACCATTTCATCCTGTACAGGGTTGCACAGGGTTTGAAGCCTACACACAATCATTGGACACAGAAAAAGAACACCCTCCATTTCATCACAGGGCATCAAACCCTCACCCAGTCATTTACACACCCATACCTATGGGCAGTTTCAGACAGCCAAACACCCTACCAACATGAGTTTGTGGACTGTGGGTGGAAATTGGAGCACCAAAAGGACACCAACACAGACACAGGAAGTACAAACCGTAATCCTCACAGATTGTGACCCAAAGTGGGGACCCTAGAGCTGTGTGGCCAGGCTTTATTTAACTTTAGAAAAAAAGTGTTACCCAAAATATGAAAAAAGGAAATGGGAAAAAAAAATTATGGATAGTTAGAAAAAAAAAGATATATATAGCCTATATTTGAATTGTTAAATTGCTCAAAAAACAAAACAGTATTCCAATTTACAAGACAACAGATTACAGAATATGTTCCTAAATTAATTCCATCTTGCTACAAATGGATGCTTTGTTTTGGTGGATGTGCTTTGTTGTATTTTGGTGTAGTCTTAAACAAATAACAGCTGACAGTGGAATTGTTTTATTGTCTTCTAAAATATTTTCTGGCTAATGAAGTATGTTTGGCTTCGTGTTTTGTGAGGGAAGAAAAAAATGGATTCTGGATTCTCCTCAAGCTTCTGCCACTGCCATATTTCATTACTGCTCTCACTAGCTAGTTAGATAGAGGATAACATCTTTAATCATATCATTTAAAATCCTTACTATTCTAGCTCTGACTTACCTCTTTTATCTGCTAAAGCAGTGGTTCCCAGTGTGTATGTTGGGGGAGTGGGGGCGGGAAGCAGAAAGGCAAATGAATTAGATACATTATATATGTCACTTGTAATAAATCAAAAATGTGATTTGTCTTTTGTTATCTAAAATAAATTCCAGTGCATTCTGGAAGCAAAAGATGTATGTAGGGGATCAAAAAATATTTTAATCTATAAAAGGGGGACACTGCAGAAAAAGTATGGGATAGATAATTAATAGCTAGTTAAGCATGTCTTACGGCAAACTGCTTTGGATCACTTATATCTGAGTTGGTGAAAGTTCTTGTCATAGGTAGATCCTTGCTGGGTCTGATTATTTATTCAGAGTAATGCCCCTTTATTTAGGCTAACATATGCCTAGTGTATTGGAGCTCATTGTTGTCCTATTGCAATCACTGTAGAGTTTTATGGCGTTTAAGTCAGAGAACACTGATAAAGTCAGGTCTAATATTACACAATTAGTTTGGGATTACAAATGCCCTCCAACTCATCCCAAATTTATTGGAAGAAACCTCCAACATCTCAGAGAATGAAGTTCCACTGCTCCAAAGCTTTATAACAATCTAGCCCACATGTGAAACTGGGCACGGTGACACTGACCTTAAGCTCATGAATAGCTGCTCCAGAATGTCCTATTTCATTTCAAGCTGCTCTACGTCCACCTTGAAGTAGCTCGTAGTGGATATGTTTGTCTACAAGTCTACTTGAATATTTTAGTGAGGATGTAGGAGGAAATTCTGGAATAAAACTGCAAATAAAAAGATCTCTGACACTGTCATTTCAGCAGTTGAAGAAACAGTACCCTGTAGGAGGCAGGAAGGGGTTTGTAAAGAGCAGAGCTTTATTATAGTGCTGAAAAAAAGCTGGGGGCAGTGGGGAGGATGTTCTTATATAACAGCTGAGCCCTCACCACAGTGGGTTGATTAGAGCTGATTAAGAGACATGCTCTGATTACACAGTTACAACCTGAACAACAGAACTGGAAAAACAGCTTAGATGCAATGTTCTGCTGATGTTACAAGACTGTGGAATGACTTCAAGAGCAAAGGCGCTTCACTCAGAAACAGTAGATAGTATTTCTAGCTGCAGCAGAGCAACTGACTGCTGCATTTTTTAATATAATTATTAATGTGATCTTATTACTGTTTCTGTTCATTATTATCTTCAGGTTATGTAGATCCATTCTCAGACCTACATATATGACATGTTTAGAATTTCATTAAATATTTTAGTCATTGAGTGATAGGCTGTCCGTGTTAAACTTTCATAGCATTTCAGGCCTTGTTCCGGATGATTGTTGGATTTTTTCCATATTTCTATCATATTATCTACACTGAACAAGCCCTTAATTAGGAGCACCTACCTTATATCTACACTCACTGTCCATTTTATTAGCCCCATTGGCCATTCAGGAGCAGGATACAAAGGATACTGTTGGCTGGAATTGTTTGGTTGGTGGACTATTCTCAGTCCAACAATGACACTGAGGGGTTTAAAAACTTGAGTAGCCCTGCTGTGGCTGATCCACTTCTATCAACTCAACATACACTAAGACATCAAAACCATGTCAGTGTCACTGCAGTGCTGAATATGATCCACCACTCACTATGGGACGGTCCAGACCACTGAAGTAAAGGGTGCTAGGAGGCTAACAATGTATGTAGAGTAATAGATGGACAACAGACTGTAATTGTAAAAACTACAAAGTTGGTCAGTGATCATTCATTGTAGGTAGATACAGCCAAGCAAGCTCTCCCATTGGTTAGGACTCCAGGAGCCACACAGAAGTTTTAATTTTCCAATGCAGAGTGCAATCAACCAATCACTGTTTGATTTTGATTTACAATGGGTGTGATTCATTTTGAGAGCGAAACATCACCCTAGGCCTCCTGGAAGTCGTAGATTTTCCCCTGACTGGGCTAACCATCTTAATTGACAAGGGGCCTCTGGAGATGCCATAGCGTATGTCACTCCGAAAACACATGTTGGCTGTGAACTACATTTATAACCATACACACACACACACACACACACACACACACACACACACACACACACACACACACACACACACACACACACACTCACTCAGCTTAATTACCCAGCAGTCAGCTGTAACGCAGTGGGCGGGAGGGTGTATCTTCAGTAGTCGAGCCGTTAGCTCCCCCGGCTCCTTCAGCACCATATGTTTTCACTTAGACAGTCATGTACACACTTCACCCAATCTGCTGCATAGGACCTGAGCATGGCACAATCTTTCCAGCGTTCTGTCTTTACAATGAACATCAACACAAACACACACACACCTGCTTCATTACATATACCAAATGGCATACTCTCTCATACACACACACACATGGCAACACATTGTGTCAAATGACTGTATATTAAAGCATTGTTTAATATGTTTCCATTCATCACAGTTAGAGATACTTACTCGAGAATCGCATAGCTTCAGGCAAAGCATATGAAAGGCAGAGTGAATGAAAGAGAAGGCGTGTGTAACATCACAGAGCTGTGATAAAAAAAAGAGCAAACTTTGCCAGCAGAACCCATACTGAATGAACATTTCCCCAACGTACACATTCTCTCTGCTGAAGGGTTCTCTGCTAGAAGGGCAGGAATCCTACTGCTTTGAGGGAAAGCAGTAGCCAGCAGGAGCTTTCCAGTGAAGCAGTCTGATTGGGCTAAACAAGCTGATATAACAAACCTGCTATTTTGGTGGTGACGGACGGAAGTAGCCCACAGAGCTTGGCATGGTCAGTGCGGTCCAGCGCGCTGCAGGATAGCCACAGTAATTGCAATGATTAGTGCTTAATAATTAATGAGTATGGTTACCGCTCCTGGAGTGATCCTGTCCCTTAGCTGCTGTTATTGTCTTTTCTTTCGTTATTCATTTATTGCTTACAAGCTTCAAGCTTCTGGTAGATTTCTTTTCTCTTTGTAAGGGAGCTGGACAAAGTAGCACTATCCAGAGTCAGTGTGAGATTCTTTGAGATTGCAGCAAACAAGTGGTTTTCACAATAGCGTTGCTGCTAATGTTCAATTTGATTTTATTTACACATCATTGTTTAGCATATAAAACTGAGAAATGTGCGAGCAATAACTCTAAAAAAGCATGAGAGCAACCAAGACTCAAAGAGGAAACCTTCGTCTTCCTTAATGCTGGCGAAATGACGTTCACAAAAACTAAGACTTTGGTCAAAGGAGGCTTTTTTTTTTAATGGTTTTGGGGATGTCTTGGTTGGTGGATACACCTGACAGCCAGCCATGAGGAAAGCTGAACTGAAGCGTGATCTTCTCATAAAGAATTGAAATCAATTTCTCTTCACACACACACACACACACACACACACATGCACACACACACACACACACACACACAAGATTCATGACTCGGCCCAAATAACATTATGACCCCTCCACAATCACCTCGGCTCTTGAGGTGCTATTGCCTCAATTGATTTCGCTCGTTTTCTTCTCAGCAGGTTTGTCCACTCTACCGTGGAACTTAAATGTCACCATTCCAGTGGAAAAAAAAGAAAAAAGAAAAGGAAGTGAAAAGTGCTTGGAGCCATTTACATAGAAGATAACAAGCATCACGACAGCCCAAGGCAAGATAATGGAAGATCTCAGTCAATGACTGGGGAATTGCTTCTATTAAAGGGGTAGTTGGGAGCTAATAGGTGTCAAAGACTTAGTCACTCAAAGGTCAACCCAGAAAGTGTGATAAGAGAGAGAAGCTGTTCTACTCAGGCTTTGATATCCTGGGTGGGCTAATTTGAGGGGTTTTAAGGGCTTGGTGAGGAGTGACCCTACTGTAGCCTGAATATCCATTCAGATACACTGACCTGATGTAACGGGACACCAACAAACAACATAGACCCGGTTGCTGTTATTCAGTGTGCTGATGTGAGTGGATCAGACACTGCAGTGCTGCTGGAGTTTGTAAACACATCAGTGTCACTGTGAGACTGAAAATAGTCCAAAAATAAAAATCTGCCAAAAATCATCCTGTGAGTAGCATCCAGTGATGGAGAAAACTCCAATAGCACTGCTGTGTCTGATCTGCTTGTGCCCGCACACAACATACTACCTGTTACTGCAGTGTAGAGAATCATTCATCACTCAAACACCTGCTTTCTGGTGGTCCTACAGTGGTCCTGACCACTGAAGAATAGAGAGAAAAGGGTCTACTAAAATATACAGAGCAACAGATGCATTACTGTCTTTACATGGTAAGTGGAGCTGATAGAATGACCAGTGAAAATGTATATTTGAAATAAAAGTTAGCACTGAGTGAACACAACCATCATAAATGTTTTCATGATATTTAAAGAACACCTGGTAATCTCTTGACTTTCCTGGCTCCATGAGCAGTGGCTCGTCAGGAGCTCAGCTAGAGCTGTATTAAAGAGCAATTTTAACCTCATTGTGTTTGTCCTGCTGATCTGAAGTCCCCTTGGCTGTGCCCCCTGTGCCCTCTCTGCTGGATAGAGGACACAGCCCACCTGCCACACTCCATTAGTTCCCTCCTTCATAACAATTTGGACGTGACAGCCTTGGCGGCTGGGGCGAAGCACGTGGTGCTGAGAGCACTGTGCTGTTTAACACTTCAATCTATAAGCTGATTACACACTCAAAACACCATCATCACCGCCATGCTCTTACTCATTCACATGCACCATGGTGCCACAGAGTGTCCGCATTCTGATGAAGGGGAGCACACATCGGGCAGGGACAAAGCTACAAGAAATATGGGACCCAATGAGCAAAGTTGCCATTGTCAGGTGTCCAGATCTGGAGCAGAAAGTCCAGGTTAAACTCCTGTAGGGACTCTGTGGTACATTGACTCTTAAAGCATTTAATTTGTTGTACTCGGCCTTTTTCCGGGATGTGTTCCTGCTTTGTACCTAAAGATTCAGGGGACCCATCATCACCACGATGAAATAAAGGAATAAATGAATGAATTAATAGACTAGATAAAAAAAGTACCATTCTAGACATGTGTAGTTACTAGGTATATATCAACAACATTCATACATTTGGATTGAGCTCATATTACTTTCAATTTCATTGAGCTCATATTACTTTCAAATTGCAGGAACACACCCTGGAGGGGACACCAGTCCTTCACAGGGCGACACACACTCACACATTCACTTCTCCATTGAGTTACATAGTCATATTTTGTGTTTAGTTTGTCATTCTGCTTTGACAGTAAATAGATGCATTAAAAGCAATACTATGTACACCTTTCCCAACAGTTAACACAGTTCTGGGATCTTAACAAAACATCTATGGCCTACTTTGGTCAAGACACCACACTATGCTCCATCTAATTTCATCCTGACTCCACTCACATCAACGCAATTCCTTTGCTGTGATTGGACATATTCAGACAAGGAGGCGGGTGAGTCTTAAGTGTCAACAAAATCATAACAACTGATTTTATAGACAGACCATAATAAATATTTATAAAATAATATGTGTGGTTTGGTAGTGTGATTATATATATATATATATATATATATATATACTTATTGTCTTACACCAGGATATTATAATATTGTAGTGTTCAGTGTTTGCTTGCCTTGGTCAGGAACTGAACCTCATTCTGGCATACAGAGACCAGTAGTGTCTTCCACTACACTATATCTGCTACTACTGCTGAGCACTCCATACTCAAGATATTGCTTACAAAGCTATGAGTGACGTTTGATATGTTCTCAGTGTACATATGAAGTAAAACACATATGGAATGTATGTATTTACAAACCCTTCTGTTTGCAACATTTGTTAGCTCTAGCATTTAATTTTTCAGTTCCTTGCAAAAATAAAATAATATAAATAACTTCTTTACTTGAAATAATTTATGCTCTCATCAGAAAATCACTTCAAAATTGGGAACAGGTAAACGAGCTGAGTCCAGGCTGTAGAGTGGAGGACTAATACCTTGCGATCCACATTCACACATAGAGCAATGCTCAACTTTTGTCAACATACTTGTGTTATTAAGAATTTTTTCATAGAGATTGTAACAATACTAATGATCCAATGAGCTGAGGTTTTCTTTATATACCTTCTGAAAGGATTCCTAGAACCATTACAAATTGCTTGCAGGATTAGTAGATGGTATCCATACAAAGAAGTTATTTATTAACCCTTGTCCTTTTAATTTTCCTGAGTCACTTTTTTATCCATGGATTTAGGCAGATCTGACCACATTTACATGCATCACCTCTGAACTTGCAACCGTGTCAATGAGCCTGATAGAATTTATGTCATTTGCTCGATAGCCCTTCTTTATTTTTTCATAAATAGAGCCGTGCCAGTTTCAGTTCACAGAATAAAGTAATAGAGTGTAATGCTTTTGCAGAAAAATCTTTCCTCAGAAGAGCGAAGAGAGCCTTCATCTTCTCCGGGTTTGTGATTTAAGCCGTGTCGTATCGGAGCTTTGGTTGGGACGGCAGTGCTCCTTCCCTGAAGCCCGCGGACAGAGTGGACGGAGCTTAGCCCCCATGTGCACGGCATGATGGGAACTTATCAGAGCGCAGCAGCCAGAAAGGACCTGCGGCGCTTCCAGCAAAGTGGGCCTTGGTGCCACATTTTAATACGGGATCATTCCTCCTGCTCCAAACCTCTGGCCCTACAGGCGCCTTCGCATGCTTCAAATAACAATTAATAGCCCTCTCAGTGAGTAGGCCAGGAGAATGCTCTCCAGAGTAACTCTTCACCTAGTCCCACATGCTGACACAAAATAGAGTGGACTGCCTCCACTAAGACTTCGGTAATAAAGATCGAAAGTGTCGGATCCTTGAAATTCCTTGATCCGCTGCCATGGCTCCGTTCCCTAAGGTTGATCATGGAGTGGAGTGGTGCTGGAGATGGTGGTGAGGTGGATGCGTGGGATGGAAAAGAATCCTCAGGGGGTTGGATTTGGTTGGCCGCCCTCCCCCCCCTGTTTATTCCCCCCAGATGGGTCTCGAGGACGGCACGCTGACTAGGATATCCTGCAGTGACATATCGCCACTGTGATGCAGATGAGAGCTCGCAGTCCCTCTGGCCCTTGGCGAGCTAATTACCACCACACTGCCACTCAGAAAGGAGTGCACAACACCCACTCACTCAGCCACTGAAGGGAGCAAGAAACCTCTTTTAAATTAATAAGAGTGATGGAGAGTTCCAAAAGAGGATGCAGCCATTTTCCCTTTCAAATTTTTGCTGAGAAAGAGGCAGACAATCTGTCATTTGGGAATAATGATGTCATAGACTGACCCCGTGTGTCATGTTGTAAGCCTCAATGTTGGCGTATCATCCCCAAACTGAGTATATCATGTATCTCTGGATATACGCATATTATCTTATAATCCTCTGTATATGATGAATTGAAATGTATATTATATTGTTACCCTGTAAATCATTCTTACTTGGTATGTCATTTCATATCCCTATACATCATCATACCATCCTGCAACTCTGTATATGATCATAACCCTATAAATCATCCTTTAAACCAATATGCAATTCTGTATGCATTCAGGTGATGTCACTGTACACAAACACAAATCTCAAAACTGTGATGTTTTAATGGCCTTAATGTGTCTATCATCACTTTTAGCGCTCATTTAAATGTTAAAATCTGCATCACATTTGTAAACAGAGCTCTTCTCGTCTGTATCAGTCAGTCGAGGAGCTTGAGCTATGCCTTGAATAATGACTTACTCTGTACACACTAACCCAAAAGGGAAATGTGAATCTTGTAACTGACAAATATTATTTTTTCAACATATAATGCAGTAGGTGGTTTTATGACCTACACTGTGCCCTACAAAGGGTGTAGAATTCAACCAATTTTCAGACAAGACCCATGTATGTTCCCATGAATCCGTCCTGGAATTTCATGTGCTGTATACATCTAAATCAAATCAATACCCTGAGTATAACCTTGTAGATATGGCCATGTAGATTATTTCATAAGCATCAAACATGGTATACCATCCCATAATCCTGTATGTCACCACATCCCATAACTTTGCTTATCATCTTGCATTAGATTTAATTACCATATAGCCACATAAATGATATAATCCTGCATCCAATTAACATTAGTCTATAAATGAACCTAAAGCCATGCATCCGACTGTACGTCCTGTGACAGATTCAAATGCACTTGTTTCTGTGCAAGTGTAACTTCACACAGGGATGGTTCTCATATGTCTGCAGTGAGTGTGTTTTTAGCTGAGAGTGAGTAATAAAAATGGAAATGCAGTGATGGGGCTGTGGCTTCTGGAGCTTCTCCAAAAGCTTCTGATTTTCAATCTGATCTTCAAAGGCCAAAACACCAGCTACATTCACTCACACACACACACACAGTCACAAATGCAATATTGCTTTCACTGTGACAGCACTTCACTCACAAATTCAAACACTCCCTACCATTGTGCATACCTACACATACACAGAGAGACACGCACATGTACACACGTGTGCATGCATAAAAATAAATAAACAAATACGGATGCGTGTACACAAAAAAAGCCATCGACAAGGGCACCTATGTCACTGTCCAATGAAAAATATGCATCTCCAAAATTAGTAACTTTATAGGAGAAGGATGAAACCTGTTTTACTTTGAATGGCTGTCAATTGGAGCATTTCTATTGGTCCATTCATCATGCAATTTTCACATGATGTGAAGGAAAGCTGCTGTCTTCAAATTGTGTATTGATGTTAACAAATATAAATGAAATATTAACGAAAATGGAGATACATGTTTTCAATTGGAAGGCGACTAAATATATATGATTTGTACATATAAGGGTACAATATGCTATTTGTAACTGATCTGATCTCGGTATGCTAATTAGACAAACAGTTCATATTAATAGAGTCCAGGAACATTTTTCAAAAAGATAATATCCCTACTAATTTCTGCACACATTCACACAGCTTCTCCAAGCTTCTCCACGTTTCTGCTGCTTCACTCCAGAATCTTTTATCATCTAGCCTACTCTTGGAATCAGGCTTGCTGACCCAGGCTCATGTGCTGCTACACCAGAGTATTATCTTCTATTATCACTTTCTAACGTGTATATGTGTATTCTATGAATGCCCCTTAAAGTAGTTTAATTGACTTGTTTGTATAGCTACCTATAAATCTGTGACATACTGTGCCACTTCCCTAAAAATCTAAAGGTAAACTAAGATTAGTGGTTTCAGTGTAAAAAATCAACCAGCGCTTCCTCTCCTGCTAAACTTGCTGTCCTAAATCCCTAAATGTGCACTTTTTCTCTCCTGTTAATTATTAATGGCTCAGAGCTATCAAATGGTCAAGAGAATAAAAGCCAACCTGCCAAGTAATTTAATATCACATCATTTCTTGCTCCAAAAAGGCTGAGGGTAATTGTGTTTAGGGAAGGCGTCCGACACCTGAAACTTCTCCAGCCCAGAATACAGACAGTTATAAAGGTTCTGTTACTGCTACAGTCTGACAAATGCATCACTGAACTGCAAATGGATCTCAGAGGACTGAGAAGGTATGGCTTTCAACACTATTTCCTTTTCTTTCTTTTGTATCTAATTATTAGGAATGCAAAAAAATTCTCCTATAGAAAAGTTCCAGCTGAATATGATCAAAAACGGTGCTTTCAGTTTCCGGCTAAAAGTGCAGGTCTATTCAGATAGTTAAAGCAGCGGTAGATTTCTTCCTTTTTATTATAAAGAACCTCACTCAAAAGATTTCAGCTTATGTTCATGTGGAGTGTCAAGAGCAGATAACAATCAGAGGAACATCAACATGGATACTGGATTGATTCCAGCTTGAAAAACCTACATTCCACTCCACACACAGAACATGGCAACCACAAAATCAGAGTCATGGCGGATCCCAGTGAAACCTCCAGGAAAAGGCATGAACACATGCTGGACAGGAGGTCAGTATATCACAGGAGATCACACACTCAACCAGCCACTCACACACTCACAACCACAAACAATTTCTCACAGTCAATCCAAATCCTCACAGACAGTGTTCCAAGGTTAGGACTGAACCATGAACCCCAGGAGCTGTGTGGATGCAACACTACCTGTTGCACCACAATGCTAGCACATTGTGTGGATCAGACACAGCAGGGCTGATGGTATTTTTAAACACCTCAATGTCTCTGCTGGAATGAAAATATATTCAGCCAACAGATTCCTGTGTCCAATGATGAAGGACTATTTGATGGCTAACACAAACTGTGCAGCAAAAGATGAGCTATTGTCTCCTGACTTCACATCAAGTGGGTGGACTAACAAAATAGGTGTGTGTAATACTGAGCAGCACTGCTGTGTCTGATCCATTCATAGCAAAGGAACTCACACTATCACCAATATATACAGGATGGGCCATTTAGATGGATACAACTTAATAAAATGGAAATAGCTGGTGATATTAGCTTCCTGTTTGTGGCACATTAGTATATGGGAGGGGGAACATTTTTCAAGATGGCTGGTGACCATGGCAGCCATTTTGGATCCAACTTTTGTTTTTTCAATGAGAAGAGGGTCACATGACACAAGAAATTTCACAAGAAAAACAATGGTGTGCTTGGTTTTAATGTAACTTTATTCTTTCATGAGTTATTTACAAGTTTCTCTTTGTTTACAGCCATTGACATGTCGCAGAGGTTAACACGTGAGGAGCAGATAGAAATTGTGTTGATGTCTGGTGAATGCAGTAACCGGGTCATTGCAGCAGATTCCAATGCAAGACACCCTACGAGACCACCCATCTCCCATGCTACGGTTAGCAAACTGCTTGCAGTTTCAGGAAATTACTTCAGTGTTGGATTTTCCAAAATGTGGACACATGAAAACTGCCACTAATGAAGAAACATCAGTGGCTGTCCTAGCTTCATTCAACAAGTAGCACTCGCCACATGTCACTGGAGAGTGGCACCAGTCAAACATCCCTTCAGCGGATATTAGCTACTCACAAATTGCACCCTTACAAACTCATCTCAATGAGGATGACCCAGATCAGCGCACGGAATTTGCAGAATGGGCAAAACAAAAAATTGGAACAGGACCTTCAGTTTACAAACAAAACCACCGCTATTGGTCTGACACTAACCCACATTGAATAGATCCCTCCAACACTGTTGGAACAAAAAATTGATGGTATGGTGTGGTATATGGGGTACAAAGATAGTGGGGCTACTCTTTATCAATGGAAACCTCAAGGCCACTGGATATGCGAAATTGCTACATGACGATGTGTTTCCCTCTTTATGCACTGAACATGGCACGTTCCCTGAGTTTTTCCAGCAAGATGGTGCACCACCACATCCAACACAATGGGCTGCACTTTGAACACATTTTATAAGTGGTCCGAAACTTGTAAATAACTCATGAAAGAATAAAGTTACGTTAAAACCAAGCACACCATTGTTTTTCTTTTGAAATTCCCAAAAAGTTTGATGTGAAAGACGACTCTTCCCATTGAAAAAACAAAAATTGGATCCAAAATGGCGGACTTCAAAATGGCCCCCATGGTCACCACCCATCTTGAAAAGTTTCCCTCCTCTCATATACTAATGTGCCACAAACAGGAAGTTAATATCACCAACCATTCAAATAACAACACAAACCAAGTGTAGTATGCAGTTGGCTTAAAAATAATTATTGTAGGTGGACTATTGTTTTATATGGTTTGAATGGTTACAGTAAATATAGGTGAGGAAAGTGTGTGAGTGCATACGTGTGTGTGTGTGTGTGTGTGTGTGTGCCATACTGATGGTCAAGCAGAATTAAGAGTGTTCACATTCATCACGAGTCTGCCTGAGTAAGAGTGCTGTTTAATGCCAGCAAAGCAGAACAGTGGATCAATGAGAGAAAGAAAATTCAAAGCAAGTGGACATACAGACACACACACACACACACACACACACACTCACATAGCCTAACCTAACCTAACCCAGCTCAACCCACCCAAATTTAACCCAGCTAAGCCCATCTTTACATTTCCTAAGCCAAACCTGTCTTATCAAAGAACAAACTCAGCCCAGAACAAACCAACTCAACCCAATCTAACCAATCCTGCCCAGTCCAGCCCAATATGTCCATTTCAATGTCCAGCAATATCTAGCATATCCTAACATTTCCTCTTCCAGCCCAGCCTAGCCAACCTTACAAAAAGCCTTGCCCAAACCAACCAAACCAAACCAAACCAGGTCGATCCAGTCCATCCCACACTAGTCTATTTCAGTCCAGCTTTAGAATAATAGTCCTTATCAAATACAACCCAGTCCAGTACTGTCCAATCCATCCAGCTCAGTGTACTTCAGCCCAGGAAAGTAAAATGCTTCTTAGTATCAAAACCTTTCTAAGCTAATTGTTACTAAATGTATAAAGTGAGTAATTGTGTCACAGTGATTTATTCAGGAAACAGAAATTAAACACAAAGCAGAGCTTGATGCCTGCAATAATGTATAAATCTACAGAGATGTCACTTTCTGTGTATGTTGCTGCTGCTGCTGCTGTGCATGTGTTTGTATGTGTGTGCAGGATTCTTCTCTGCAGATGTGTGAAAGCAGAGCTGTTTAATATTAGGGCTAAATTGATGCTGGCAGCAGTGTTTGGAGGCGTCTGTTTTACTTAAAGAAGCTGGAGTTTGTCTAAATAAGGGATCTAGGAGCTGAGAGTCCAGCAGAGCGCTCAAATCTCTCTCTCTCTCTCTCTCTCTCTCTCTCTCTCTCTCTCTCTCTCTCTCTCTCTCTCTCTCTCTGTGTGTATATATATATATATATATAAAATTATGCTAACATTTACATTTTTAACGGTTAGGTTTGCAGTGGTGGGTTTTGTACATTATTAGGGACCCTCACCTCAACGTGTGTATGTGTGAGTGTGTGTGCACGCTTTCACATACACACTACAACAAATGGATCTATATCCTGGCTAAAAGTTCTGTGTAAAACAATGATGATTTGCTGGACTGGAACATTGATGTTGTTTCCATGAATTCAAAAGTCAATTTATTTCCTGCTCTACAACTAAAGTACATTACCTAGTTGCTAGCTACCTAGCTTTGTTTCCTGACATAAAAAATTACACAAAAATAGATATATCTCAAGCTATGTTTAGGTGTGTTTATGGAAAATCTGCTTTTCTCAGAAGTAGGAATACACCATATCTCTGTTTGTATTTGTACATTGACCATTTTGTGGGCTGGAAAACCCTCAGCGTTAATACTACATCCCAGAATTCCCAGATACCTCCCAGCTGAAAGTACACATATTGTATACAGTATGCTCTACTGTCACATTTTTACACCTGTTTCTGCTTTTCCTGGTTCATTTTTTTGTTTTTCCTATGTATCCTACACTGAAATAAATTTCTATTAGAATATTTTTTCACATCAAAATGCTGCATGAAATTAAATTATCTCCATCCAGGTGTCACGCCTTCGTCTTGTCACCTCTGTTTTTCCAGCCATGTGCTGATAGAGAGCACATGGCTATGTTTGTTTATGTTCGAGTCTCCGCCTTTGTTCCGCCTCCTAGTCCGTGTCATGTGTTAACCCGTCCTCCTTGTTATCTGTCCAGGTGTGTCTCGTTTGTGTCAGTATTTAAGCCCTCTTGTTTCACGTCCTGTTTGTCGTTCATTTCACTTCACTTTGTATTGTTGCCCAGTCTTGTCGTGTTTATACTATGTTCCGAGTCCTGTCGTGTTGTCTCTTTCTCTCTCTTATTCCAGTCGTTTTGTTTTCTAAGTCATGTTGTTTTGTTTCCTTTCTACCCCGAGTCTAGTCTTTGTTATTTCCCAGTTAAGTCGTTTCGTTTTGCTTCCTATTGTATGGTTTCTATTGTTAAATTAAAGTATTTTGTGTTAGCAAGTGCTTCCGCCTCTGTCAGTCCGCCCGTGATCCGTGACACCAGGTATACAATTTCAGAATGATTACATGTGATAACTTATATTTCTGAATGTAGATTATATAATTTCATGCAAAAAAAAAAAAATTAACAGTCATTTTTTGTGTCGTTTCCTGTCATGTGATTCTTGGCACGACTCTGTTTTGTTCTTTTCTGATGTCCTCCCTTGTCGCTACATCTCCCTTGGTTTCTGCTTTCCTGTCTTGTCTTGTCTGTGTGTCTCCACACTTCAGCTCATGTTTGGTGTTTGTTAGTGCCTTTATTATAGCTTGTGTGCTATATCTTGCTAGTGTTAATGTTCGGTTTTGTTCTTGACTACAAAGTGATTACTCACACATACATCCTCCTACTCAATCTTGACCAACTGTGACATCTGTTTGTTTGCCTTGGTCTGGTGCTGGTGTTCAAAACAACATACACAGTTTTTTCTAGTTAGAAAGCAACAATGTTAGCTGTGACTGCTACCTAGCTAAATTAGCTTTCTCTATTTTTTACTCAGCTGTCATTACTTGCATTTTGTATCAAAGTTATCACAGCTAATAAAGTCTTGTTGGCTAGAATTTATTATATTTGTATTACAGCAAGCCAAGGCTTTGCTTATTGATCATATTATCAATATTTGTAATAGTAATAATATACAAATCTAATCTATCTAACTGGGATTAACAGCAGAAGTTATTTGCAGCAATTCTTATTTGAAGAATTACTTCAGTGTAGCTGTGGTTTCCTTTTCATATTCTCCTCTGAGGTAGCACTGGGACACATATATGTCCATTTTTCAGTGCTTACAAATCAAGTCAAATTTGTGCTTTATGGTCCCATATCAGTTGACTGACAAATGACCCTGTTTACATCCTGTGTGTCATGAAAAAAACGCAGAGAGTCCACTGAATAAGGTGAAATAGCCACAGCAAACATCTCATTACGAGATTTATGTTCTTGTGTTTGAGAAATTAGTCCTGCTCTCATGGCACAGAAGAAAGGAGGAAGAAAATGACAGCCTTTCCTTTCTGGATCTGTTTTAAGTCTGTCTGTAACTGTGGAACAAAAACATCTTCTGATTGGTTGGCACAGATGAAAGCGCCTTAAGTCTTTTATCAGGAAAGTGATAATACGCATAAATGGTTTTTGTTCTACTTAAAGGCATCTGAGATTTGTTTCTTCTACCGTTTCTCTGTAATGATTTGACTGGTGCACCACCTACATGCTGCTTGTCTGTGGAAATGACAGCCAGAGAGAAGGATTTCGCTTTCTAAAGAGACACCGTTCCTCCATCAAAGCTGCGGCACAGAGAAACAGGGCCTTTAGCTTTTTGCCTGACGTTCCTTTGTCCTTGCTTTGGATGGAGGAGAGAGCGCTTCCCTCAAAGCTTTGCCCCCTAATGAGGAGAACCCATGGGACTGAGCCTCTATTTGTGGAGAACTTTCAGGCTGGACTGATCCAGAGCATCCATCATTGGCAGGGGGGAGGTTTCATGACTATAACTAACACTGCTGACACCCTAGCATGGATGAAACCACATGTAGACTCACAAATCTCATATAAACCTGAGGGGCTGGTTTCCTTGACAGGTATTTAGTCTAGTGCATTTATTTTTTTTTCAGCTGAAATCAGCATTCATAATACTGTGTAGGCCAGAACTAGGCATTATCCCTTTCCAGAAAAGAGGCCCTAAATGTGTAAAGCCAGATTCCCACACCCAGATTAAGCCTACACCTAGACAAATGTTGGCTACTAGAAGCATATAAAGGCCCCCGGATTTGGACTGTAATGATTTGGAAAAATCAGCCTACTCTGGAGTTATTGACCTCTATCTAATACCCGTGGCATGAGTGGGATTGGGGCTTTTTTGTCCCCCAGAACTAATTACCCATATTAGTCCTAGACTGATGAATTTTCTAATACACTCTAAATAAATCTTTGAATTTACCTGCATGAAATAATATCATCTACATGTAGCAATATATTTTAAATAACATGTACTAATAACATGTACTATATGTAGACTATTATTCAAATTTTATGCAATTCTTTGACAAAAATAAATAAGTACTTTTTTGTGTGGTTTAATGTAATCAAATTCACACATATATTGCAACATTTAATGCAACATCTGAGAAGAGGCATGGAATTGTATATATATATATATTCATTCATTCATTCATTATTTGTAACCGCTTATCAAATTCAGGGTCGCGGTGGGTCCAGAGCCTACCTGGAATCATTGGGCGCAAGGCGGGAATACACCCTGAAGGGGGCGCCAGTTCTTCACAGGGCAACACAGACACACGCACACACATTCACACCTATGGACACTTTTGAGTCGCCAATCCACCTACCAACATGTGTTTTTTGACTGTGGGAGGAAACCGGAGCACCCGGAGGAAACCCATGCGGACATGGGAGAACACACCAACTCCTCACAGACAGTCACCCGGAGCGGGAATCAAACACACATCCTCCAGGCCCCTGGAGCTGTGTGACTGCGATCCTACCTGCTGCGCCACCGTGCCGCCATATATATAGCAGATTGCAATTTTTGGCAAAATTAGCATATTATTATTTTAAATATTATTTGAATTGGCTGTAATTGATTGAGACCATCTGACATGTCACTGGTGAGTGCATGGACAGAAGATTCATATTCAAGACTTTATTATTATGCAGACATAGCTCTTAAATATTACAATACAGTTTCCGTAGCAACTGGACAAAGTTTAATTAGTTCAGTATCTTTCAGGTTCTGTCTGTATGTCACTGTATATTTGGTTCTAGTCTCCAGAACCTATTTTCTTATGCCTCTTCCTCCTGCCAAATGTTTCACATTCAGAAACTGACACCAGGCACGCGGTAATTGTTCAAGGTTGACTACTGATTTCCCCCCATCACTCTTAACGCTAGGTTTAGCATCGTAGCTGTTTCTGGGCTATTTTCCTCCTTCCTTCCTTTCCCCTCTCCGCTGCTCTGTACAGATGAACCGGAGGCCACTTAATTCCTCTGACATAAAGAGAGGGCTTTCATGTGCCTGTGCCTCCGTGTGCTCCTCGGGAGCCTGATTATTCTGAGCGGGAGAAAATGAGGGCTCAAGTTGTCATCTGCATGAACGAACAGATCCCACCTTTAATTCCATGCCACGCTGATATTTGCATGAAACTTTGTCCAATTATTCTCGCCGCAGCAGCGTGCACCAGGAGCGTCACACATGGTTGGAGAATGTGTGTCAGAAATCGGGAGTGTGTGAGGGTTCCTTGTTTACAGAGGTGTCTCTCTGGGTGAAGGTGCTAATGCTTGGCGGCAGGATTGCAAACTTTTATGAGTATCACCTTGCTGAGGAACAGTGGGCTAAAGTAGCAGCCATTTTCTGTTAGTATCAGCAGCTTTCTGACCAATCCACAGCATCATGAGCCTCAACACCAACAACAAATTACAACTTAGATGAACTTTTAATTGGTGTTATGTGAGCTGAGGTCTCTATGGATGGAACAAAGGCCAGAGTTGAGTTTTGAGTCAGTGAAAGCAGGTCAGGCTCTGTTCCTCGACACTAATTGCAAGGTGTGTGCAACATTAGCACGACCATGTTACATCACCACAACTCAACTAATTAGTTTCAATAAAGTAAGAACACAAGGGAGTTGAAAGTATGTGTGATGTGGCCAACCACTGCTGGGTTTATAGTGTGTTACTAATGTGTTATAGCCATACTGTTTGTACTGCTACATAACCTTTCTAGCTTGGTTATTTTTACATTTTTTAATTTTTTTTATCTTTTGATTTATGGTAAGACAACCAGTAGTGTGCAAAATATAACTATTATATTTTCTCAATTAGAATAGTGCCTGTATAAACTTATATATAGTAACATCAAACACAAAAACATAAATACAACTAAAAGGATTCTTTTTTATTTTTAAAAGACAGAATATGTTTAGTGAGCAAATGTGTATAAAAAATATTTTTCCAGACATTCTCCTTGATTGTATAGATTTGTTAAATCAAAAACACACTTGATTTAATGCAATGAAGTATTTATGAACTGGTAAAACTTGGTTTTGGGTAATTGGAAAATTAGATAAATGTTACAGGACTGTCATGAAGATTTGAAAAAGGTTAAATCAACACATGCACACACAATATCACTACTTATTGTAATTAAATTACTTTAATATCAAGGTTTTTCTATTTTTTAACATTTAACACTGACTTTGTTTTTCCTCAGTGCTATAAAATCACTGGACTTAAGGACATACATGAGCTGTAATTTGACAAGCCCCTCAGCCAGACAACCATCTCTAATGGCATTTTCACACAGGCACTGCTCTGGTCCCCAAAGAACTTTGGTGGGAATGTGATCCAAGCTCAGTCCCACCCAATCATAAGGTGTACGCAGCAGGTCTGAGCTAAATGGCTCCTGTAGCCAGGTGTGGTTTGCGTAATGGATACAGTTAAGCAGTTTAGCAGCTAATCTACAAATGTAGGAAACATGCCCGAGTCCAGAACACACAGATCTTCTTCCTGTATTTTACTTTCTTGCTCCCGCATGAGTCAGGTGTGATCAATCAGCAATGATAACAACTTTTGGCGCACTTGGATTTTCCCCTGTATGAAAACAAACCAAACCAAGGGGTAAACAATCAAAGATTACAAATATCTTAACTGATTTGGACAAGCACAAATGAACAGGTGTAAAAACACCCTGAAAGTTCCTTCCTTTTGTCATGTGAAGGAAGACCTTTGGAAAGATTCTTCTGAACAAGACTCTTGTCAACTCTCTCAACATTGGTTCCACTCTTCCTCACATCACTCAGCATAATGCTAGACATCGTGGGTCCAACGACATGTTAGCTGTAGGTCCAATGGCAATTTTCATATGTCTCAAAAAAGTGTTTAATATCTTGTATAGTGACTTCTCTGTGTCCTTCTAAATTATCCTTGGCAATACTGAGAAAAGAAAGTCAAAACAAATGGTTCCAAACAAATACCCAGGCACTGAGTAACCGCTTATTCTGCTAAAGTTTCATTAAAGGTTCAAGGGCAGAGGATTATCAATGTTTTTTGATGTTTAACACATACAATTTAAAACTTGTTCTGATGTGCTTGGTTTTGTCTCTAAAATGGGAGAGTAAAATGGTCTTATGGCTTTGTCGGCCCACTCTGGGGCAAGTCCTATAGTAGTTACTTTCCTATAGGATTTGTGTGTGTGGAATTCAAGGACAATGCAGACATAATACTACACTAATTTTTCACATATTAACCCGCTGGCAGTAATTACAGGTCCTCGTGCCCACAAGGTGCTCAGACAACTGGCATTTTCAATTTAATTGTGCTATTTACCAAAATGTAGAGATGCGTTCTGCCATTAATCATGTTTTGCCCAGTTTCCTAGAACACGTTATAACAATATTAAAGAATTCTAATTGTGCTTCAGCAATTAACTCGAACACTTCCTCCGGAGACCCGCCGCTGCTATGACTGGCCTCTAATATTGACCCAAATGCATTTAATCAACTGGCTGAGGTTGCTTAGAAGGGTAATCAAACTAGCAATTAAAAATGTATTACCGTCCATCGTACCAGTTCCTGATCCGCCAAAAACAAGAAGCAGCTCCTGATTAGCGTCCTCGCTATGGCTCCCACTCCATTACACTTCTGCAGGACATGCAAATGTGCGAATCAGCAAATCAAACAATACATTACATTACGCTTCGTTCATTCGGAGGGGTCTTTCAACCTGGGGTCTCGCCACGCAGCTAATAGTGCAGCGCATTACAATGAACGGGATTTGAATGGGAAGAGGGGACTGTGTAAGAACCGATAAGTGAAACATCCTGTCTTTGTGTAAGGGGGGAAAATTCCATTGAACTAATATCATCATTCCTTTCGGGATTTTGACTCACACAGTAATAAAAAATGCAGACGCTTCACTTGCCGGAGCTACTGGAGCAGCAGGACTGGACGGACACTTATCACACTCGGCTGAGCTTATTGCTTATGAAATCACCTTTTGTTGTTCAGACGGCAATCCCAAAACACAATATTTGAAATTGGGCTGCAACAAGTCTTTGTCCAGAGGTGTTATAAACAGAAGAGTATCGCAGGAAAAAAAAAGTTTAATAAATATTTATGGCCTGCTAAGATTTTAGACTTGAGTTGTATTATTCATGTACACAAACAAACACAAAAACACATCGTCAGAAAACCTGTTTGGGATGAAGCAGTGGTGCGGGTTAAGTAACAGGGGAGTTCATACAGATTCCTAATACATTCTGTGCAAGTGCACTTGTATTATTTTCCAGCTTTTTAGTATTTTTGTATGTCTATGCATGGACTCAGTGGGGCTTTAAGAGCATTAAATCCCTCAAAATACCAATATCTTTTGTTAGTGTATATTTTAAGTATGCATAATATATCATAGTCTAATGTACAACAAATCAGATAATAAATTATACTGTAGGCTAAACTAAACCAGACATAATGTAGACTAATTTCAACCAGAAACCCTACAAACAAAATTAAATCAGAGGTAATGCAGACAGAACTAAACCAGATACTGTAGACTAAGTTAAAGTGTGGCAGACATAGTGCAAACTAATCTGATGTGAATCAGAGACACTATAAATAAAACACATCTAACCCAGGGATACTGTGGGTAAGACTGAGCTAAACAAAGATGCAACAGACTAAACTGAACTAAATATCTAAATCAGGGACACTAGACTACCCTAAAAAGATACTATAGTGCAGTGGTTCCCAAAGCGGGGGGCACGCCCCCTGGGGGACTGGGGGGAATACAGTAAATCAAGGAATTTTAGAGCCAATCAAGTCTGATTTGAATCTGTGTCTTTTCAGTAACTGAGACAGTGGCATATCTTTGTGTGTGCGTGTGCCTGCGTGCGTGCTCTCTGGGCGTTGTCTCGGCTGAACCCTTCGTTTCCCACCCTCCTGCACTCCTTAACTCTGATTGGCAGCCGCACTCGATATGCCTCCATGAAGCAGAAAATATGGGCCGCATTGTGCCAGCAGCAGACGGCCATCGCCTAATCAGTTGTGATAGTGTCGTAATTAATGGGATTTGTTAATTGGGTCTCCGGTCCCCGAGGGTGTTCGGCGTGAATATTCATGCAGCTCCTGTTAACCCCACGCTGCCGCTGCACCACTTCAAACATCACTTTATTTTTTTTTTCTTTCACTTTATTTTTTTCCATGTCTCGCTCTGTTGTCCTCATCACCATGACAACAGACCTATGAGCGCCTCTCTGATATGAACCTGGCAATCAGTGTCTCCTACATGTTTAATACAGCGCAACGCCACTTAATTCCCATACTGCTTTTCCCTGACAGCAAGCCGTCTGCCAACAGTTTCCATTTGCGGCCTGTTGTTGTGGCGCAGTAATTGTGTCGTGAGTTTAAATGTGCCCGTGAGGGTCCAGTCAGGCTACATCAGGTCCCGCATTAGCGCCATCCACTCAGCCAATCACGCAAGGCCTCCACATCTGGAGTGGACAGCAAACAGTCCATTAAACATGGGCTGGAACAAAGTGTCTTAAGAGTGCATCTCGGGAAAGCTTCACTCATTGGCCTATTTGGCAATCAAATAAACCATGTTCACAATAGGTTTTCCCCTGTTGATCCTATTTGGGTCGAAATGACATTTATCCAGAATACAGGACTACGTATTTTGCTGGGGTGGGGGGCTGTACATAGGAGTGTGCAGGGTTGGGTGGGTTATTATGATGATTCCAAGGACCCTGAACATCAAGGGGCCTGAAAAAAAAACATAATTATTAAAGCCTAGTTTTAGATGCATCTTGCATTCTGTCAGAGCTGTAGAGGGCCCCATAGGTAACAAAAACAAAATATATCTCTTTAATACCTCAACAGTTCAACCCAGACCCAGAGCTATCAGTGTAAAGCAGACTAATCGACTAAGTGAAACTTAAAATGAACAAAACTAAGTGAAAATTAAAGAGACTTCAGCTCAGCATAAAGTTGACTACGGCTGTCCAAACTTTTCTACACAACTGTGAACTCAGAGTTTGTGGTGCTGTCTTTGGGTATTTTGTGCAGATACACTGAGAATTCCCTCATGTGCAGAAGCTCTGAGGCCCAGGTGCAGACAGACAGCTGATCTGTCACTGTCTGCAAACCCTGGGCGCTGAGTGGACCAATGGCTAATCACTCAGTGTCCTGTTTGATGTTCACTGGCTTCCTGCCATCCTGTAGACACACACTCAGCTCTTCCACAAGAGTGCAGGCCAGGCCCCGAGGAGGAAGGCCACTTTTAGTGCCGGGACACTGGGGTCAGTCGGAGTGGAAGGACACTGCAGGACGTATACTAGTGAGAGGGGCTAAATGAAGTGAAGGGGAAACAAATGCAGGAGCCATTTTTAGCTTAGCTTACTGAAGGACACTGTACAGCAAACATGATTAGAAGGTAAAACACAGAAGGTTAACCAGAACAGGACACCATTACTGCTACCACTAACAAAGAGTTAGCATTAGCACATCTACAGATATCACAGATGCTGCAATGTTTTAAACAGATAGAAAAGGAATGGAAATATGCTAATGAATACGGATGGAACATTTTCACACTGTAAACATGTGTTTCTCATCATTCACATTATATGATAATGTTGCTGTTTTTTTGTTTGTTTGTTTGTTTGTTTGTTTTGTATTGTTTTGTTTTGTTTTGTTATTGCCATAGAACAAAAGTCAGTACTAAACTAAAACTAAAAAACCAGAAGTTAATATAATATAATTTAATATAATTACAATTACAATTTTAATTAAATATATATTTTATTAGGTTTATTTAAGGTCCTGTAATATATATATATATATATATATATATATATATATATATATATATATATATATATATATATATATATATATATATATATCAGTAAGAGCAGAGTGTGAAGGTTCAGTTAGCAGAGGGTAAGTTTGTTTGTAAATAAAGCAATGCACACAACATTATGGGTGACAAACCAGAATACAAAAGATGACAAATTGTTGGTGCACGTCTTGCTGGCACTTCTGTGACCAAGACAGCAAGTCTTTGTAATGTATCAAGAGCCACGGTATCCAGGGTAATGTCAGCATACCACCAAGAAGGACGAAACATATCCAACAGCAAATCTTGGGCTGTGGACAATGTGTAACATGTATTGTTCTCTGATGAGTCCACCTTTACTGTTTTCCCCACATCCGGGAGAGTTACGGTGTGGAGAAGCCCCAAAGAAGCGTACCACCCAGACTGCTGCATGCCCAGAGTGAAGCATGCGGGTGGATCAGTGATGGTTTGGGCTGCTGTATCATGGCATTCCCTTGGCCTAATACTTGTGCTAGATGGGCGTGTCACTGCCAAGGACTACCGAACCATTCTGGAGGACTATGTGCATCCAATGGTTCAAACATTGTGTCCTGAACGTCGGTGCCGTGTTTCAGGACGACAATGCACCAATACACACAGCAAAACTGGTGAAAGATTGGTTTGATGAACATGAAAGTGAAGTTGAACATCTCCCATGGCCTGCACAGTCACCAGATCTAAATATTATTGAGCCACTTTGGGGTGTTTTGGAGGAGCGAGTCAGGAAACGTTTTCCTCCACCAGCATCAGGTAGTGACCTGGCCACTATCCTGCAAGAAGAATGGCTTAAAATCCCTCTGACCACTGTGCAGGACTTGTATATGTCATTCCCAAGACAAATTGATGCTGTATTGGCTGCAAAAGGAGGCCCTACACCATACTAGTACATTATTGTGGTCTAAAACCAGGTGTTTCAGTTTCATTGTCCAACCCCTATATATATATATACTGAAAAAAAACACATCAAGGACAGATGTTTGGTCAGATGTTTTGTTCCGAAAACATTGTGAACTTCAAAGTGGACTGGTTTTACCCTGCAGTTCTTGACCACAGCGTCCATTTAGAGGTTTGTTTTTATTATCCTTAAAGACTGTGGAACTGGCATACTTTTATTTTTATTTTTATTTTTTCCAACTGTGAATACATCAATATAGAGGGAAATAAAAGCCTCATCAGACTGTATTACTGCTTGAGGAATTCAGGTCTGCTTTTATGCATCTACTTGGCCTTGAATACAAAAGGCCTGGGTATGAAAGCTCTTCTATAAATTGAACCTTTGTGAAGCCCTGGTGTACAGTGTATTTCAGCCGAGGCACGATTCAATTTCATGTTGTTGTTGTTTTTTTCGGTATTCGAAGCACAACATGAAAACGGCTTTAAATTCACTCACTTGCTCACTCATTCATTCACTCACTGGAGAAACCTGATGTCACACCTAAAGTATGTAATACACAACTCGGCCCAACATTCCAGTGTCATGTTTTTTTTACTACAAGTAGTCGCACAGTTTAATGTGTCACTGTGACATGTCAAGCACTCCACCATCCCCCTACAGCTGATAGCCTGTTGCTACCGAAACACACTCTGATGTATTACAGTGTAAATGGCTTTGTAGAGTTGAATAGGAGAAAATGAACTCCATTCTCCTTCAAAACCTTTCACACTGTGTCATGAATGAATCTGTTGAATCTCCTTCCAGAAAAAGCTTTATTCTGCCCATCATAGACATCATAAGCCACACATTTCCCAGTGCATTTCAATTATCCCTAATGAAGGGTGTGCTTCAAGATTCTTTAGCGAAGGCTGCTGAAATTAATCTCCATAGAATATCACTTGTAATAGAAAGGGCCTAAAGAGCCTAAGGTCACACACAATGCTAAGTGTTGGCTGGAGGGTTATAAAGCCTCCTGGTTTTCATACATTTTGTTTTATGAAGCTTCAGCTCTCAGTTTAGCTGGACCACCAAAGTCCTGAAGTCAGGCTTGTTCAGGTGGTGAAAGGCTAAAGAACATTCCCATTGGTCAGTCTTGAATGTAAGTTGTTCTATATGGCCAAGACACCAAAACACAATAAATATGTCCAAATATTTGTGGACACCTGGTCATTCAAAAAGATTATGTGACAGAACTGGGCAGTCATCGCAGTCCTCCATAGTGTGAGCTTAAGTGACACTGTAGTAGTGACTGTGTGTAATTTAATTATTCATATAATTTAAAATGATTTATATTGTCAACACAAATGGTGCTTGTATAAAACTATGTACATATCTTTAGAATAAATGCAAAATCATAAATATAAAAAACAAATGCAGAAAAAAATAAAATAATAGAAAATGTGTTTTCTATTATAAATATTCTTCTTGATTTCATTTTATTGCATTTTATTTATTATTATTATGGTTATGATTATAATAATTCTTATTATTATTTTAAATCAGCAGTACACTTGATTTTACATAATGAAATAGAGGTACATAAATAGAGTCGGCACATGAGCCAGGTGAAAAGTTCATGTGTGGCTGCTCCGGAGCCTTCATTTCATTCCAAGCTTTTCTGTGGAGAAGATATTTTCATGCTTCTTGCCATACCTCCTTATCTTCTATGTTATTACAAAGTACAGCAGCAGACTTTAGAATTGAATTTGTTATTGTAGCATCCACATGGTTTCAGCAAGTGTATTTGAATTCTGCAAAAATAAATTATCTCAATATCTAGTGAATCAGATAAAGAAACAGAGCAGCTGTAGATAAGCAGGTAAATAAGAATGAGGTGAATATCCCTCATGTCTGTTCATATGCAGAAGTGTAATTGTTTTTGTCAGTTATTTATTTATTTATGGGCTCAGAAAAGCAGAAATGCTGCTTTTGTGTTGAGGCAGTTCTGGGAATACTTATCCTGAATAAAGTAAATTATTCAGGGTACTGGGAAAATGAGTGAAATAAATTCTGGAGAACAGAGCACAGTCTGACACAGAACAATCAAACATTAACAAACCCAACATTAAAAGTATACATGGAAAAGGAAAGAAAAAAAATTAAAGGTCCCTTATTCCAACATTCATTCGTTCATTGGGAAAAGCTAGGATTTTTGTTAAAATGCAAAAAAAAAAAAAAACATACATTACAACAAGTACAAATTCAATGTTTAAATTGACCAACTTGAAAGTAGGGCGGCACGGTGGTGCAGCAGGTAGAGTCACAGTCACACAGCTCCAGGGGCCTGGAGGTTGTGGGTTCGATTCCTGCTCCGGGTGACTGTCTGTGAGGAGTTGGTGTGTTCTCCCTGTGTCCACGTGGGTTTCCTCCGAGTGCTCCGGTTTCCTCCCACAGTCCAAAACACACATTGGTAGGTGGATTGGTGACTCAAAAGTGTGTGTGTCTGTGTTGCCCTGTGAAGGACTGGCGCCCCCTCCAGTGTGTATTCCCGCCTTGTGCCCAATGATTCCAGTTAGGCTCTGGACCCACCGCAACCCTGAACTGGATAAGTGCTTACAGATAAAGAATGAACTTAAAAGTAATTTGTAAATATATATTTTGAGCCTGATGTTTGCAGCACAAATCAAACACTTTGGACAGGGGCAAAATAAGAGTGAAATATTTTGATGAATGAGTGAATGAATGGATTAATTAATTGATAATGTTCTTATTAAAACATAATATAACTCCTCATAAATATCTCCATTTAAAGGAACACTAGATACTATTTTTACCTTAAAATTACAGCTTCAAAATCATTGTGATTTTTCACTGAGCTATAATGAGGAGAATAGAGCCTCTGTGCTCAGCACTGCAGAACCCACTCTGGGTAACTGCTGGAGGGGGGTAGGTTAAAAGCCCATTTCCACTCCATTGATTTCAGTACAGTTCTGTAAAAGTGGTGTAAATGAAGGGGAGCCCCAGGACCAAAAAAACCCAAACCTTACCTAGTGTCCCTTATAAGTGGCGCCCCCTAGTGGCAATTTCTTACGTTGCCCTGCAAACAAACCATGACTGAGGAAGTGTATATGTTTTCTTGACTGTTTACTCCGGGCATTGAGCTAATTAAAACTGCAGCATTACAGTCATCCAATCAATACAGAAACAAAGTCTCTCTCTCTCTCTCTCTCTCTCTCTCTCTCTCTCTCTCTCTCAGTCATGATAATGTGTGGGTGGGGCTAAACTGCTGTATGCTAAATGTGCTGGTTAATCTACTGCAAGGTCAAACGATCAGGATTAGGTTGCTGTAGACTGAATAGGCGGGGCTAATCATTTTAATGCTAAATGGGTGGAGCTACCGTTCTCTAAGCCGAATATAAATTTGAATAAAGAATATGACACTACTGTATGCTAAATGGGTGGGGTTTGTAGTGTTGTAAACTGAATAGGAGTGGATAAACTGCTCTTTGACTGTCAGGACTACATTTGTATTAAGGGTGTGACATCACAAAACATGAATTCAAAACAAATACAAAGCATCTTTCTTTAGAATTTTTTGAACAAGCTTTATATCAAGCACTGATCAGGCTTAGGACGGCTAAGCTTTTATCACAGGGTTTAGAGGAGTACTCCTCCCAGAGGAAAAAGACAACAAAATCCCCCAAACATCTGATCATCATACATATGACAAAGTAACACAGGGCTAAATCATTCTGGATACAGACTCTAATTTACTTACTACATTGTAGTAACTGTAGAAAGTGAAGAATATTCAGCGCTCCCTCAAACTTCCCCTTTAAATGCTTCTCCCTCTGACAGCAAAAAAAGGGTTGTGTGTGTTTGAGTGTGTGTGTGCAGGTATGTGTGTTGACTGGCAGCTCCGCTGCGGATTTACAGTGAATTCTCTGATCAGCAGGACGATTCCCACGCTGTCCTCTCATCTGACACACACACACACACACACACACACACACACATTGCATGTGTTATTTATGAAGCTGTTATGAAGAGTTGGAAATCTGCCTCTGAGAGACTTTCCATATAAAACGATTATAGAAAAACAAACTACTTTTGAATAGAGAGAAAACATAACTACAGAAATTTTCACTGTATTACAATTCTGTGTGTGTGTGTGTGTGTGTGTGTGCTGTATATCTTACATATAAGTTATTTACACACCTTATATAATTAGATTAGTAATTTCAAGTAATTAAGGCACATCCATTGGTGGCACAAATGTTCAGCTGTACACACAGTTTGTATAATCGACATACACACGCTGAAACAACTGCACATGCATTGAGGTTTGTAAAGCCTCATATCATTGGTCTATAGAGTAGACCAATCATCATCTATAGAGTATTGGAACTATTTTGTCTTGAGTGATGGAGCACAATTCAGTAGTTCTGGGATGAACCTGAGTAGCTCAAATTCATACCTGACCTCAATATATTTTATGCGATTGAAGGCCATCAAATCCTTGTAAAAATGTTGTAGCGTGTAGTACACAGCCTTCCTAGTTACTGCTGAAAAGAGGAAAAAAAAGTCCTTTTAAAAGTCTTTGGATGAGCAGGGCTCCCAAAAACATATAGTGTAACCACTTTATTCCTCACTGACTGGTTCGGAGACTTGTCACCGCTGACGTCTTGTTCACAGCTCTGTTTGAGCTTCTGCCCCAAAGATCATTCTGAAGATGTTTGTTCAGTTTAAAGTTGTGAATTTTTCATGCAGCAATGTCAATAAATTATAGGAGTAAATGATTCATTTCAGCGCTTAAGCGTTAGCAAACATCGTTCTCGCCTGTCCACACGCTTGTTAAAAAGCGGGCTTTTGTTTATTTTATTGCGCGGGAGATTTGGTACGTTCAGTGTAGAAGGAGAGAAATCCCCCACGCTGGCCTTTAGTTGAATATTTCATGTGCGATTGCTTTCGAGAGAGTGAAGCAGAAACGCTTACGAAAAAAAATGCTCAACTCAAATGGACGGCTTCGTCGCAATAGTCTCTTTACAGTGTGTAATTGATGCTGTGACAGTGTTTGTGTGTGTGTGTGTGTATGTGTGTGTGGGAGTGTGAGAGTGTGTGTGCAGCTCAGCTATATGTTACATAGTGGGGACCAAATCTGTTTACATGTTTACATTGTGGATGCTGTTTCCAATACAATGTCGTCATAATGTAATTATTAATTAATAGCATTAATAAGGTGAAAATGTGTTAATGTTAGTGTAATATTAAGTTTAGATTTAGCATTAGGTTCGCAGTATTTAGGGTTAAAATGAGGGTCAGGTTTAGGGTTTAGAATTAGGGTCAGGTCAGGGTTAGAGTTAAGCTAGAAGTAGTGTTAAGCTTAGGATAAGTCTCAATGAAATGAATGGAGGTGTGTCCCTTGAATCCATGCAGACACGACTGTGTGTGTGTGTGTGTGTGTGTGTGTGTAGGTATGTGTGTGTTTAAGGGTCAGAGTGTGATGGCGAGTGTTCAATGGTGCGTGGAGCAGGTCTTATTTGTTCAAAGCTCAAATGGAATATTATATGAATCCATTATTCCATTATTCATGCTCCGTAGGTGCTGAAATTCCATCCCATAATAAATGTAGCCCACGCTTCTGTTATTTTCCATTGTTAACCCATTGCGTTTCATTCATCTCAGAGAAATATGTGCATCAAACAATCAACAAACCGAGGTCTTTATTAACTCCAATTACTTCTCATTGTAATAGCTTTGCATTGTGATGCAGTTTCCAAGATACACTTAATTTCATTTTGTTTCATTTCCTTTAATATCCCCATCACAGCTCAACCGGCTGCTGTTTTTCCCTCTACTGCGGAACTGTGGAAAGTAATACACTACAGCTGAATGGCTCGGTGAAAGGAAATAAAATTAAATTAACCCTTTCAGGACAAATACTAGGTATAACTTGACATACCTTTTTATATTTAGCTGTAGAGCTGTGATACAGTTTACTACCTCAAAGTGATTTATATCATCTGATTCAGCATACGCTTAGTGTTCTAAATATCTCAGTTATAAATGACAAAACGATCATTTTAAATACGTAAATAAATACAATAAAACAATAAATCTAATATTTATACATTGTATGGACAAAAGTATTGGGATATCTACACATTATCTTTACAGGAGGTTATGTGACATCTCCTTACAAACCCATAGACATTAAAATGGAGTTCTGCCCACCCCCACCCCCCCACCCCCCATCCTATACCTTTTCAGCTATAACAGTTTCCACTCTTATGGGAAGGATTTCTATAAGACTGTGGTACATGTCCTTAGGAATTTTTGCCCATTCACCCAGAAGAGCATATGAGAGGTCAGGCATCAATGTTGAACAGTGGCCTCTCAGTCCACACTAGTTCATCCCAGAGGTGTTTGATGGGGTTGAGGTCAGGGCTTTGTGTGGGCCAGTCAAGTTCTTCCACACCAAACTCACCCAACCATGCCTTTATTGACCTTGCTTTGTGCACTGGGGCATAGTCGTGCTGCAACAGAAAAGGCTCTACCACAAACTGTTCTCACAAATTTGGAAGTCCAACATGTCTGGTTATAACAATGAATTTAGATTTCAGACAATGAATTTAGGAACTTAGGGGCCTAAGCCAATCCCTGAAAAAAAAAAGCACAGCGTTATCCTTCCTCCACTAAACTATTCAGTTGGCACAGTGCAGTCTGGCAGGCAATGTTCTCCTGGAATCCATCAAACCCAGACTTGTCCATCAGACTGCCAGATAGAGAAGCACGATTTGTCACTCCACAGAGCATGTTTCCACTGCTCCACAGTCCATGGTGGCATGTTTTACACCAGTCCATCAGATGATTGGCATTATATAATGCTTGCATGCGCCTGCTCAGCCATGAACACCCATGCCATGATGCATCCAGTGCACAAGATTTTCTTTCTGCTAATGTTAATGCCAGAAGAGGTTTGGAACCCTGCGGTTAATGGTGACTTGGTGCAAGTTTCAGCACTTGTGGCTAATTTGCTGTGGTTGTGTTTCCACATTTAAATAATATTCAAATTTGATCATGGAATATATAGCAGGCATTCTATTACAGTACTACACTCGAATTCAGTGAGCTCTTTAGAGAAATACTTGTTTCAGAAATGTGTGTAAAGACAGACATTAGCATGACTAGGTGCTTGACTTTATACACCTGTGGCAATGGGACTGAATGGAAATCCTAAATTCAGTAATTAGGTGTGCGCCCATAAGTTTGTCCATATAGTGTATTTTTCAAATTATCTCTAGAAATTAATAATGAATAAATAAAAGAATAATCCAAAGGGGGCGGCACGGTGGCGCAGCAGGTAGTGTCGCAGTCACACAGCTCCAGGGACCTGGAGGTTGTGGGTTTGATTCCCGCTCCGGGTGACTGTCTGTGAGGAGTTGGTGTGTTCTCCCTGTGTCCGTGTGGGTTTCCTCCGGGTGCTCCAGTTTCCTCCCACAGTCCAAAAACACACGTTGGTAGGTGGATTGGCAACTCAAAAAAAAAAAAAAAAGTGTCCGTAGGTTTGAGTGAATGTGAATGTGTGTGTGTCTGTGTTGCCCTGTGAAGGACTGGCGCCCCCTCCAGGGTGTATTCCCGCCTTGTGCCCAATGATTCCAGGTAGGCTCTGGACCCACCGCGACCCTGAATTGGATAAGCGGTTACAGATAATGAATGAATGAATGAATAATCCAAAGGGTGAACTTGTTTATAAACTTAAGTGGAGCTTATGTAAAAATGTTCATATTTTCTGAGCTCTGTAACATCTGTTCTTTTTTCCAAATTTAAACGTCATGTTTTGCTGTCTAGCTGTATACAGCCATATCACACTTTTCTCTGGTTACTCCAGCCGCATCCTGACTGCCCTCCTAGTTTATAGGTTGTCAGCAACATCCTGTCTCTAAAGCTCTCCTAGATGCTGTATGCTATTCTCTGATTGGCTACCAAGCAAAACAAAAGGTATTTCATTTAATACATGACAGCAACATGTTTATCCTTAAAAGGTTGAACATAATGTCAACACAACTTCAGAAGAGAAGACCACGACATTCTTGATTTTAATGCAAGTTAATGTAATGAGACTCTTTTTAAAAACAGGTTTTGGATCATATTTCTATTGCTTCCATCATCATCGCACTTTGAGGTATAGTGATGGAAACACACTGGACTCATATGATGTAAAAAAAAAAAAAAAATGGAAACAACGAAACCAGTATGAAACATGTTCAGAGCTGTAGGTCTGAGGAATGCGAGTAAAGAAGCAGTGGCAGGTTATTAGGCTCAGGTAAAGCCCCTTGAGTGTTATTAAGTTGTTTTATACTTTCAGGTTTTTAAGCATGCACTCCAACACCTGAGCGGTGAAAATCACTGACGCAAAACCCAACAAAAAATATGGGAAAAAAAAAACTTTGGTAATGAAGCGCGCAGCTTATCGAGCAGCCACATGTAGCACGGCTTAGATCAGAGAAAACACAACTGCAGTTTGGGTGCCGTCCAACAGCCTGCATTCAGAGTCACCCAGCGGAAACACGGCCTAAAAATCCGTCTCAACATTTCTGAGCACGCCGGCAAACTTGGCTCCACTTTTACATCTGTGGACTAAAAAAAGCACTTGAAGGAAGTTAAGAGTTGCAAGATGGTGGGTTTTGCAGACAAAAAAAATCCACTGGGGCAAAATCTGCGGAGAAGGAGAAAATGCATCATTATCAGCCGGACACAACATTATCCTTAAAAACCGGAAGTGCACTCGTCAGAAAATGAACAAAACCCTTTACAAGCAGGGCTGAAGTCAAAGTAATGAAAAAGTGCGGTGAGATAAATCACTGATAGAAAATCACAAATGTCCCTCCGGCTGCACGCAGAGTCTGGGATTTTATGCTTACAGTGAATTTATTGATGGACAAAGGCCTGAAAGAGTTTGATGACCTTGCAGACGTCTATGTGTCAGAATGAAACTAGTTTCCAGCTACTGCTACAAAAATAACAACAGGGGAGAAAAAAAAGAAACTTGTAAAAGTTGTATCTGAGTGTGGAGCACTCAACCTTGGAGACAAGGTGCATGAGCATGGATGAGGAAGGGGAAGGAGGAAGGATGTGTAACAATTAAACTGCTCTTTTTTTTTCAGATGCCCTTAAAACAATCACTGGTTAAAAAATATAATAATAAAAATAATAATAATAATAATAATTAAATATAATGTAAATTAGAAACAAATGATTTTGTCTGGAGACAATGAATAATTCATAATAAAATAAACATGCAGTTTTGAGGCATTATTTGGCATATTAAATACCTTATATAGCAGGTGTAATTAATTAAAATTCATTAAGATCCATTTATAGAAAATGTTCTCAAGCCAAGGTCTGGAACATTTTATGCAATTAACAATTGAATGTCCGATCAAATTACACTTTCAATTACATTTCAATATTAAATACAACAAATACTCTAAATAAAATGTCATATTCCCATTTCAAGTAAAATTTACAAATAAAACAGTGATTTCTGAAATATAAAAGCATGTGCATATGCTTTTCCATAACCAGCAATCTGATTGACTCTTATTGGTGGGGGGCGGGACTTTATCAGTTCACAGCAAGGTGATTGGCTCTTTATGCTGAAGGGCGGGACATTACACATAAAGAGAATCCATGTTCAGTGTTATGAGAATTTCATCCTTTAATCGTTTCCTTATTTTTAATGTTTCTGGTTTTATCTCACACAACCTGAAATCCTGAAAGTGTCCCAAACAAGTTTTTATCATTTCCCTTGGACTATTTATACTGGCCCCAGGACAGTGGTGTCTGGAGCCTGCTCTGTGTGTGCCACTCATTTGAGTCACAGCGCTCATCATAATGCACAGATCTGATACGCAGAAACGCATGTGTTTAGTCCGTGAGTTTCCTGGATCACTAAAACTGAACCATAATGAACCATAATGACTAGAAAAGTCATGCCGACAGTTAAGTGACACACTCAACTGTCTTAAAGGCATTAAAATAGAGCATTATAACATCACTAGCATAATACTTTCTAAACCAAGAGTGTTTGCTTTCATAAAGTTGTTCCAGAACACATTTTAACATGTTCATATGAAGACAGTCCATTTAAACCCTGTAATAACACACTTTAGCTTTGTTATAATGTTCTTATCCACAGATATTAGTGTAGTATAAAGTGCATCATGAAAATATTATATGCCATATGCCTTACACGTTTGATTATAACAGCTTCAGCAAATACACAAGGTTATGCCATGCACTATAGCGTTATGTGTGTCGTAACAGAGCTAGGGCTTGATAAAACTCACCCCAAACAATTTAAAATCATTATACAGAGATAGACTAACCGTGTTTGTATTCTTGTTCAAAGACTCTAGTTAGTGTAGCATGGAGGAACAGGGCTCTCCTGCTAAAGTGTCTATCTGCAAGTCACATAAAACCCTAACTGAATGGTTAGCCCCTGCTCAGGGTGTGTGTGTGTGTGTGTATGTGTGTGTGTGTGTGTGTGTGTGTGTGTGTGTGTATGTGTCTGTCTGTCTGTGTTTAAATGTAAAGACACAATAACTTCTGTACTGCTGTGCAATGACAATAAAAGCACATATCAACCACTACATAAACCCCACCTTCCAGTTTCCAGTTCCAAGCTTTTACTCCGGGCCGAGTTCTCTGCACTTTGTGGGTTATTTGAATAATTTTGCATGACAGACACAACACCTCATCACAGCTGCTGATTAATAAACAGCTTGACGCCAACCCCGTCATCTGCATTCAGGTCACTGTGCTTCTATTAACTCCACACATCACAAGGCCCTTTACAACACAGGACTGCTGGGGGATGATTGTTCTCCTCTCCAAAACCAGGGCCTTGTTTATCAATGCATTTGGTAAACAAGTTCTAGATCTGAGTGGAAGAACCATCAAAACACGCTGGAATGTCACTTAGAAAATCATTTAGTCTAAGTGTGTACTCACAGCAGTAAACATTGAAATATGAAACGAGGTCTAAAGCCTGGACTCAATGAGAATTTGTAAATTTTTGACTAAAATCATTTCCCAGATTTATACAATTTTCAAAAAAATGTATAGTTCACCTTTATTTGGATGAACATTTGTATGGTGTCGCTTCAATGTCAAAAGTAGAAGGCGCAAAAACACCAGGTGCAAACTATAAACCTGCAAGTTTTTTATTATTTTGCATGGGTAATAGCTGCTTTGTGAGCACAAAGGTGAAACTTGCGCACGCACTGATCATAATCACACTCTCAATCTGTCTATTTATCATTCTCAAATTGTTTGTAACCTCTTGATGTTAAAGTTTGTCTCACACCAAACTTTACCCAGAGAGTCAAACCTCAGAGTCGTCTCAGTCTCAGATTTCTAATGCCTTCTTTGCAGCGAACATTATTTCCACATGTATATCACATATTTCTTTGATCTAAACCCGCTGTAAACAGTGGATTATGACCCTGTCCTGGCTGTTTATCTATGGCTCTGGTGCTGTCCTGAGGGAAATAGCAGCTCTGTGAACCATGAAGGCTTCTCCCAGTAGGTGGGGCATATACAGTCTATGAGGCGGGCAGTCACAGAACCAAGAGACATCAGCTAATAGCACTCACTGAGAGAAAAGGCATTGACCCAACCCCCGAACTGTCAAAATCCCTCCCATTTTAAAACTTCTTTCGAGCACAGAAAGAGCCAGAGGGACAAGAGATTTGCAAAAGAGGGAAACTTTAAAATCGATAGTGTAAAAAATATTTGAGAATAAGACTGAGAGATTATTATCAGTGCACACACAGTTCCTCTCCCTGTACTATGTACATATGAGAAATGTTAAAATTTGCAGATTTATATATTCCATTGATGTGATGCCATACATGTGAATTTCGGATATCTACTCGGTATGAAACCCTAATTCAAAGCTTAATTCTATGCTCCAAAACTGTGAGCAGCAGAATTTCTCATTTGCCACTATTCTGTGTAAAATTCTCTCTGTGTAAAAGTTCTCAGTGTCCTGTGTTTGTCTTATACTTCTGAAATATTCCTGTTAGTCCAGCTAATGTCCTGCAAAATGCATACATATGAGCATAAACGTATATAAACATAAATATTCTGCAGATTCGTGTTGTGGGAAGGGTGTTAGTGAACTTGGCGAGTCATTAGCGTGTCTCCTCAGGGCAGACGCCATGGAGCTGTTCAACTCAAGAGCGAGCTGAGTTCAGAACGAGTGGCAGATTGGAAAGTGTCGATGCCCCGCTGTGCCCAGTTACAGAAGCAGAAACACATACATATGCAAAACAGCATGATATACACACCCATCATCATCAACATCATCAGGAGCACAGGGAAGGTTATCACATCTGGACACAATACACTCCCAACTCACACACAGTTAGCACTGATTCAGTCCTGATACTAGCTGCTGATTGGATCCGTTTTTTTTTTAATTAAACTAATTAAATTATTACACAGCAATCACATGGTACTTTGCATTTAGTTTTTTTTTTTACAGTTGAAATAGTGGCTGAGCACAATTAGAATTGTTAGAACAGCTAAAACTCTTCTGGGATTGACAGACTAAAGTTCATACCCCTTCATCCAATAATGAGCCCTAGGTCCCCATAATCCTGTCATCTGCTTTTTCATGGCCCACTTTTGGTAGGTGCTAACTACTGCGTTCCGGGAGCACCCATGAAGACCTCTTATTTTTGAGATGCCCTGACCAAAACATGACAAGGCCCTTGTCAAAATGGCTCAGGTCCTTACACTCACTCATTCATCCTGTCTCCCACATCAGCTTCAAAAAGAATTGGTCACTTACTGCCTAATATATCATACCCATTATAAAGAGATAATCTTTGTTGTTCACTTCACTTGTCACTTTTGTTTTGCAGTGTATTATCATTAAACACTCATATTTTGCGGTACTGTTCTGTACATTTAGGGTTCAGAGCTTCAGGGGATTTAGAAATGAGTGTGTAAATGTTGTTTATAAAATGACAGAGATAGAGAAAAACAAAAATAATTAACATCAGAGCAAAAAAGGTTTAATTAAAACGAGCCATTATACAGTGTACCAGAGTCAGAGCTTTTACAATTGCCATTTAGGGCAAATCTCTGTCCTCACGGCAATTTCATTCAATTACAGTTCTCTAGGGAACAATTCAACGTGACACTGTTTGATGTTATTAATGATAATGACATGCACTCTTTCTAAGACCAAACTTATTTCTCGCCACACAAACCCACTCTGTACTGTGGACAAGTAATTCTGCCCTATCTAAATTCCTTCTAAACTACTTCATAAGGTGGTATGGTGGTGGTACAGGTTATGGGTTCAATTTGTTTGTTGTGTTCACTGTGTGTTTACTCTGGGTGCTCCAGTTTCATCCCATAGTACAAAGAACACATGTTGTTAGGTGGATCATCTGGGTAAAACTGTTCACAACTGTAGGTTTGTGGGTTTGTAAGTGTGCAGTGCCTTGCACTCCGTGATTCCAGGTAGGCCCCAAACCAACCACAATCTTGAAATGAATGACATTTTTTGAGAAGGTGAATGAATGAACTAATTTGAAGCCTGGTTTCTGAATAAAGAAGTTTATTTTTCAGTAATAGAAATTATGTTTTCCTATTTAGAAAGAGGCTAAATGCTTTGTTATATCAATGTATTTGTTTGTACAGTTTGTGTATGCTCTGTGCATAAAATTTCATATCTCTCTAATAGGAAGTGTGTGACCTTGTATTCAAATCCTTCAGTTTCAAAAGAACATCCCTGCGTTTGAGGTGTGAAAAGGAGCTGTAGCTGAATTCTAATCCTGCATGGGGCAATACCTTCATCTTGTCTGGAAATCTCGCTCAACAGTTAATCCATTTTAAGCTCATCCACAGGGTCTACACCCACCATCTGATATTCTGTCAGATAAAATATACTGATATACTTATGATCCATATCGCAGCGTATACAAAAATACAACAGCTGGAATGAAGGGTTACATTTCTGGGATGTCCTGTCCTAACTGAGCTTTGGTGAGCAGTGTAGTTTGAAACACTGGCAAAAACCCACAACATTAGTGCATATACAAATGACAAAAAGAAGCAATGTAGATATTTGTAAGGCTTTTACCCAGTGTCAAGTTTTTGCCCTGTTTTTGCCTTTCCTGGTCTGTTTTTGTGGCTTTTTTGTTCCTGTTTGTCACATTCTGTGTACCTCCTCCGTGGTCCTACCCTCTCGTTATGTTTCCCAGGTGTTCCTTGTCTGTGGTCTGGTGTATATATACTGCCTTGGTTTTGGTGTTCCTTTGTCTGGTCTTACGTGTGAGTGTGATTGTTTGTATCTGTCTCTGTCAAATCAGTTCGTGGCTGGTTTCTGTTTGTGTCTGTCTAGTTTTGTAAAGTTTGTTTTAGTTATCAATGACCTGCTTGTATTTATTTTCAAACTACACTTTGTTTATGTCTTTTTGGTTCGTTATAAAAGTAATTACTTGCACAAATGTCCTCCCACTCGACCCTGACCGACTGTGACAGACACACGTATGTATGATTGTGTCTGTTAGTACTAGAAGAACAATTAAAAAGGGCTGTTAACTCATGTGGAGGAAGGGTAGTTTAGCTCTGCTGGGGGAAGAAAGCCCTGCAATGTTTGACTTAAGGTTGAGGTTAAGGGGGATTCTTCATGCTGGTCATGCTGCACACAAAGTTATGTGTATAGCCACTAAACGCTATGTATATTTCATAAAACCCAAGAATGGCATTTTAAGTATGTACAAATTCATCTTGACAATTTGGAATCACTTTATTGGCCACTGGACTTGCACACAGAGGAATTTGTTCTCCGCATTTAATTCAATCCTTGCAGTGAAACACATATTTACACACACACTATTGAACACTAGGGGGCAATGAGCACACATGTCCATAGCGGTGGGCAGCCCTAGCTACTGCACCCGGGGAGCAGTTGGGGGTTAGTTGCCTTGCTCAAGAGCACTTCAGTCATGACTTTCCGGTTACAAGCCCAGTTCCCTAACCACCAGGCTAAGGCTGCTCCTTGAGACGAGGCTGTGCAGAAATGTACTTCTTCAGAATCTGTTTTAACACAAGATTTATGCAACACTTACAACAAATTATGAAACACGAGTAAGTCTACAATAACAAAAAAGAAAATTATGTCAGACACTTAACTCTTCCAAAGACAGGAGGAGTCTGAACATGCAAACCACAGGTGGAGCTTTATGGCACGGAATATGAAAATCTATGCCCAATGTGTGCTGACCATTCACCACATTCATCCCCACCTGTTGGCCAGTAACCAATTACCTTACCTTCTTCCTTCAAGGCACCTCTGCTTTCGGTGCCATTTTGAGCAGTGATTTTGCATGAGTCTTCCAGCAAACAGATCTTTTGTGTTCGCTAACATTCCCCATGTTGATAATGACTGCCCACTTTGACTCAAATGAACAAAAAAGCTCCACTGTTTATTGAAGGTATTACAGTCCTTCAGAACTGATTCTAGCATCCTAACACTGATCCCTTCTTTCAAGTGTGTTCTTACACCTCCAAACTGTGGCTATTCATCCAGCAGCTGCTCGCAGAGGTAGTTTCCATCTTGTTTTGTGTCCATTTTTGTCAGAGAGGATGGCATTGTGAAGCTTCCCTCAGAAGGTGTTTGTTTGTTTGTTTTTTCATTGACACCACATGAACGAGCTCCAAGTGTGGGACGATGCTGAGACACAAGCCGAGCCTGCGGGCCTTCAGAGATCAGCTGTGCCTGCCAAACACACTCCGACTGCAGCACGGACGCCGGCTTCTCTCCCTCTCGCTCTCTCTGAGGAAAGTGCTTAACACTAATTCCTTCATTTGTTCCAGCGATGAAGGCAGGCTGCAGCTAGCATGGCTCTCACCTGCAGCTACAGAGCAGCCACTGATAGGACATTAAACATTCTGATCTATGAGCCCAGTTCAGCTGAACCTCATTAGCGTTCGAGTGGCCCAGGCTGAATAACACAGGGGCAGAAAATAATCATTTCTCTAAAGCTTGTCATATCGCACCTTCCTCCACTCCAGTCCTTTCATCATTTATAACCTAATATAGTTTATTTTCATTGTATTTGCTTAGAATTAGACACAGAATAATAATATGCTATTATACCACCAAATATAATAGTCCTTGGTTATTTAAAAATTTTACATTGAATTCTACAACCTGCAGCTCACAAGAGATGCATAGCCTCTGAATGAACCAGTTTATGCTTCACTGAGTGGGTCTGCCACATGAAGGCCACCATGTTTAGAACAGGTTTTGTACTGAATTGTTTCTACATCCAATCCAGATCACTAGGTGACGGTGTAATTGCTGCTCTATCATATAATAATGACTGACCACTCTTTATGGTGAAAATTTACAATGAGACTACATTTAATCAGGAGTTTATAAATGGTTTTAGCTAATTATTACACAGTTATAAAAATTAATTAGGCCATAAGCACCTTAATAATCATGGATTAACGTATAAAGTTAATTATAAAACAGATAAGAAGGCAACACATCTTTATCCCCCCTTGGTTTTGAGAATGCTGACCTGTAGGTCATGTGCAGCTGCTCCTGTACTGAATGTCTGTGAATGTCTTTAATGTAGCTGAATTAATGAATTATAAGCATTGTCTGTCTACAGACTTTGAGGCATGTAGCATACATATCAGTTTTCAACGCTCTCCTTTAATATGTGGGGTAGTCCAATGATGTTGCATCACATCACATGTCTCAGAGAAAGCATTTGCTTGTCATCTTCCTCCTAGCATAGGGGGTGACAGGGGAGGTCAGTAAACAGCTAACAGTTAGGAACTGGAGGTGACTAATGATTGTATGGATATTAGGCAAAAACCTGCTTTTTTGTGGGGTTAGATTCTAATTTAAATGTATTTAGTGTCTAACATAAGAGCAAAAGTCATTTTTTTGAATGACAGTGAGGGGTGGATTGCACATTTGTTACTGAATAAACCTTAAATGATTTGATTTATTCACAAATAATATTAGTTTATGAAAGGTGATAAACCTGAATGGAAAATCAATTTTCTCTCAATCTCATGCTTCTAGAAGAAAAAATGCAATCCTATTTTGAAGAGAGGGAGGAGATAAGATAGAAAGAGAGAGAGAGAGAGAGAGAGAGAGAGAGAGAGAGAGAGTGCAGATTAGCAGCTTTATTAGAGTATCTGTGCATCCTCCGGGTGACGAGGATTACACTGATAATACACACTAATATCCCTCTCTGAGCAAAGGATCAGCATTTCATCTTTCACTCAGTTACTCACTCTCTCTCACACACACTCACACACACACACACACACACACACACACACACACACTGGCATACTTTATGTTGCAGAAGTGGAGGGCACTTCCCATATTTAGTCAGTATTTGCTGTCTCTGGAGTGATGAAGCTCCATCTAGTTCATTTAGGATGAGTTGGATTGGTGCTTTTGATCCTTAACAGATCATTCGACATTAGGACCTGACCACAGTGATGTTTTTGTGGCTGAATATAATCACATCATCACAGCAATGTTACAAAATCTAGTGTAAAGCCTTCCCCAAGGAGCAGAAGCTAAAACTGTGGTAGTTAATATATAAGTTGTCCATGTGTAACATGTGGTTTGTAACATGTTCACGTGCTTATTATACATTTATGAGCTACTTATAAACGATTTCAGAACAAAGGAATTGTCTACAAACTTAAGGTCATGCAGTGTATATGAAAAGACCTACCCAAACCGAGAGGGACCCCATGACTTCACTAAGCTCTAAGCCTAACCCAATGCGGGATGTTTGTCTCTCAGCTCTCCTCCTGTAGGACAGACTCGAGGCTTAGGTTTAAGTTATCCAGCTAAGTGTGAAATCCAGCTTCGGGAAAATCTCTTCAGGGGGAGATGTGTCCAGTGTGCAGCTGTCCAACCGAACAGAGCTAAGCCTGAATCACACAATGAATTTGTGCTTTGAGCTGATGTGTCCAGGCCGCTGGACCCTGCAGGGGTCAGACTGATGGAGAGCGTGATGTGGACTGATGGAGCACTCGTTTATAAAGCTGTAATTGCTTCTGTGATATCGACAGTTCTCCGACACATCCTTAACCTCTGCCACTGCCTTTCTCTCTGTCTCTCACTGTCTCTCACTCTCTCTCTCTCTCTCTCTCTCTCTCTCTCTCTCTGCTCCATCATGGATATCAGATGTTTCTCCATTCATTTCTCCTCTTGTAAAGCAGGTTTGCTGGTGTTAGGAGTGCAATGGAGATGGCAGATAGAGAGAGAAAGAGAGAGACCACTTACCTACAATAATTCTCTCTCTCTCTCTCTCTCTCTCTCTCTCTCTCTCTCTCTCTCTGTCTCTGTCTCTCTCTCATTTCCATTGTCCCTCTCTCCCATTTGTGGCTTGGCCCCCAATTGGTATTCAGATTCCATGCTTGCTGGTGCGATCAGACTGGGGAGAGCAGGAGATGGGATCTTAAATTAGCCCTGCAGAGAAAACTAGATGAGCCAACATTAGAAGCCAATCTGAAATAACAAGAGGAATTATTTTATATAAATGGCTTAAACAAATGATTTTTCCCCCTCCACCCTCCCTTACTTTCCTTCAAAGATAAAAAGGAACTGTATTAGTGAAAGGGGAATCTTTTCTCTCTCCCCCTCTCCCCACCCCACCCTCCTACCTCGCCCAATCGTTTTTCCGCCTTGCTGCCAGTTCTCATTGTTTTTCATTATTTCCTCATTTCCGTTCGGTTGGTCTTTGGGCACCTCTTTCACGAGGCAATCAGATGGGCGCTAATGTGTGTGTTCTCCTCACGGCCGGCCTGTTGCCTCTGCTGAGACTCAGAGGAAACAAGTCTGATGATGGTGTTTCTGATGGACTTTCTGCTGGAATGAAGCAATAGTCCAGACTATGTCTGTCATCAAATAATGTCTAAAGGCATCTGCAATTGGGCCCTTTTACTGGCCACACTTTACACAGCACACAAAATTGTAGCATGCTTTAAAAGAACAGAATTGTGATCAAGCCAGTCTCAATATGAATTCATGAATATTTGGCTAAAAGGCCGTTCCCAGCATTCGCGCAATGTAAAGATCATAGTTCCCTTTGTGGGAACAAACACAAATGATTTCACCATTTTCCAAAAAAAAAAAGGCAACATTTGCAATTTAATATTTTATAAAATGTTATGCACTTTTATAAAAATCTGAATGTTTCCTCACCATTCACTAGCTCCCTGGTCTGTCTGCATGCTGGAAAAAGATCTGACGTTTATACACAACCTTGGCTGTGTTAATGGGGAAGAGAATACTGGCTTAGTCTGAAATTGTTCATGTATATAGCTGGCATAGGCAAAGCATGAAAGAGATAAGGAATGTTGCTCTTTTCCTGCCCCATAGGTGGGTGATATTGATTTATTTTTACTCTTTCAGATGTATTACTTAAGGTGGAACTGACCACTAACCTTCCATGGCAGTAAACACTTGCTGAAAATGCTACAAGACTAAACAGCTCTTACAGTCATGTTAAACTCCAACCACAAACAAGGTACAGCCTTACCTTACTACACGGTCATACAGTTAAAAGATGCTAATCTTCTGAATGAAAAAAAAAAACATAAGGGGGAGTTTGTGTTGCTGTGAGAAACATAGTTCTCCAGAATTGTCTTTGTTGCCTCCAGACCCACCATGACCATGGATAAATGAATGAATGGAGTGAGTTAAAAAAAAACTCCTGATTACTCCCTGACTCTCCACTGATGATCTTAAATCTGATCTCTTTAGGCTGATCAACTTTAGGGGCAGCTGATGTAAGTAGGGGCAGCTGATCATGTAAATGTTAGGGTCTATTTGTAGAGGAATATAATGTCAATGTTATTAGCAGCTGAATGAAATGTGTAAGGCAGCTGAAGTGTCTGTAGAGTCACCTGCTGGCGTAAATGTGATGGTCTATCTGTAAGGGAATATATAGAAGAACCCTATTTGAATTTAATATCGAGAGGATGAACGTGTTCAAACAGACACTAGGGCTCAATAAAACAAATATAAATAAACAGAATTATGCATAGCATTTGTGAAATTTACTCTTGAATATACTGTATATTCACTGCAGGTTTCTGACACTGAGAAATAAGCAACTTGTGGTCAGTGGCCTTTTATAACTGCAAATTAAGCAAAAGAAAGGGTGGTCTCTGACCTTTGTACAGAAGTGTACTGTGCTCTGTGTATAGTGGTATAAAGTGCAGTGCAGTTGGGACTTGATAAAGAAGGGTTTGGGTCATATCATCCTGTCACTTCTTTGCTGAAATTATACCCCACTGCTCTCTGCACCACGCTGCTGCTACGCTAATACGGCTCCAGAAGAGTAATCGCTTCTTAATTACCATCTTCCACCAAAATGCCACCTTCAGCAGCTGCAGCAAAGAGCAAGAACCAAAAAAGAAAAACAAAAGAGAATGAGCCATTGACACAGTTCTGAAGAGAAATTGCCGGTGGAGAAATGAAATGGAGGAGGAAGAGGAGGGAGAAAAGACTTCTGACATGTACCCCCTGATGGGGACTCCAACAATGCTCAATCTCATAGCATCTCTCAGCCTTAAGGGAGCACCAGGCAAGGTCCAATATATTCCAGCTCTAGTGGCTAAGTAGGTGAACTACAATAACAATGGAACAATTTTGGAGCCACCTTTCAAACACACACATAAAAACACAACGTACACCAGTAAAATGGTGTCCAGCAGTGTCCTATTAGAGTTTGTGAGCAGCATGAATACTCTGTTTACTTCTAAAAGATATCAGCATGATACACACACATTGAAAATCTGTACAAAGCAACCTTTCTAAAAATAGCACCCTCATTAATGTGTGGTTAAGTATCCACAAAGAAACCATTTAGACCAGTCACAAAATGTATACTGATGTTTTACCTACAGTACTGCACATTCATTCATTATCTGTAACCGCTTGTCCAATTCAGGGTCGTGGTGGGTCTGGAGCCTCCCTGGAATCACTGGGCGCAAGGTGGGAGCACACCATGGAGGGAGCGCCAGTCCTTCACATACACCCTCACATTCTGACACTTTTTGAGTCGCCAATCCACCTACCAACATGTGTTTACCAAACTCCTCACAGACAGTCACCTGGAGTGGGACTCAAACCCACAACCTCAAGGTCCTTGGAGCTGTGTGACTGTGACACTACCTGCTGCGCCACCGTGCCGGCCATGGCACATTCAGCTCAGAATAAACTGATCACTTGAATCAGGAGAAATAAACTAATCAGAACTAATTCAGTTTTAGTTTACTCAGCATTTGCGTTCCAGTTTCAGTGACCCATTGGTTATTTGCTGCACCAAGTTTTTCCCAGTTTTGTTGCACTTAAACAGTTATGTTTTATGATCGTTTGAATGTTAGTTTGTTTGTTTGTTTTGCTCTATGAATTCTAAATTCATAAATCCCCCGGAACTGATCTGCTCAAATATTAGCTTCTCTGAGGGCTTTATCTCTGTATGTGTTTGTAATAACCATCATATTGAGTGTTTATATTGCTGTAGGGTTTTATAGAACTTCTCTCCTCATATATTCCTGTTTGTGGAGGTTCAGGCAGAAGTGCTACTTTCTTTTTCCAAATATGTATTACTGCTCCTGATTTATTAATTAGTGAGTTTGTTATAACTGTTTTAAAACCCATTCTGTAGATTGTGCAGATAGGAGTGTGTTGCGATTACAGGGCCCCAGCAATATGTGTTACCTGGATTCTTTCAGTTCCACTGTAAAAAAAAATCTTGGTTAGTCACCTTTAAAACAGAGAACGGAGAGAAGTTTTTTGCAGAAAACAAATATTTTTTATATTTTAGGTATTTACCATGAGAATATAAGTTCCTGGTTCTTTCTCTCTAAACAACACACTATCTTTCCCGCATTCTCTTTCTTTCTCACTCTCTCTCTCTCTCTCTCTCTCTCTCTCTCTCTCCTTCTCTCTCTGTGCTGTTTAATCTGCAGAGCTCTGGAGACAGAAGGGCTCATAAAATGTTAAGAGGACAGATGGCATAAGAAGTGCAGCACACGGATACCAACAGCCGGAGAAAACTCCAGGCAGGAATTTGGCTCCTGGCTCCTGCAACAGAACCAGCAGCAGCCCCACAACTCTGCTGTGCGACTGGAGCTACTCTAGAGCAGCCCTCAGGTTTACCTGAGCAGAGCTGTGAAACCAAACCACTTATAACTTTTAAAAATAAACATACTGTGAAAGGCACTGTTGACAGTGATATTGTTAAATGATTTATATTTTTACCAACATTTAAATGTTGAAAATGAGGTGAAAGGTGTCTCATCAGTCCCTGTGAATTATTTAGTTATTTAGTTAGTTATATCACAGTTAGTTATTTTACAACAAATTATTAGTCCTGAAAATATATATTGTCTGAATAATATAATATTTTATGTACTTTCTGCATAATTCTTAAATAAAATGCAGTTAATTCATTTCTGAACCTGGATCACTTAAGTATAAACAATAGAGGAAATTCTGTGGCCTTCAGCAAGTGTAGGTCCAAAGACATCGGAGAAGCAGGAAGTGACTCTACGATTCACACAGGGCTTTGTATTCACCTAAATACAGTACAGCTGATTTTACAAGACTGCAAGAATAGTCTGCAGGTTCATGACATGATGCACATTTGTGAAGGTACCGGGATGACACTAAAACCCAGAATACAGCTTTGTGAAAACTGGAACCAATTTAGCATGTCTGTAGGCTAAACTAGAACACATGAAGTTTCTCTCACAAGCACTGGACACTTTTCCCAACATTTTCCTACTATCAGTATTCTTACCACTTCTAGTTTAACAGCTTCTGGATAGCTTTGGCATGTTTCCCTCTGTAAAGCATAGTATTCATATTAAAAAGTCACAAAACAGTTCAGTATAGCTGTAAGCATGCTGGTAAAGAAAAGATTAGAATGCTACTGAAGCATTACACAGACCAAATGGCATGACACTTTGCAACTAGAAGCCATATCTTCCATATCAGCATCTCATTGACTGATATGTTTGTGGTATCAAGTTAAATATTCAGCCTGAGGAATGGTAAATACTGCTCCCCTTCCTATGTAAGTTCCTCTCATGTCCACGCACACTTAAGTTTATGTTAGACCTATTAACTACATTATTTCTCTGACTGGTAGCAATTCTGATTTTATCTTCTTGTCTTATTATCTTATATTCATTGGTAAACATTGCCTTGTTTTGGATTTGTGGTTATGGATTTGGCTGCATATATATTGACCCCTGCTAGCACTGTATGCCATTAGTCTCTTTTCTCTGCACAGATATCCTACCAACATGCCTCTGTCATTACACTATTGTCAACGTGGTGGCAAGCAAGTAACCTTGAGCTTACTAAACATCTGAATATGAGAACATTAGCAGTACAGTTAATTGCTTAAGCAAGCAAGAACAATTGACACAGAGAGTTGAATGGCATAGAACTGGAGCAGGCGTTCTTTTTCACTGCAATCGAGACAAAATCCCCTGTGGAAATGCTGTCTGTTTTTCTCAGCCAAAGGGCAAAGCCCCACCCAGCTGTTCCCTTACATCAGACTGTGATTTGGGCTGGTTTGGTGGGCTGTCAACCGGCAAAAAGTACAACATCGCTCTCAAATCAGGTTATCCAGCCTAATGGCTATCTGAATCAAGGCATTCAAGGACATGTTATCCTGACACTCTAGTTGTGTCTGTAGTGAGAAACAGTAACTGAAATATGAGAGCATAGGCAGCTACTGTGTGTGCCTTGGGAACGTTGAATTAGGAACAGAATTAGACACAAATTAGGAACTGAAAGAATTAGTAACAGCATGATGATCTTCACTTCTTGCAAGAGTTGTATTCCTGCGCAGCTCTAGCTGAGTATAATGTGTTCATCTTTTAAGAATCAGGTCTACATGTGTGTAATGAGCCAGATCACAATAAAACTGAAGACTGGAGTCTTGGCAATTCATAGGATTCCCATTAAACTCTTGTGTTAGGGGCAGGTGAAAACACACTTGCCAAAGCCAATACTTTGGAGAAATCTAAGAAAAACTTTTACATACATTTCCTCCATAAATGTGCTTTGATTTCTTGCTAGAAATGGTATCCTTGTTCATGCCAGGGGAAGAAGTCAAAAACAGTAAGTCACAGAGAAACCTTTCATTTGACATATTTAAATATATACAGATAAGTAATATTAATTGTACTTGTGCTTGGAAAAATATGTTTGTAAAGAAGTTCAGACATATCTCATTATATATTATGTAATATAATAATACCTTATTATCACAACAAATAAAGCCCTGCAGCTTGTATAATATTCTCTGAAAAGCATGAACTTAAAAGACAGTCTGGAGCACTTGCACATCAGTTATATACATGCCCAATGCCAAACATGGGGTAGAGAAGGGAATAAACCACCCAGCAGTTTAGCTGCATTTCTCAGAAGTGGAGCCCTATTCAGTACATTTGGAATGAGCTGGAGTGTGGTCAGAACTAAGCATCCAAGGCCTGTACCTGATCTCAGCAAGGCTTCCATAGATGACTTGACTTACATTTTTTGGCATCTGAACCTTACATATATAATAACACATACAATGACATTAATTAGCCCATTAATTAATAAACACCAATTCCCTTTTCACCGTAGATTCATACAAGTTCCTCCATCACTGGGAAGAGAACTGTGTCAAAATATAAAGAAAAAGGCTTCTGTATTCATCAAGAAATGGCAAACGACACGCAGTGTCCTCCACAGCTGCAGCGCTAGCTTTCTAATGGAGGAGTTGACCTCAGACCTCACAGATTGCACGCTTTCTGGAAGTGATTACTGGCCAATGGAAAGTTGCTTTTTCACCCCGCAGCCTGACGGGCAGCCGTGACCCTAAGGCTGACCCTGAGGCACGCAGGAAGATAATTGCTGGGCAGCAGGTTACATCTGACAGGAATACACTTTGCAAATGTGTCACTGCTGATGGAATCCTGGAGGTGTTCAAATGAAAGTGTACATGTGGCTCAGAGTGATCTCCGCCATTTAACCATAATCCTTTCACCTGATGCTTTCATCTTCTGTGTGTCTTTATCAGCCTAGTGTAAAACACAGAGTATGTCCATCATCATTCAGTAGGGAATGGCAAAATGTTTAATAGGATTAAATATATATATTTTTTTTTTTCCAAAATATAATTATTGTCTTTAGAGTTTTTAATGGACATAGTTTTTTTTTTTTTCATTTTTTAGGTAAACAAACTGTAGATATTATAAATTAAATAATAAAAACTAACGATACTATAAAAAGTCAGATCTTACCAAGCATACAATGAAGTGAGAACCAGATACCCATATGGTGAGCACCAGATACTACTGAGTGAGCACCAGAATATTAAGTAAGCTTTAGATATTGTGGAACCAGAAACTGTTAAGTAAGCACCATACACTATTACGTTAGTACCAGATAATATCAACAGAACACCAGATGCTATTTAGTTACCTCAGGATAGCAATTAAGCACTAGATTCTAATTGTGAGCACCAAAACATTCAGCAGATTATTGTGTCAGCACTAGGTACAGTGGATATAAAAAGTGTACACACCCCTGTTAAAATCTCAGGTTTAGTGATATAAAAAAATGAGTCCAAGACAAATTATCTCCACCTTTAATGAGACATATAACCTGTACATCTCAATTAAAAAAACAAACTGAAATCTTCAGGGGGAAGAAGTAAAAAAAAAAAAAAAAAAAAAAAAAACTGCAGTTTTGATTACAGCACTCAGTCTTTTTGGGTAGGAGCCTATCAGCATGGCACATCTTGACTTAGCAATATTTGCCCACTCCTTTTTGCAAAAATGCTACAAATCTGTCAGATTTCGGGGGCATCTCCTGTGTACAGCCCTCTTCAGATCACCCGACAGATTTTCAAACAGATTCAGATCTGGGCTCTGGCTGGGCCATTCCAACACTTTAATCTTCTTCTGGTGAAGCCATTCTTTGGTTGATTTGGATGTATGCTTTGGGTCATTGTCTTGCTGAAAGCCCCAGTACCAGCTGAAGAAAAACAGGCCCACAGCATCATGCTGCCACCACCATGCTTCACTGTGGGTATGGTGTTCTTTTGGTGATGTGCAGTATTTTGGCAAAAAAAAAACTTTTATTTTTATTTATTTATTTATTTTTTTGCGCCAAACATACCTTTTTGAATTATGGCGAAAAGTTCAACCTTGGTTTCATCAGACCATAACACATTTTCCCACATACTTTTAGGAGAGTTCAAACTTTTTGCAAAATTTAGCCGGGCTTGGATGTTTGATTTCGTAAGAAGAGGCTTCCGTCTTGCCACCCTACCCCATAGCCCAGACATATGAAGAATATGGGATATTGTTGTCATATGTAGTAGACAGTGAACTCCTTTAATGTTGCTGTAGGCCTCTTGGTAGCTTCCCTGACCAATTTTCTTCTTGTCTTTTAATCAATTTTGGAGGGTTCTTTGCAATGTCACTGTTGTTCTATATTTTCTCCACTTGATGATGACTGTCTTCACTGTGTTCCATGGTATATCTAATGCCTTGGAAATTCTTTTGTACCCTTCTGCAGACTGATGCATTTTGGCAATGAGATCCCTCTGATGCTTTGGGAGCTCTCTGCGGACCATGCTTTTTCTGTAAGACACAACTAAGAAAATGTCAGGAAAAGCCTACTAGAACAACTGAACTTATTTGGGGTTAATCAGAAGCACTTTAAATGATGGCAGGTGTCTACTGATTTCTATTTAACATGAGTTTGAATGTGATTGGTTCATTCTGAACACAGCCACACCCCCAGGTATAAGAGGGTGTGCACACTTATGCAATCACTATATTTTATTTATGTATTTTTATTTACTTCTTCCTCCTAAAGATTTCAGTTTGTTTTTTTAATTGAGATGTACAGGTTATAGGTCTCATTATAGGTGAAAAAAGTTCTGAAATTATTTGTCTTGGACTCATTTTTTTATATCACTAAACCTGGCATTTTAACAGGGGTGTGTACACTTTTTATATCCATTGTAATAACTCTATGGAATTTGGGCTCACTTTAAACTCACAGGATAGAATCTGGTGCTTACCTGGTAGTATCTGGTACTCACAACATAGTGCCACAGCAGCTAGTTACAACATACTTCCAGAGGTCCTGTGCTCATCAGTTCTATTTCATCTCATTTTCTTATCTGTTGCCATTTGCTGAAGCATTTGATGTGTGTGTTTTTTTTATTTTTTTGGTAAGAATTTGGAGATAAATCCATTGTCCTTGTTATCTGTGAAAACAGTCTGACAGTCGTACCAAGTGCGTAAGAAGAGTGAAAGAGGAGGACAGGAAGTGACACAGAGTGATAGGCACACACACATACACACACATACAGAGAAAGAGAGAGGGAGAGAGGGAGGTTGTTTTGTCTTGTCCTTTAGCATTAGCCCTCATGTCGCTTTGGTGCTTCTACTGAAACTAATCCCCCCCTCTGCTAAACCATATTAGTGTCACAGCTTCATTAGCTTTTTCACTTCCATTCTTTCTCTTCTTTCCATCCATGCTTCACTCTCTTCTCATCCATGCTCTTGGAATTTATCATATTACACATCCAGCTTGTTGTAGCATAGAGATATTTCACTATAAACTAAAGCTACATTTCCTGAACGTTGGACTTTTGTGAAACACCAACGTAAAAATGTGTTTTCTCCCTAGCTACACCATGTGTCCATGCATTAATGATTTCAGCTCCTTTAAGGTGCATCTCTTGTGGAGACAGATGTTCAATTGTGCACACACAATTAGTATAATCTCTAAAGAAAAGGAAAGCATGAAAATAAGATAAGGAGCTGCTGAGCATAAGATCACCATTGGCTTGAGGAGTATAATGTATAATGTCCTCAAGATGTGCCCTTTAGAAAGATGGAGCTCCATCCAATACATTTAAATAACCATAATAGTATGTAGGTGCCTTCAAATTTAGAAAGAAATGTTCCAAAGTCTAAAGGTTTATAAAGATTTAAGGATAACACACTGAACTCCTCACAGACAGTGACCCAAGGCAGGCATTAAACCAACAACCTCAGGACCCTGCACCTGTGTGGGCTCTCCACTACCTGTAGCCCCACTGAGCTGTTCTGTATATTTCAATCATTAAATAATCACATTTCATAAGGTGCTGATAAGTCAAAGATTATTGCCATTGATTTAAACTCTATAAAATATTTTTTACAATAAAAATAAAATAAATAATGATTGAATGCTGCTATGTGCTTTTTGCTAATAAATCCTTTCTTGTATCAAATTCAGTTTTCCCCATAAGAGCATTGAAGATTTACTGTAACAAGGAAATCTCCAAAGTCTTGAATCGCTCATGAAACATGTTTACTCCTATGATGGAACATACTGTCCAGCACTGTCCACTCTCCTGTGGTGGCATTAGGCCACTTCACAGCACTTAGAAGAATTAAACCCATCAGCGTGTAATTTATATCAAACAATCTACATCAGCTCAACCATCCATCTCCTTCCATTCCTCATTTATTCCAGCTTTCCTTTAAGACGCATCCACACATAATCTAATAGAGGCCAAAGCTTCAGGCTACAGAATGTTGTGGGTGAAATCCATTTGAACAGAAGAGGATAAGGCCAGACTCTTTTGAGTAAACTACCTCTTTCTCAGAAACTAAATACATGCCTATGATACAGAGTGAATCTTTAAGCTTTGTGCACTGCCTCTTATGGACTCAGGTGTGGAGTTATAAGACCTTGACAAGGTGTTGAGACACATACACCGTGATCTGTGAGTCCATAAACTTTAGTGGGAAACTAACCAATGGACACTTAGGAGTAAAATAATATTTTTTCACAAGAGATATGAAGAATTTCTAAATTTGAACTTCAATTTTTAAGCTTTAGGGCCTGATTATCACTTTTCACTGTGCTCTAGGTCAAATGGGGACTCGTCATAGAGAGAGCTGAGACTGTTCTGAATGGTTTGATCTCAAACTTATGGAGATCAAGTGCATTTAAATATGATTTAATAAGATACTCAAAAATTGAGAAAATGCCCTTAGACCCCAGAGGGTTGATCACAGATCTCTGAAGTCACGTGGCATATTTTAGTGAGTGCCACGCCCAAATAAGGAACTCAGAAAGGCATTTCTCACTATGAGAAAAATGTATCACATTAATTTGCCAGTATCTCATGCTGGGGTAAACTATATATTCTTCTGTGTGGAACATTATGAGGTTCATTATGACAGTCTCTGCTGTTGCTTATTTTCTGTTTCTTTTAGTGATTTGTTCCTCTCTGGGGTTTGGTGTATTTGCAGTGCATTTTAACAGTCAATTTTTTTTCTTTCTCTTTATTTATTTTTTTATTTATTTATTTATTTGTTGGGAACACTTTGTCCCTGTGTGCTTGTTAATCCCTGCTAGGTACCTGGACTCAAGTAAATAGACGTTCTGGTCCGATTTTACAAAATCTGTCTGAATGGTCTAGAATTATCAGCCTGATCTGCACTCCATGGACAACAATGCTCATGTCCCCAGACAAGGTGCTACTTAAAAGGGATCTCTTTGAAGAGTAAGGTATCACTGGTTGATACTGGTTGACAGTTTTTTTTTTTTTTTGTCTATTGATATCATGTTTTATGAATAGGAAAAAGTTTCATGTAATACGAAGAATGTTCCATCATTTTAAACGAAATGAAAATCCTGATTAAAAACATTGCTGGGGACATGGTCAATCCCCAAAGCTTCTTAAGTCACAACATCTTAAGATGCTCTATGAGTTGCAAATTCAGGATCAATCATTAACTTCTGACTTGAACATTTGGCTTAAACCTTTTGGCTGATCCCACTTTGAACACTGTGAGATTCTCCCTCATCAGAAGATGAAATAAACATTTGAGTTTCTAGATTTTAAATTTGCACTGGTTTACTGCCTTGGTTCCTGGGAAAATCATGCAAACACTTAAGCCTCAGCCTCAAGCTGTATAGCTTTTTCCTGCTCTCTCTTTCTATTTTCCACCTCCCCCCTGTACATCTTGTAACCATCTGGTGTGTCTGATTCTGAGACATATTTTGCCCTGTTTAATTCATAAGCCACTTATTACTTTTTTGTTAATATTATATAATTAGTTAAATAATAGCAAACTTACCAGAACCAGAACTGGGCATTCAGCAGGTATCTCTTAAACTCATGAAAGCACTAACACACAACTCATAAACCTATATATACACCCACAGCACAGTAATGCACACCCACAATATTCAAATCACACATTCATAACTTTGTAGTATACATTTATAACAGTATAATTCACACCCTCATCACAGTAACACACATGCAATAATGTAACATACACCCACAATACTGTAGCACACCCACAACATATTATCACACACACACAGTGTAGCACACACATGTGACACTGTAGCACATTCCCATAACACTGTAATACACACCCACACTACTGTAACACACACTTTAAACAGAGTAATGCACACCCACATGATGGAGAGAGCAGTGATGAACAGTGCAGGGCAGTAAGAGAATAAACGAGTGGAGCGAGGGAATGAAATGGAGAGAGGAAAGCGCCTGAACTGGAAAAGCTCATTAAAATTAAAGCTCTCATTAAAACTAATTGCCAATTTAGGAAGGCCATCTATCCAGCCTGTTTGTAGGACCTTGCATTAGCCAGTGCATTGGGCTGAGCGCCTCCGGTCAGAGCCGGACCAAAACACTGCGTAGCGCAGTGAGGAAGGCAACACGGGAAGTTTAAACCAAATAAAAACAAGCATTAGTGCATCCGTGTTTTTAATTGTATTGTATTAATTGAAATTCCATCCCAGGCTGAGCTTTGCTCTTTAGGCTGAACTCTAATCACCACTTAGCGAAGACAGTGGAGTTGCTTTTTTTTTACATATTCAGTACACACCTAACCTCAATTCAGAAGGACTGTAAATATCCATATTATTATAGCTTTGGCCAACCTGCCATTGACTGCACACTGGACATAGGATGGGTTTTAAGCCAGATGTATTTCCTGATGAACCCCTTCCATTTGATGTGGCCTTGGGCCCTGCGCCAGAACTACACAAGAGAGTGACAAAAGACAATGTCCAAACCTTGGCCCCCTGGCCCCAGAGCTGAGCAGCAGCAATAAAATATGTCATTAACACAACCACCTTCAACATTTTAAGAGGATATTAATTTCAGTTGTAAAGGATTTAATTATATTATCATGGTTATTTGTGGGAACTGCGTGAAAAGAAAAAAAAAAGTAGTTACTAGACACAGTGTGCAGTAAACCATCTGACACGGATGTTTCTGTCCATCATTCAACAAAGACAGTTCAATATGGGCCTGTAAGGATGTATCCAGACCTCACGTATGTGTAAACGTGTTTGGGATTACTGGGATTATAACTGAATTAAATATTAATATTTATATGTTGAGGTCTCAAAATAAGGACAAACACAGTGTTTGTTATGGCCATTTTGAATGGAAATGAAATAAAGTATGGGTGGTCTCTGACAGACATTTTTGATAATTATTCATAAAATAAAATAAAAAACACAATAGGATATTTAACTTATATATTTATTTTTGTTTACACAATCATTACACATCTAATCAAATAACCCAGGATGCTGTAATTATAAAATATTATATTCATTCATTATCTGTAACCGCTTATCCAAGTCAGGGTCGCGGTGGGTCCAGAGCCTACCTGGAATCATTGGGCGCAAGGCTGGAATACACCCTGGAGGGGGCGCCAGTTTTTCACAGGGCAACACAGACACATTCACTCACACATACGGACACTATGGAGTCGCCAATCCACCTACCAACGTGTGTTTTTGGACTGTGGGAGGAAACCGGAGCACCCGGAGGAAACCCACACGGACACAGGGAGAACACACCACTTCCTCACAGACAGTCACCCAGAGCGGGAATCGAACCCACAACCTCCAGGCCCCTGGAGCTGTGTGTCTGCAACACTACCTGCTGCAACACTACCTGCTGCGCCACTGTGCCGTATCTATTTTCAACACTTTACTGTGAGAGCTACTTGACATTCTCCTGAAAAATTTTTGTGGTCTTGCTTCTTTTTTTTCTTTAGGTTTTCACAACAAAATAAATAACATCTTAAATGATGTGAGTAGTGAACTTGTCTAATATGTAAAAGAGTAAAACTGTCTTTAAAACTCCTGTCTGTGTGTCTGCTGCAATTTGTCCCCCTCCCCCTTCATTAAACATGACAAACATCGGTAAACAGCTGGACAAGGCGTTGAAATCACATACTTCATGGATGCTCTTTGTAAGAAAAGACAAGCATTTTTACTGGGTGTGACGCCTAATTTTTATTTTTTTTTGGGGGGGGGATTGGGCCAGAAGCCACAAAGTGTTGTGGTTAATTTTGCACCATACAACGTCATGGATTGCACAAACACTGTCATTACCTGTCTGTCTGATGCTTTGGGTCAGAGGAGAAGTGTGTAGCAGCAGTTTGGTCTGGAGCTCAGTACTGCATGAGTGCACACCAGAGGAGGAGGAGGGAGGGACAAGGCAGGAGCTTGTGCGCGCCGTGGATCAGATTGCGCCAGAATTCTCAAAAGAACTCAAATAGATGCCCGTCAGATATCAAAACACTTTTTGGGGGAATTGATGAAAATTAGGCTCCAGCAGAAAGGGCACTTTTCTCATCCAGGGCAAAAGGGCAGGTGCTTGAACACCACTAGGGGTCTATCTGTGCACCTGCCTCGTCTCTGATATTTGGACAGTACTGTGTTGTACGTGTTTTTGTGTGTCTGTGTGATTCTCCCTCCTCATCACTCACACAGGGTCAGTGTTCTAAAGCGCTCTACCTGTTTCCTGCAGAATTTCCTATCAGTGGGTAATGAGCTGCTGCTGTGTTGAACATGTCTGGGTTTGGAGCTTAATTACTAAGGTGCATCCGGTGGTACACAATTTGTAATAAAGCCTAAATTTATAATAAAGCCCAGTTCTGGCCCTGCAGGCACTTACCTGGGTGAGATTTCTTCTAAATTGGATGATTATTCAAACAGGCAGTGGAACATGACGCCCCATAATTGGTGCTTGCAGATTTCACGTATTACTGAACTGTGGTGATGGGGTTGGGCATTCACTACTAAAAATTGAATCATAGCAAGTGTAATAATATTAGATGTAGTGAATTCATCTAACATTTTTATTATGAGTTTGTTTAAAATGAGTTTGCTTTTGGAATATTATAAGTTTATTCAAAGGATTACACAAGTTCTAGGCTTTTTATTTTTTATCATTTCATCTAGAAGAAGTCTAATCTTAATCTTCTAACATAAAGGGTTTGTTTTCTCCTGTATCTCCATTGCATTTACAGTTCTGCTGCGTAAGCGTGGACCCCCAGTTGAGTTGACTGACAGCCTCTGCAGCATGTAACTGCCCAGTTACTCAATATGAAATTGAATCACATCATTGTAGTCTTGCTTTCGTGAATATGCAGAAGGAGATTCTGAACCAGAACCTGGAAATCTGGAGATTCTACTCATGTGTTTGCCAGCACCCTACTCCCTGTGCAATACACTAGACAAGTCTTGAACTCCTTCAACAAGACAATCCAGACAGGCTAACGTAATTTAGACTCTTTGTTAATGCAACAAACATGCTCTCAGTAAGGTTAGAATATTCTCAAAAGCACAGTACAACAGATAATTAAGTGTAATTCTGAAACGGTGGTTAGGGGGCAGAACATTAAAAAACTGCAGTCTGCAGTGCCCAGTATAATCAAAGAGCAGAACTATGAAGATAATCACATACTCCCAGCTAATATAACATTTGTATATAACAAATATATATAACAAATGTATATATAAGTTAAATAAAAGTAAAATTATATGTTAATATTTAGAGAAATTTCATAATTAAAAAATGAAATATAGAGACTAGTTCAAAGCACTACACTGTTAGTTGAAGATTCATGGCTGTGATTTTTGGGAGAACATGGGGGTGTGATGATGAAGGAGTGTTGGTAGGAGCTTGGGGTGTGGGGATGATGGTGGTCTTAGATCCTTTCTCTCTGGTCCTTTTTCTTTTTTGGTAATCTTATCGAGAGCAGGTCATTCCACCACCGTGACCAGGCTCCTCTGCTTTCATCATATAACCCACAAAGAAGGCCATTTACAGACTACACCTTCCATTTGATGATCAAAAAACACCAAAGACAGCATCTGAGACCCCAGGAGGGAGTGGGTGATGGGGGGTGGTGATTGCGAAGACCAGAGCGACAGTCATCATGATACACCCCCTACACCTCACTGGACATCAGTGGCAAACCATAAATATCAGAGCTAGGCCTTCCATTTAAGCTGTGACTGTCAGAGAAGTCAAAAACAAAGGTATCATACTATAACAACAATGCTAATATGTGTTAGCGCTCTGTAGCACCCAGGCAAAACTGTGCCTGCGGCTGGATGTGAGAAACTTAATTTACACTCATTCTGAAAAAAATCTACAGGTGCTTCAAAGCTGCGACCTCCTTATACAGAGCTTTACAACATACTTTCAATTGTCATTTACTAAATGTGAATTGATTATATAGGATTTAGCAAAATTCTGAGCACATTGTACACTGTAAAATATGTCTGTATTTTAACCCTTAATTTAATGTTATATCCACAACATATTGGTTGTTTTTATGAAAATATTAAAGAATGTGAAAATAGGCAAATTGACATTGAAAATAGAGGGTGTTTTATTATTCTCTTGAAATGGTTTAAAGAGATAATAGGCTATTTCAAGTTGTTTAATTAAACCTAATAAAAGTACTATCATAGGCCTATTTATTTAGTCATGTGTTGAGTTGTTTTGTCAGTGTTTCTGCACAGTTCTGTCAGAAAGTTCTGGGTGCTGAGACACAAATGCAAAAATATGTTGGGTGCTGTGTCAACAACAAAGACCTTTTTTTTTTCAAATTAGAATTAAAATAGGGGGCATGCAATATAAATAATTTATAATATAAAACTATAGAGGGCGGCACAGTGGTGCAGCAGGTAGGTGTCACAGTCACACAGCTCCAGGGACCTGGAGGTTGTGGGTTCGATTCCCGCTCCGGGTGACTGTCTGTGAGGAGTTAGTGTGTTCTCCCTGTGTCCGCGTGGGTTTCCTCCGGGTGCTCCGGTTTCCTCCCACGGTCCAAAAACACACGTTGGTAGGTGGATTGGCGACTCAAAAGTGTCCATAGGTGTGAGTGAATGTGTGTCTGTGTTGCCCTGTGAAGGACTGGCGCCCCCTCCAGGGTGTATTCCCGCCTTGCGCCCAATGATTCCAGGTATGCTCTGGACCCACCGCGACCCTGAATTGGATAAGCGGTTACAGGTAATGAATGAATGAAAAACTATAGAAAGATATGTGTGTCAATTAGTCTACTGTCATCTGAATGAAGTACATTAATAAAGTCTATTCAGTGTGTAAATGCCCTAAGGAGATGTCTCAGTGCTATGCGTCTGAAAGGGTGTGAAGACAACATTACTGAAAAAAGAACAAATAGACTATAAAGATATATTCAAGTCTGTTAAATAAAGTGTGGGCACAACAAAATTGTGTGAAAACTGTATTTTCTATTTAGTTGTGTATATTCTAAAACCTGAGTAAACATATAGCAATTAGACATATTTAATGTGTCTATATTAATATCCACTCATATGACACAGTTGTCCAGGTCAGTCTGAGGTGCAGGTATTCTCTCTGTGAGAACTGATGGATGACCCTGGGCTGTGGTAACCACGTCAACCGCGGCACTTTGGATTAAGCGCTAAATGATGAAGTGTCCATACCAGTGTGAGAGAGACAGGTCACCTGTCACATACACACACACACACACACACACACACATTCCCATTCATGCTACCAGTCTTTCCCTGCAGAAGCCCTGACAGCCTGATTCATGTCCTTTCTGCCATAGGCCTCTCCAAACAATTTAGGAATGAAATATTGTTTTTCTCTCGCTCTCCTTTTCTCTAATGTATGACACTTCTACATCTGCTGCTGTCTCCTCAGGCCTGTTCTCACATGAGCTCTCCGTGGAAGTGTGTGGAAGCTGTTCAGACAGACACCTGCAGCCTCCAAGCCTGACCTTATGACCCCAGCACCAACCCCACCAGTGAATAAAAGCCCATACAGCTGAAGAATCAGAATTTGGACCAGAGTTTGAAATATGTGGTAATTTATGTGGCAGAACAGTCTTGAGTTTTGTCAGCGTCTACAGAGGTGGACACCTTTGCTCTACCGTGTTACATTGTCCACAGTCTGCATTTTTCTTGACTTTTTTATCACTGAAATCCACATCTAAATTTTGTGTGGGTTTATGAACAAGAAAGTTCTGATTATTTTCCATTGCATAGTACTTTCTACTTAACTCTGCTCATGTGTTATTCTTTCCATTAGGTAAATTTGGTAGTGTTTAGTCCCTGCTCACTTGCGATAGGGCAAATGCTTAGATAATATATGATAAGCATGCTTATTTCTATAAACAAAAATGAAATCAAATTTTAAACATGTATTTTTTTAGCAGCCAGGAGGGTTTATGAACAAGAAAGTTCTGATTATTTTCCATTGCATAGTACTTTCTACTTAACTCTGCTCATGTGTTATTCTTTCCATTAGGTAAATTTGGTAGTGTTTAGTCCCTGCTCACTTGCGAATCCAAGTGAGCCAACTGAGGCCTAAACCATGACGTGTAAACTTGCAGAGTGCTGCTTGCCCAGAGAGACTTGTTAATCACAACGAAATGCAAACACCCAGAACAAACTTGCCATTTGTTAAATCTCCTAGCTACAGCAGAGATCACATTTGGTTTATTCTAGTCTCGCATTGCCAGAGCTCGAGGGAGAGTCTGGTGCCTTTTGCCACATAACTTGGCGACAAACCACCTATTACTGCAGCCAACTGCACCAACTTCATTTGACTGACATACAAAAGGACCAATCACAAGTCTGCTATTTTGCCATGACCTGTAGAACAAGGCAATTTATATCGGACCACTACCAGAGTCGATCCTTTTTTGGATTGGCTGAGACAAATTTTTATCTGAATTACTACAGCAGCTTGTAAAATTATACCATGATCTTTCGAAGAGGTTTAAGTGTTCCTTGGGTAGGTGGCTGGTGGAAGAGTCCAGAGAGAGCTGGACACTGCAACAAGGAATGAATAAAACCTCCTTAAAACTGTCTGATGTGTTTAGATGTGTTCAGTCCCAAAAAAACAACATCAAGCCATGCTTAATATTACAACTGTCATTGTTGTGGTTGTCAAAGCCCATAGTTCCTGCTAGAAATGATGTTTCACAACATTACTGTCTACATTTTGAGGGGTGCCATTGTAATGGAACACAAACCATGTACCCGAGACTAAGCAGCAATAGCGGTGAGTAGAGTCAAGTAGAGTAGGTACCATGCAGTGGAAAAGGCCTATTAAGCCCATAACGATAGGGCAAATGCTTAGATAATATATGATAAGCATGCTTATTTCTATAAACAAAAATGAAATCAAATTTTAAACATGTATTTTTTTAGCAGCCAGAAATCTTTAGATCTTCTCTGAAGTCCTAGAAGGCCCTGAGGGTTTCCTTCTGATGTTATTACATTTCACTACTGGTGTGTTGCTGCTTACTACAGAAATAGTGAGGAATAGGCCCAGGTTTGGCAGAAGAATGTGTGCCGTTAAGAAAAGAGCCAAACTGTTTATTTTAAGAAAGGAAGGTCAGACAAATTTCAAGAACTTTGTGTCCATAGTTGCTGTGGCCAGCAGCACTAGTTTCTCAGCTTCAAAGACTAAGAACATGAGTCACTAGTGACCCTGAAACACAAGCACAGATAAAGATTCCGAGTGTACAGAGCTTAGAGCATCTGCAGCTGAAGGTGATTTTACAGAAAGGAACCTTTGTTAGTAAATCAGAATAAGAGGAAGGCCACAGTACAGATGCTAAGTTACTTAACAGTCGGAAATGTGTGTCTGTGTCTAACTGCCTTGTGTTTTAAACTGTATAAATAGAAATTTTAAAAACTGCTTTTACTGCTTTTCTACTTTTTCTCAGTCTTTAGTAATCAGTAGTTCCACCTGTAGTGTTGCTGCCACACAGCTCCAGGGTCCAGTGCTCAATGAATCTGTGTAGGCTCTGGACCCACCATAAACATAACATCCATGATCTGGTTGAAGCAGTCTGATACACATACAGATGAACAAATGAATTGACAAGTTTGTGGCATTGTGTGATCCTTGCCATGGGGAGTAACCATGTGCTATTTCCAAGACATGTGAAAACAGCTAGCACCAGAGAACCAAGAGAGAACCCCAGATGCCTAGATCTGTCATGTCAACAAAGAGACAACCACTGTGATGAAGGCACCCAAAGAACAGCCTAAAAGCAAGGCCAATTGTGCTCCCTTGAACTGAAGACATTTTCTGGAGATATCTATTCACACATGTGACATACAACTGGTGATTTTCCACATCTGACACATTCTCAAACCTGGAAATGTTACATGTGATTTAGGTGTGGAGTGGCGTCTGTGTAGCAACACCTTTGAGGAATGGCAGGATTCTCTGGAACATTACCGGCTCTATTCACACATGAGCTCACTCAGCTATTACCTGGAATTTGTACTGAGGAGCTAGCAGGGTAGAGTCTGGGTAATGTCTAGTAAATATAATTTGCATTCACACTCCTCCTAACTACAAATACTCCTCCAGGTAAAATATGGAAATCTTCTGGGTAACTGTGCAAGTGTGAAACGGCCATTGGACTCCCAGCCTCCAATGGCTAACCCTTTCTTTATATTGTACCCACTTCTCACTCCAATGTTGTCATTCATAATTCACATATTAAGTAGGAATCTCCATATTTTGCAACCAAGCTGGTGGGGTGACTGTTTGATACACTTGGAGGACAACACTAAATGCTCATTTGTGATATGTTAGCTAGCTGATGCCCTTATAGGCAAACACCTCCCCGGTCATCCACCTTCCCAGAAAGTGAAAGTGAGCCCCATTGTACTGTCCTGGAATTCTGGACACGGATGGCTAGAGGGCCAAAACTTTGAAAGCTGTTCCACTCAGGACCTCTATTCTCAGTGAAAAATCCACAATAAATATCAAGTACTTTGTGGATATTCTAGTCTAACTCATCCTATGAGAATGAGGGGACCTTTCCACCAACCCAGCACATCCCTCTCATCCATGGAGTGACTGCAATTGATGTGCTGTTGAACCATTTTCAGGGGCATGTTCACCCACTTCTTAAAGAGCTCCAGAGCTATTTTAAATACAGATTATGGGCTATAACATGAGAGAGAGAGAGAGAGAGAGAGAGAGAGAGAGAGAGAGAGAGAGAGAGAGAGAGAGAGAGAGAGAGAAGCACCAAGAGCATCCACAGACATAGAGAGATGGCCATTGCTTCTTTCTTTAGCATGAAGACCAAGACTAAGAAAAATGATGGAAAGACATCTCTATATAAAGACCAGCCCAGCTGGTAGGACATGTGTGGGTTGAACCAGACAGAATCATTAAAGCAACGCAGCTCTGGCTGATCAGAACAGCTGTAGAACTATCTTTTTACTATGCTTTATTTATAATATAATATAATTTATATTTTTTTATAAATGTGTTAATTTATAATTTATAATATAAATGTATGCTCTTCAATGGTCAGGACCCCCACGGGACCACCATAGAGTAGGTATGATGTGGGTCATACATGACACAGATGTGGTAGTTGTGTGTTAGAATGTTGTGCTGGTATGAATTGATCAGACACAGCAGTGCTTCTCAAGCTTTTAAACACAAATACTGTCCACTCTGACACACCTGCCTCATTGTAGATGCAAAGTGAGAGACAGTAGCTCACCTGTTACTGTACAGTTTGGGTTGGTCATCGGTTGGTGGACTATTCTCAGTCCAGGAGTGACACTGAGGACTTTAAAAACCCAAGCAGCACTGCTGTGTCTGATCCACTTGTACCAGCACAACACATGCAAACACATCACCACCACGTTAGTGTCAATGTAGCACTGTAGAGTATGGTCCACCACCAAAACACCTGCTCAGTGGTGGTCCTGTAGGAGGATAAGAAAGTATGCAGAAACAAATTGACTATTTCTGTTGCTCCACAGCTCTGTGCTGACAAGCACTGGGCATCACGACCTTAGGCTCATGCAAAGCTGCTCTTGAGCATTTCACTGGATTAGTCATTATACATTTCTATAGAGAAAACATACTGTGTGGGCAACCTACAAACATATATTTTTGGATTGTGGGAGGAAAGAGAGGCATCCACTGGAAACCCAACACAGACATAGGGCAAACTCCTCACAGACAGTGACCCAAGAATCAAACACAGGACCCCCAGGACCCTGGAGCTGTGGAACAGTCAACATACCTGTAAACATACATTTAAATCCTAAGTTTAAAAATATATGAAACATGCTGTGGGTAAAATAACAGTGTAGCTGAGCTTTGGGCCACAACAGGTGAACATCTGCAGAGTGTGAATTCACTTTCATATGGGTTAACTTCAGTGTAGGGAAAGTGTATTGAAATGCTGAGTGTTATTCGCCCTTACCGTTCAATTCAGTGTTGGCTTTACGCATCGATTTTGATCAGAGAAAGCTTAATATTCTGAGAAATATGAATGTAAATGAGTTCATATAGATCTAGAGATCTGTTCTATTCTGAATATGCTGTTCACAGAACACTGCTTCTATATTTCGTGCTGGAGTGGCTCTGTACATTGCTGCTTTATTCTGACTCCAGGGTGTTGCACATATTACACTTTTTTAAAAAATTATTATTATTTTATTTTATTTTATTTCAGTTAAATCCTTTCAGGCTTTTGGAAGCCTCGAGTTCTCTGTTTTATTTTTTCCATCTTAACAGCTCTATGGCTTTGAATGAGGAGCAGATTTCTGTTGATGTTGAGTAGGAATTGATTGGACAAATCTCCTTTCCAATAACCCAGTGGTAATTGAACATACTTTAATATCAAATTAATTACAGCATCTAATTATTTCATAGATAGTTTTCTCTTCTGCGGAACTTCTCCTGCTTATTGCACTTTTACTGAACCATTCAGCATCGGTTTGATTTTCATTTTCAAACATGATTACATTTCTCATTCACTGCCGTGCATTCTGTCATTATCCTAATAATGGCTAATTGCATTTTAAATATGTGATAGATTATAAAATCATATAATGAGGTCTGGCAGTTCATTTGTGACATAAATCTCTGTCGGGGAAATTTGTGCTCGCAATAATGCTTTTGCTTGCATGGGTACTGAATTAATTCAAATCAGCCGGACCACAACGATAAATCAAGGTAATTATTCAAATTAATTACACACTCACTGCCCACTTTATTAGGTACATCTACCTTGTACCTACAGCCATTGACACTCATTTGTCAACGTTGCATATGGTCAAATCAGATCACAAAATTAACATGCAATTTCACTGCAGGCAGCACGGTGGCGCAGCAGGTAGCATCACTGCCACCTGGCTCTAGGGACCTGGAGGTTGTGGGTTCCAGCCCTGCTCCGGGTGACTGTCTGTGAGGTGTAGGTTTCCTCCGGGTTCCTCCCATGGTCCAAAGACACAAGTTGTTAGGTGGATTCGTGACTCAAAAGTGTCCATATGTGCGAGTGTGCGACACCCTCCCACCCCCCCCCCCCCTTCCCCGGGTGTGTTCCTGCCTTGTGCCCAGTGATTCCGAGTAGGCTCCGGACCCACCGTGACCCTGAACTGGATAAAGGTTACAGGTAATGAATGCATCAATCAATAAATTAATAAAAAAAATGTCAGCATCATTTAAAATAGCCATAATAATACAAACCAAATAGATAATAACAATAATTACCAATAACAACAATAATTTACCTGCTGCTCCTAGCACGTGTTCTTTTAAAAGTCGTTTAATACTTTGATTTATTTTATACAGTACTGACACTGGAAATGATAAGAAAATAATCACACTGGCATTGTCATTTCCTGTCACTGTACTTTTAACTTTATAACGTTTGGTCAGCCAGACCTCATAATATTATCACGTGACCCTCATGAATCCTTGTCAATGGCTTACTACATAAATATCTGCATAATGTAGGGCATGCTTTATTTAAATTACATGGAAATGAGATCCATAATGAAGTTGTAAACTGTGCTCAAACCTCTCCTTGTTTCTACACGATTAAAACGTTTCAGGAATCAGACGATGAATAGATTGTACGTCATTCATTTTTTATGCAACGTTGATGAATAAGGGCTATTGGCTTTTTTTAACATGTCCAGCTCAGCATTGTCCATCAGTTTCTCTGCATAATGCATTGACAGGCCTCAGGAATATCTTGAGCCACTGCCCCCTAGTCTTCAGGCTGCAGAAATGCCCTGTTGGTTGGTGTTTTTGACTGCTGTGTTTTATTTTGCGTTTGTTTATCAAGAACCCATTTCATTCTGTTTTGACCCCTAGGTGATACATTGATCTTGGGCGCCACCTCTGGTGCAGTACTGCTGTTTGAGCTTTCGCTCCAGTAATTCCAACATTCCACATCTCCCAGAAGAGTAAAATGTTTTACTGCAGGAATAAAGGACATCCCGTTAATTTCAGAAAAAAAAATTGCATTAGTAGGTGTCCACAAATGTATGGCCTCAGAATGTATGTTTAGCTCATATTTACAATGTCCCCTCTGTCCCACCACTGCTCTCATAAAAATGTCTGTCAGGACCTGATGAACATGACTTAATTCCATACAACAGGAATGGCGTTTGTGTGTGTGTGTGTGTGTGTGTGTGTGTGTATGTAAGACACACACACACACACACATAGAGAGAGAGAGAGAGAGAGAGAGAGAGAGAGAGAGAGAGAGAATCAGAGAAAATCAAAATTACAATCAGTGTTACTGTGTAAGCCTATGAGGGTGTGTAATCAACCTAGTGACGTGTGTGTGTGTGTGTGTGTGCACGCACATGTGTGCATGTCCTCTCCACAGCCCTGTACTAATGGCTTTAATCTAATTTACTCCTCCTGATTGGTTCGGTATCTGATGATGTAGAGAGTCCACTTCCTGTGGAATGGACTCCATTTCCTTTCCGCTGCAGACCCCCATAACTTGATCTGAGAGGTGGGATTGATTTCAGTGTGTGTGTGTGTGTGTGTGTGTGTGTGGTTTGGGTGTTCGTTCACACACACACAAACACACCCTTTTGTTTTTGTGTCTTATCAAGACATGCAGTACATAGCTGTATCTAATATAAATTTAACTTGTACTAAATATATGTAACACACAAACACACACACACACACACACACACACACACAAAGAAAAGTGAAAAAGGTCCAGTTCATTATAAATGACAGGTATCCTTAAAAATCCATTTCCCACTGATTCTGTAATAATATCACTTGAAAGTTTTCAACTAGAATGTTTCCAAGAGGGTGGGGTTGGTTGAGAGAGAGAGAGAGAGAGAGAGAGAGAGAGAGAGAGAGAGAGCTTACATCTTTCAGGATTAAAGGATGAGCTCACTTGTGCTGAAGAAAAAAAATTTTTTTTGTTTGTTTGTTTGTTAATTGTAGTCTTGGTTGCTGTGAACTGTCAAAGGCCAGGAGTCTGAACTGAAACAGAACTGAATCTTTTATTTCTCCATCATTACTCCATCAGAACCTCATCTGAGACCCTGAGTTCTGCTGTATGGGTTAGTGCTAGATGAAAAAGAGGAACATTTCAGTGTCTAAAGATCATGTGTCCATCCACAGCTCCGCAAGAAGAAATGGATGGTTCTAATCTTCCAAAACATGTTGAACCGTACAAAAATCACATGGTGTTCTGTTCTTCTTCAATGGTCTCTGTGGCAGTGAGAGTCGGAGAAAAGTCTATTATCAATGAGACAAATGGAGAGAGAGAGAGAGAGACAGAGAGAGAGAGAGAGAGGGAGAGAGAGCAGCACCAAGAAGATGAAAGTTTTGATTCATTTCTCTGCCTGCATTGCCATCTAGTGGTGACAAATGTGTTTGAGAATCATTTGTTAACTTCTACTCTTCAAAGAAGGTTCTGCTTTAGCTAATGGAACATTGCTCTTAGGACTTGATAGAAATCACCCATGACGACATTAGTGTCCTTAAGTCCAGGAAGTATAATTCCACTCCTAAACAGTCCAAAGTTTGGCACTGACAAAGACTAATGTGCAGCTGCTTTCCAGCAGCCCATTTCATTTTATTATTTTCTATGGTGATTTTTCAAGCTGTTGGCACACAATTCTAAGTCTCTACAGCTACATTCAGTGATTATAAAACCTGTCTACAAACCTTTGGACAAATCTAAACAAAAATGGACTGACTCCACTGGGGGCCGTGTGTGATTTTTGTAATCAGTTTGGGCATCATGTGAAACTAATGCTTCTAATTGCTGGTGCTGATGTTGATGTGATGATGTTGCTATGGTAACAGGTAAAATGGCAGCTGCATGTTGTGGGGCAGAGCTGAGGGGTGGAGTTTGTCTAAGGGTTGGGGGCTCTGAAAATAGAAAGGGACAGGGGAGGGGGAGAGAGAGAGAGACTAAGTATCAAAAAGCAAGGAAGAGAAGTTGGAGATAAGATCTTTTCCCAGTTTTGCAGGAAAAGATAAAGTGAGCTTTAGGAAAGAGATTCTAACTTGGTTGGTTTTGGACGATCATGAAGTGAAAGGCTTTAAGAAAAGACATGTTCATCTGCACCGTGTTTCTGAGAGTGTGTGTAATGCAGAGCTCCACATCGGCAGCCTGAGCGGCGTGTGTGTGTGTGTGTGTTTGGGTTGGAGGATACATGTATTAGTAGGCCTGTGTATGAGTACAGTGTTGTTCATCAAATGTACACTAAAAAAATAAAAACACTGCTTTGATTCTCATTCATTCATCTTCTGCAACCACTTCACATCAATCACACACTCACCCTATCCCTCACACACTCACACCTGTGAGCAACTTCACACACCAGACTCCTCACAGACCTGAGGCAAAGATGAAATCCAGGACCCTGAGACCTTAGCTACAATATCTGTTGTATTACACTATCTGGCCCGCCTTGATTTAACTTGATTCAAATGAATGGAATATTGTTACATTCAATTATTTTTATGTTAACATTTTGTAAAGAATTCTTGTGAAACTGTTGTATAGATTAGTTTCAGGGAAATCAAGGTCTTCTAGTCAAAACAGCACTTAAGTATGATTTCTTAATTTTTTTCAGGAGCATGTTACAGATATGGGGCGGCACGGTGGCATAGCAGGTAGTGTCGCAGTCACACAGCTCCAGGGACCTGGAGGTTGTGGGTTCGATTCCCGCTCCAGGTGACTGTCTGTGTGGGTTTCCTCTGGGTGCTCCGGTTTCCTCCCACAGTCCAAAAAACACACGTTGGTAGGTGGATTTGCGACTCAAAAAAATGTGTCCGTAGATGTGTGTGTGTGTGTGTCTGTGTTGCCCTGTGAAGGACTGGCGCCCCCTCCAGGGTGTATTCCCGCCTTGCACCCAATGATTCCAGGTAGGCTCTGGACCCACCGCGACCCTGAATTGGATAAGCGCTTACAGATAATGAATGAATGTTACAGATATGTACAAGATAATACTTTTGTATATAGAAGAGAAAATGTAAAGAAATTTAAAAAGCATGCAAGAAAACCAAAGAACTTCCCATCAGACATTCATCTTTCAAAGAGAAACGAAAGGTGCAGCTCCAAATCTGAGAAGTCAAATCTGAAACAAACCTCAGCTTTTCCTTTCCATCTCCATGTATCAGTGTCAATGCTATGGGTCTGAAAGGATGTGGATCGGCAAAAAAATATTACTCAGAGTAGGAAAACCCTTAAGTCATCTAAAAGTGTGTTGCCCTGGTATTGGGGTTCGTTAAAGTAAGTGTGAACGTTCCCTTTTACACTAATGCTCACTAAACAGGCAGAGAGGGACCACCTGAGCAAGTGGGTCTCAATCGCCTCTAAAACAAACTCATTTGGTGTGGTTCATTTGAAGTATGAATGCAAAACAAAGCATTGAATTGTTTTTATTTTTGTTTTTGTTTTTGTTTTTTGTTTTTTGTTTTTTTTGCATACTCTGATTTGTATTAGGGCGGCAGTCACACAGCTCCAGGGGCCTGGAGGTTGTGGGTTCGATTCCCGCTCCGGGTGACTGTCTGTGAGGAGTGTGGTGTGTTCTCCCCGTGTCCGCGTGGGTTTCCTCCGGGTGCTCCGGTTCCTCCCACAGTCCAAAAACACACGTTGCAGGTGGATTGGCGACTGAAAAAGTGTCCGTAGGTGTGAGTGTGTGAGTGAATGTGTGTGTGTGTGTGTTTTGCCCTGTGAAGGACTGGCGCCCCCTCCAGGGTGTATTCCTGCCTTGCGCACAATGATTCCAGGTAGGCTCTGGACCCACCGCGACCCTGAATTGGATAAGCGCTTACAGATAATGAATGAATGAAGAAAGTAAAATGTCAATGGAAAACAACACTGGCATCTAAGGGCCACTTCTCAATTTCTGTATGTGATGTACTGTATTATTGCAAAAATAATAACTAAAAATGTTTCATCATCATACAGGTGTTTCTTCTCACTGTTAGAAGACACCACAAATATATGGGTCTGAAATGACATGAAAGAAAAAGTTTATTTTTACTACAAATTACATAAATGAAATATGGTCTTTTATTTTTGCATAGTACTGTATTTTCAAGCTTCTTACATTTACAGAATTCAGGCCATGTTACAGATAATGAATGAATGAATGAATGAATGAATGAATGAATTGTATTAGGGTGGCACGGGGTGCAGCAGGTAGTGTCGCTGTCACACAGCTCCAGGGACCTGGAGGTTGTGGGTTCATGTCCCGCTCTGGGTGACTGTCTGTGAGGAGTTAGGTGTGTTCTCCCTGTGTTCACGTGGGTTTCCTCCGGGTGCTCCGGTTTCCTCCCACTTTCCAAAACCACACATTGGCAGGTGGATTGGCAACTCAAAAAGTGTCATGAATATGTGTGTGTGGGTGTCACCCTGTGAAGAACTGGCGCACCCTCCAGAGTGTGTTCCCACCTTGCGCCCAGTGATTCTGTGTAGGCTCCGGACCCACCATGACCCTGAACTGGATAAGTGGTTACAGATAATGCATGAATTAATTAATTAATGATTTGTAACAGTGGATTGTTTTCTTTTTTGGTCCAGACAAAGGGAACAAGCCTACGGAACACTAAGAGTAAAATGTGGAGGTGTGGAAAATGTTAGATTCCATTGTTGGGGCTTATGCAATGTTTTGTTCTTATAGAAAAGTGGTATCTAACTGCTCAGTAAACTTTGAATTTGTATCTTGTGAATCCAGTAATGTGATTCTCACCCCACAGACACAAATCTATGCCTATACCTCAGTGACCCAGCCGCAAATGCACAGGCAACACACAAACATCACCTCCAGGCCAAACACAGCATGATTTTGCATTGAGCAACAGCACAGCAGATGTAAATTATAAATATGTTTTGAGTTCATGTAAGTGTGTGTTCTAGTAAGAGCTAAATGAGCAAAAGCCCATGATAAACACGTCCCTCATGTAGGGCCCGTTTGGGCCTGGCCTTTACTTGGAGACCTTCAAAGGAAACCTGAGTGCTGTCCCTGTGGTCTTTGTGGAACCTGATGCACAAGTGGCCTCCTAAACACCCCCAGCATCAAACATAGGGCTTCAACTTCTCTCTACCTAGTACCTGATGTGTGGTGAGGGGATTGGCACAGATTGGCTGTGGTTGCATCCCCAATGTGGCGACTGCCTAATGTTCCAGAAAATGTAAGGTGCTTTAGGGGTCTAGAAAAGCGCTATAAAAACGTGACTATCATTTTTTTCATCTTTCATACAAAACTGCAGTGCTTCAAAAACATTACAACAATCACTTATTTAATTTATTAATTTGATTTCATGTTGCTAATTTCCATTTGGCTGGACTGAGTGGAGTCAGTGACACAGCACGCACTTGTTGATAGAAGAAAATGAAAACATTTCAAAGCAGTTTATTACTCTTTTATTTAAAGACTTGTTTCTGGATAAAAATAAACACATTTCATTCACTGAAACATACTTTGAAGTTGATTTCCTTTCATTGTCTGAGTCAAACAACCCTTTTTTTAATTGCTGATATGTTTTAATCTTCTGCATTCTTGTTGTGTTTTATGGAGCTCAAAGCTAAGCCCCACTTTCTTTTGATTCAAGTCCCATGTTGAGTGACTGTCTGTGAGGTGTGTTCTCCAAGTATCTGCGTGGGTTTCCTCTGGGTGCTCCAGTTTCCTTGCTTAGGTGTGTTTTTTGTGTGAATGTGTGAGTGTGTCCAGGGTGTTTTCTTGCCTTGAAATGAATGAATGAACAAATAAATTGGTGGGTGTATGAATGGACAGATGGATGGATGGGTGAACAAACAGATGTGTAAATGTGTGGATGAATGAATCTTCATTTATTTTTATTGCCCAAACTTACCAATGTGAGACCACAAGGAGCAAGACATTATACATGCATTGTGTGTTTGTGTTTGTGTGTGCATGTGTGTGTGTGTGTGCATGTGTGTGTGTCTGTGTGTGCATATCTAGCATATATCACATTATAGGGACCTGTTTACACATATTCTGAGGGACTTATTTTCTTTTTGGGGACCACCAGCTTGTAAAAGTGAATCATTACATTTTAAAGCGATGACATGTTTTAAGCTTGGGTTAAGGTTAGGATCAAGGGTGTGATTGGGGTTAAATTAGTAATACTTATGGAAATGTTAATGGTAAGTTTCCACAAAATGAATGGAAGTATATGTAATATCCCCCTCAATTCACAGATACAAGATTGTGTGTGTGTGTGTGTGTGTGTGTGTGTGTGTGTGTGTGTGTGTGTGTGTAATCTGGTGTTTCCCCTCTAACTCTGAATTAACAAACACACAGCACCAAGGCATTGCATTTTGTTGCCATGGCAACGGAAAAGAAATTAATTACCTGGCAGACTGGAGATAAGGCAAGAAATTGTGTGGGGTGGGGGGGACTGGAGGGGGGTTGTGGGGACTGGAGGGGGGTGGGGGTGCTTAAAACAGCTGTAGAAGAAGGACAAGTGTTAATAGAAGTGGAGAGAAATTACTTAAAAGCTTATAATGCCAAAAGCTGTTTAATAAGACCCCACTTCCAGACCCCTCTCTCTCTCCTCTTGGAAAACACACACAAAAATCAAGCTTGGACGCACACACACACTCACAGTCAAACACAAAACAGACATCAGGCAACAAAAACCTGCAGGACAAGGAATACCCTCATTCCCATACGTCACAACACACACACACACCTGTTCAACTCTGTTTCAGTGGTTTAAATAGAGGACTAACACCTGTCAGTCACTCATGCTCAGAATATTAAGCCACACACATACACTCCTCAGATAAGCCTAAGTAAATTTAAGCCATGTTTTATTACAAATCTTTCGACTAAAAGCTAGAATATAGACTCTCAACCTGAGATTTGTAGACCCCCATGCCCTGCACAAATTTAATTCTCCCTTCCCTCACAACTCTGATCCATCTCATCAATTCATTATCAAGACCTTCATGGTCTGGATCAGGTGTGTTGGGGCAGAGAACACACACAGGGCATTGATTCTCAGGCCTGTGTCCAGAGAATCACGGCGTGAGTAGAGCAGCCAGCAGGAGAGCTTTTCCACTTTCTTATTTCTGCTGCTTTCTCACTGTATCGAACGGCAGCCAAGAGATTCTTTCTTTCTTTCTACACATAAAAGAGGCTCTACTGAAAATACGTTTGCTACTTATGCATGTAGCAGGCTGAATTTAATTTGTTGTGGGTTTTTCTAATGTAACACACACACACAGAGAATGCGTTTGCATTTGCTGGAAAGAAGAAACGGCCTGAATGGAGAAGAGCAGTAGAGTTTATTAGCCTCATGCCAAAAACGCACCAGCGAGCAATTAATCATATTTTGGCTTTGGGTTAGAATACTGATTCTCATCTTTTCTAACACAGAGAGAGCAAAATCCTGCCTTTCTTCTGAAGCTAAAACAGTGGAGTAAAGTAATGATTTTAATATGGAATTATTCAATAATGTATTACTGAAGCAGTTCATGGGCATGTCATCATCATTACTGACTGATTGTAACGTGCTGGATCACAGTACAGTTTGTTACACAGCCATTTTTCCCTCTGTGGGATTCTTGGTTTCTGCAACTGAAAAATATGAAAAATCAAAAAAAAAATTGGCCAAAATCCATTGCTGCTTTCAAAATTCCACCTCAATGAGTATTAGAGGGCTTTTTTGTGCTCCTCAGATTCCTGGCACTAGACTTTAAAGGTATCTCTGCTGTTTGAAGTTAATTACAATGAAAACATTTTTTTAGGCCTGAGACCCTATGTTCATACATTATGTTAAAACCAGACAAAATGATTACAGAAGCACCCTAATTTGGCAAAAAATGTCCAATACACTGTCCTAAAAATTCAGACCACAACAATGTTGTGGTAGCATCTGGTTTAGGCTTCTGTTTACTACAACGATTAGCATTAGCACAGCTTGTGGTTAATGTGTATGAAAGCTTTTCATTCATTAATTCATTCATTCAATTAATCTTTTTCTGTAACTGCTTTATCGTGTTCAGGGTCGCACTGAATCCAGAGCCTACCAGGAATCATACAATCAACAAACCAATAGTATGGATTTACCAAAACAGCCCCACCAGTGGATGGGATCTCACCTAAAGTGATCAGAAACACCCCGATTTGATTTGCTTTCAAGTGTTAGGAATATCAGTGCTGCTCCTTTTAATCTTTAATGTACAAATATTTTGTAGATTCTGTTGAATCATTTTTAAATGTATTGTAACTTTAAGTTTCAATAATGCTACCTCCGATATTCGGATATAAAATGAATCCTTACACAAAATTAAAATTTGCTCTTTCACTTGTGAGTTGGTATCTGCATCGCTCTGCCATTACACCACCAAACCACTAGGGCTGAATCACACTGTCACCCCAGACACGCCATGACCCTGATCGAATGAAGTGATTACAGAAGATAAATTAATTGAAATTCAACTTGTTTGCATCCAACCTTTAAGATGTTAACAGTCAGTCAATTAGAGACAGATTTGCTGCAATGGTAGTGATCAAGCATCAGACAATCGAGTATCAAGCATCAGGTAGTGTAATCGTACTAGACAGCTTTTAATAGTATAAACACCTTTTGGATGCCTGGTTCCTATCACCACCCCTGTAAACAGTTCAGTCTCAGTTTCTCTGAACTGGAGCATTTCACCTCTAACCACTTGAAATGCATTTGTTCACATTGTAACAAGGGGAACCTATTCCTAAAAAATATTCCCTATCTATTGTTACTTTTAAAATGTGTGAAAGAAAACAATGAGACAAAGCCCAACTCTGAAATCTGACTTATCATTGGTCCTAAGTTGTATTCACAGACTTGGCCTTCTAGAGGGAAACTACTGTGGCTGTTAAAAAAGAAAAAAAAAAAAGAAAAGAAAAAAACAGTGAAACTGCAGAGAGGAGCAAATACAAATGGAGAAGTCACCCTCTATGAAATTAGTTCAGAATGAAAGTGTTATTGTCCATGACATGCAATCATGTTTAGCTCTGTGGGAGGCTTATGCAGACACTGCCTTTAACTTTGATTTTCTTTCTTTTTCTTCTTCTTCTTCATTTGACAGTGTTCAGGGTAAAAGGCATGCTCTTCTGAGGTGGAAAGGTTTGCATTATTGAAGGTCTCAGAGAAAAGGTCTTACTTCAATGGAATACCTTAAACACTTGTCATGGTTTTCTTCTTTGAAATGACAGACCGAACTCTCAGTTCTGAGCAAGTATGCATGCTAAGCAAGTTCCAGAACAGGTCTTCAGAGAGAAAAATAGGTAGGGATCTATCCTACAGGATATATAAAGCAGCAACACATACACACCTGAAAGACAGTCTGAAATTGTGAATATTGACACGATGAGGTAAAGGAAATCTGAAGCCCAGATCGCAGTGTGTCAGTGGACAACACAGAATTCCCTGAATGCCTGTCTGTTTTGAAAAAAATATTACTGCAAACTGTTTGAAAAATGATGATTAACATGCCTCTCAGCCACTTATCAGGATCTTTCCTCCCTGCATCAAGCAATGGACAAGCACCTTAGAACAAACCAGCAACAAATGTGCTGTTTACATTTAACCGATCAGTTATAAGCTGGCAATCACTACACTCATGTCCCTGACTTCTTCGCTGCTGTACATGCTTTTAGGTTCACGAAAGTACTGGGAGAAGCAGCAGACCTTTCATTTTGCCCTTGTTATGGCCTGTGCACTAAATGTCCGCTGTTACCTTCACTGCATGTTTCTATTTCTAACATCAGTGCAGCAACAAACACAAAATTGAAGCAACAACTTGACTGTAGGACAAGTACCTGGAACTGTGGGTAAAACACAAGAGCCTTCCTCCTTCATGCAGATGTGTTTGATATGGACAGATGTGGGTTGCCATGGAAACAGTTCTGAGGCTTTTGTGTGTGTGTGTGTGTGTGTGTGTGTGTGTTTTCAGAAGATGAAGCTAATCCAAGCTGTGAGATTTGCATACAGTCACAAAACTTACAAACTTATCTTGGTAACATCAATGTAATATTCCACTACGGATGTTGCTAATGGGGGCGGCACGGTGGCGCAGCAGGTGGTGTCGCAGTCACACAGCTTCAGGGACCTGGAGGTTGTGGGTTCAATTCCCACTCCGGGTGACTGTCTGTGAGGATTTGGTGTGTTCTCCCCGTGTCTGCGTGGGTTTCCTCCGGGTGCTCCGGTTTCCTCCCATGGTCCAAAAACACACGTTGGTAGGTGGATTGGCGATTCAAAAAGTGTCCGTAGGCGTGAGTGTGTGAGTAAATGTGTGTGTCTGTGTTGCCCTGTGAAGGACTGGCGCCCCCTCCAGGGTGTATTCCCACCTTGCGCCCAATGATTCCAAGTAGGCTCTGGACCCACCGTGACCCTGAATTGGATAAGTGCTTACAGATAATGAATGAATGAATGTTGCTAATGGGCAATATGTCCAAATGTTTGGGTCACGAGGTCAATCACATTTTGATTGTAAAATTGATTATAAAATCCTCATCAAATTATTTGTTCATGAGTCTTGCTTTGTGCACAGGGGCACAGTCATGAGGACACAGGAAAAGGTTAAATCTGAAATTTAACTCAAGGCTCACTTTACTGAAAGTAGCAACCACTAAGGTCATCAGCATTTATCAATCTTTAGCCAGTAGTTGCCCATGGAGATTAGTTTTGTTCAGGGGTGTTTCTGGATTACACACTCTACTGGGTTTGCGAGGCGCTGCTGCACTCCTCTGCTCACCAGTCAGTCTTAGGGGCACAAATAGTGCCTCTAATAAAAAGCCTGTTAAACACTAAATAGTTTAAGTAATTTAACACTAAAGTGGGTGTTACTCTGCCAAGGGAAATGAAGAACAAATTAACACTCAATACATATTTATTAATTGCATTCATTCATGCAATTTCTTGAACAAATTAAAACAGAAATTGTTTAAATCTTTATCATTTTGCACCATTTGCCAAAACTGCATCCACATTCCTCTGTCATACATTTGGGATACACTGAAAACATGAGAGAATTGTGATACTAACTTTCTACAGCTTTTGATTTAATTCAAAATTGTCTAGAAATGAATGATTCATGAATAACCATCTTTTAAAAGAACATGCTCATGTGAACTTATGCTGGGTGGTGTTACACACCTACATTTATTTTTGTGGGCAGGAAATATCTGATAGTTTTCTTCAGTGATGTATTGTGTATTTTGGCAGATTATACAGTTATAAGTGGCTATAACCAGAATTTATTACTATGAACAATAATTACCTTGTATTTTTAATGGCTGACTTTCTTTTAAATATTTACATATGCCCTTGTGCAAAATAATTAAATAAATACAATCAATACATTAAAAAAATAAATTGGCTCTGACTGAAAACATTAATTGCACAAGCTTTTAGAGAGGCATTATGGGAAATGTAGTGCCTTTAGTGAATTTGCATTGCATGTTCTGTAGTTCTGGCGAGCACTCAGGACAAAATTGATATTTTCCCACCATGAACAGCATGATTTTATTAGGCACATGCCCCTGGCTGTGTACTCCAGTTTTAAACCTGTTAGCAATGGGTGTGGCCGAAATAACACAACTCACACATGATAGAGTGATGCCATAGAAGTGGCATCCAGATTCGTATATATATATATTCACATGTATTTGAGAGACAGAAAATAAGAAGGCAGCTGAAATCAGGTGCTCACTTTGTGCTTCTGATGCCATATAGATGAGTCTAATTACTGCTCCATTTATCTGCCTCTATCGCCTTCACTGGAAGAGATTCAATCAGTGAGGTGCGTGCCAGCCCCCTGCTCTTCTCTCCACTCGGAGAGATGGAGGAGCTGAATTAAGGCTGGAATCAGTTGGATTGGGGTGGTGACTTGGCTGCCAGGCCGCTAGTGCTTTGATGACACCACTCGGCGGTAATGGGCTTTTTCACGCTACGCTCACCTAATCACCCATATCAAACCCCTTTCAGAAAAGCCACAGCCCCCTTATTTATTTGATTTCTTTCACATTAAATTATATGGGATTATGAGAAAATGGATTAAAATTTTACACTTGTAAGAAGCCTTAGCCCACTTAATTAAGACTGAATATAATATTGCAATTATTTTGTTCCTCGACTTATTTCTTGGTGAGAGCACATTCACACAGCCTCAGAGCACTTAGTCAATTACAGTTAGGCACACATCCACTTCGAATGATAAGAGACTGAGGGGCAGAGACATGTAGAAATGAGCACGGGCTGAGCTATGATGTTTAAGTGTTTGTTTATATTTTAGCCAATATTTGACACTTTTAAGTAATAACACACACTTGGAGGGTGATCTTAATTTTGACAAGTGTGTAAATGTCATGTAATATTTTTTTCAGCACATATAATATCCAATTTTTGGAATTTATTAATATCAAACAAAAAAAGCTTTTGTAATTAAACGTTATATAGGTTAAATATTTATTGTGAATATGCTTATTGAAATCCAAAATATAATGTATATATTTGAAATAGGAACATGAATTGGATGTATATAAAATAACAATAATGAAAGCAGCTGAATGCTTGTTTGCCCTCATTGAATCAAACTGAGCTGCAAACCCATTATTTTGATTTTTGAGTGTAATTAAAATTCTTAATATAATCTATTTTTATGATTGTTTTAAACACTAAAAAATACAGAATTACAGAACTACAGAATGCCTAATTCTTGCTTTGCCTCAGTACTGAAGCCCTGTCATGTGGAACAGCTGAAAGGATTTGTATCTTGGGGAGCTGGAAGAAGCCATGAGGAGAAAGCAGATGTTTTCAATGTGGGAGAACGTTATCAATTAGCAATGCGTCAAATTAGGGTGCTTTTCTAAATCATGAATACATTTTATACAAAAATAATGTTTTTGTATAATAAAGTACACATTACTTTGGACTACAGCGAGGAAAGACAGAAATGCTTTAATATTAGCTTGACAGTGCTGTGTTGTGTAAAATTATAAACCAAAAGAAAAAGTTACCACATTATTTTAACCTCTTACAAAAACTGACATCAACTGAAAATGAAAACACAATTAGAAAATGCATACTTTATTAGTCCACTTTCACCCTATTCTTCAATGGTCCATACCCTCAAAGGCCCACCACAGCAGTTATTATGTGGATTCTGTCTCCCACTGAGATTATGAAGCACATAATAAAGCATTTCTACATTCATTGTCCATTTGATCAGTTCTACTCACCTTATAGTGGCACTTATTTATACTACAATTACAGACTGTAGTCCACACAGCTGTGTTGATCTGTTTATACCAGCACAACTCAACACCACCAGGTCAGTGTCACTGCAGCATTGGGAATGATCCACCATCCAAATCCTGCTTGCTCTGTGACAGTCCTTGGGGTCCCTGACCATCGAAGAAGAGGGTAAAAGAAGACTAACAAAGTATGCAGAACAACATATGGGCTACAGTATGCACACCTATATGGTCAACGGAGATGATAAAATAGACAATGCTTGTAGAAATCACGTATATCACTTCTATCACTGACATATTTCTCATAATATGCCATGTTACCTGAATGGGAGGTAGAATGTTACACATGTTACACATTTATATTTCTGCACTTTATTCTCAACAGCATCTTCAGTTACAGACAGGAACTGGAATATTTGGCATGTGTCCAGGTATGCTTTTAGGAGCCATGTTCTATGTTTATCCCACATTTGTATGAGCTCAATGAACTCATAGCTCTTATTCTGCAGTGTAATCTGCTGAGGGGTTTTATTTTTTTTATTTATTTTTTTCTGCCCACTTTCTCAGCTGTTGGTATTTGAATTCTTTCGCCTGAGGAACAATGTGCTCCTCATTGTGATCTTTTTCTGCTCGCATGAGACAAAAATCATTTCACTGCTCCTCTTATCATTACATGCTCTTTTATTTCAAAGCTGTTTCTCCTAAAGCAGGAAGAGAGCAAAGAAAAGAAACAAAAAGGAGCATGATTTTAGAAAATGTTGAAGAAAATTGAACATGGTTAGAGCAAACTAAAGAGATTTCTTAACAGCTCACTGGACATCATAGGCTTCTAAAAGCCTTTCAGATAGGCCATTTCAGACCTTTAATCAGAGATCCTGCAGCTAGAGAGGAAGGAAGGTTTAATCCCATCGTTTTCCAAACACAAAATTGTATTTTTGAAGTATGTCATGTTATTGAGGATGTTTGTTTTTGACTAAAATATTTTTCAAGTAAAGAGAAGGAAATCAAAAAGTCGTTGGATCTTGGTAAGATATTAAATCATACTATAGGGTACAGTGTGGTCCAGATAGTTATAACATTTTTTTCATTATGATTTATGGTTATTTTACAATCTATAATTGAACTCCCATTCACTGGTGGCAGTGTGTCTTTATATCCATTCAGTTTGTCTGTCCCTGAAGAAGAGCTACAGAAAGAGAAATGTAAACTTGTGTGGAAAATATTGATTCATTCATTCATTCTCTGTAAGCGCTTATCCAGTTCAGGGTCGCGGTGGGTCCAGAGCCTACCTGGAATCATTGGGCACAAGGCGGGAATACACCCTGGAGGGGGCGCCCGTCCTTCACAGGGCAACACAGACAAACACACACATTCACGGAGACATTTTGAGTCGCCAATCCACCTACCAACGTGTGTTTTTGGACTGTGGGAGGAAACCGGAGCACCCAGAGGAACCACGTGGACACAGGGAGAACACACCAACTCCTCACAGACAGTCACCCGGAGCGGGAATCGAACCCACAACCTCCAGGTTCCTGGAGCTGTGTGACTGCGACACTACCTGCTGCGCCACCGTGCCGCCCTGTGGAAAATATGTTGTTTCTTATTCATCTGATTCATCAAGATCTTAATCAAAAAATCACTGTTTATAAAATTGAGAGGGTGTTTCCTCACCATTTGCTAACTCTCTGTTCAGTTTACAACCTGGAAAAAGCTCAGAAAAAGCTCAGTTTGTACACAGCCTTAGCTCAGTTTATGGGTAAAAATACTATAAAGGCCCTTGGCCTGAAATGGCTCAGACTTTCTCTCTGTTTGTTGCTGGTGGAGCCATGAGAAACAATGTCTAAAGGAATGCAGACAGCAGAGAAACCTCCAAACATTGAAAAGCATAAAAAGAGAAGAGGGTGTCGCTCTGTTCCTACTCCAAAGTTGGGAAATATTGACTTATTTTTGCTGATACATTACTTAAGGTGGAACTGACTCCAAATTTGGGAGAACGCTATAACTGCATGACAGTAAACACATACCGAATCATTTAAACAGTGAATATAAACAGACAGGCAGTGTTTCTGAATGAAAATAAACACAGGAGGACTTTTGCTTTGAGAACAGTAGTTCTCCAGAACCACATACATTTCTTTAAGGTTAGGATTATGTTTAGGTTTAGGGTTAGTGCTGAGCTTAGACTTATGTTTAGATTTAGGGTTATGGTAGGGTTTAGGTTCAACATTGATTTTTTTAGACTGTAAACATTTTGAGTGTACTATATGTGCATTATTTACTACATATTGTATTACTGCCAAGTATATTTTTTATGCAGTGTATGAATCCTTTGAATGGTGTTTTATGAAATTATCTTCCCCAAATGATGTTACCTCAAGACAAGGACGGCTTTTGATTTCCTGACATATCTTAGCCTATGATAGAAGTGGCTTTTTCTGAGTGCTTTTATATAAGTCCACATACAATTCATCACCTGTTTAAGGAGTTCTTGAACATTCACAATGTTGAATATTCCTTGTCCCAGGTTTTTTTTGGAATATGTCGGAGGCATCACTTTTTCTGTCTACAAATATAACAAAGGAATAAAGTCAAGGATGTTCATCATTAGATTTAACATGGGCGAAAATGGACATGGACAAAATATCATTGTTTTGTTTTGCTGTTTGCATGACACATCAACTTTTTGTAATTGGAATTTGTGTATTGAGGTGTTAAAAGAAAGGACAAAATAAACAAACTGGTCCTATTGCCCTGGATGTTTGTTTTAAAAGCGTCTTGCTCTCTAACATGGAAAAAAAAGTGAGATCAAGCTGATAAACAACAACAAGCTGATAGCTTTCATTGGCCCTTTTAGCCGAAGGTGCTGATAATTGCATTTTCTGTCTCGGAGAGCCTTGAGGACCTTCAGCAGAACATTGAGCTTGTCACAGGCGGCAGAGGAGGAGGACATTAGAGGAGGAAAGAAAGCATGTTCTGCTTAAGGGGATGTGAGATGTTTTGGAGAAAAGGTCAGCTTCAGCCTGGGCGGCTGGCATTTCCAGCTCAGTCTCACTGACGACAGCTCCGTGTACTCGGCTCCGGCAGGTGAACTGAAATGGATACGCTGAGCATGGAAACCTTTCTGAAAGCATAAACATGACATAAAGAACTAAAAAAAAAAAAAAAAGTTTGCTTGAACCTTGTGTCTGAGAAGTTTTTGAATATCCAAGCGAGACAGTGACTCTCCTCCATGGCGGAGGTGCTGATTAAAGGCTGGTTATGTGGAAATTGGCCCAATTTGTCCTCGCAGAAAGTGCAGGCTGTTTTTAAGGAAATTGCTTTGGAATTGAACACAGTCGCAAAAGAGCCAACTCCATATTTTCCCTCCCTGTCTCACGGGATTCCATTTAAAACATGTTGCGCTTAACGAAGTCGTCTCCCAAATTTCGTGGTGTTTTTGCAAAACGAGATGATTTGTACTAATGAGTGATATGGAAACACAAATCTTCACAGTATGGCCTTCTCTCAAACTTTCACAATTTCACACATTGTTTTTCTCCTGTAATCTACTCCCACCTTTATTTCACCACACCACCATCTCTCATTAACACTCTTCCAGGGCATTTGCTCTTTCATCTTAAAGAGGAAAACTCTTCTGTGGCCTTTTACCACAGCAAGTCAATTACTCCCAGAAACTGACTTTACAGAGACTGACATAAAGAAAGCAAACAGAATGATTATGAATAGTTTCAAATTACATACCATCTCCCTTGGGTTCAATTTTCAATGAGTGTATTTTACTGCATAAGACACACTCATAGTAGTCCCCAACCCATTTGACTGTTATTCATTTAATGACATTCCCCAATTAAACCCTCTTTACTAGACATCTCAGCTACTTAGACTGCTTTGGAATTGTTTTCATGAATTAAATGTGATAAAATACTTTATTTTAAGGCTTCTTTAGATGCTATTTTAATTGTAAAACACAAAGGTGTGGAGGAAAGTATTGGGGCATCTACACTTTACACCTACAGTGATTTTATAACACCCCATTCGTAATCCATAGGCTATAAAGGAAAAATACATCATATTTTTAAATTACAATTACAGCTTCAAAATCAATGTGATGCTTCACTGACATGTAAAAGAGAAAATAAAGCCTTTGTCCTTGCTTCTGCAGAAACTGCACTATGTAGGAAACCTAAGTCCACAGTCCCTTCTCCTTTTTACAGTACAGTACTGTAAAAACGAAATACACCAATGGCAGCCCCAGGAGCAAAAAACAGAAGTCTTCCTTCCATATTCAGTCGGTTCCCCCTTTGCAGCTTTAACAGCAGGTTAGAAACTCTGCAGTTATGGAGTCAGCAGAGCATTATCCGCTTTTACACACTGTTTGCCTCAGCACTCTACAACCCAGCACTGTCATTTTTATGTGGTCTGTCTCTTCGTGGGTGAGTTGCTGTGGTTCCTAAACACTTCCATTTTTCACTAATACCACTCACTGTTGATTATGGAATATCTAGGCTGGGAAATATATAACAGACTGAGTTGTTGCAAGGGTGGAATCCTACTACAGTACATTCTTTCACATATGTTTGTAAAGGCAAACTGCATGGCTATGTGTTTGATTTTATACTTGTGATGATGGGACTGAAGGAAACAACTGAATTTAATTATTAGGTGGTCTGTCTCAAAATTTTATTCTTTATAGTATAATTCATGTCCCAAAACTACAATATTTCCTGTGATTAGGTTCCAAATGCTTTCAAACCTCTAAGTGGTTTGACGTAAATTTGAGGGCCACCAGCTGTTGATCTATTATTTTTATTACTTTCAAGACATTAATAACACCACTTAAAAGTGAAATATACCCAATAAGGTATGGAGCTGGTATTTGCTTCCTAAACCTTTCAGTGATAACAATATTATAAAATGTGTGATGTGCAATGTGTGTGTGCAAAGAACCTAAAGTTCATACTGCAGAAGTACTTAATACACTTCAGCTCAGCAAACGAGGAAAAATATCCTTTGAGAACTGCCCAACAACTCCGTGAATAACAACTGCACTACATCCATAAAGTGTTCAAGGCGGATGAACTTAAGGTTTTCATCCTTGGTTTCATACACCTGATTCTTAAACTCTGAAGCTATGCCAAAGAATGTGAGAGCAAGAACAAGAGAAAGACGGAGAGAGGCTGAGGGACAAAGAGCATGTAAGATGGAAAAAAGTTAAAGTGTACAAAATGTATTACATGAGAAAATCTCTCATAAAAATAAATACAAACATGATTGTGCACTTGAAAAATTGTTCCGAACCCAGGCCAAAACACCCAGGTCTAATCTACTTCCTATTTGCAGCACCTGTCTCTATGACTGGGCCACTGATATTTATTATGGCCAGTAGAGCAGTACTAGTCATACAGAATATAATGTCCACAGAATTATTAAAGAGAAGTCACGAACATAGTTCTCTCTGGTTTCCTAGTCCAGTCGTTACTATACACAGTACAATCAGTGAGTTAGTACACGTTCTTTTAAAGCCCTAATAAAGTCCAGCTGATCACAGGGGAACATGAATATGACTAAGACGTATTATGACTAAGTGCATTTCTGTAACCTCTCTCTCTCTCTCTCTCTCTCTCTCTATCTATCTATCTCTCAATCCCATTTAACCCATTGAAAATGTGATGATACCTTGCAGCTTGACAGTGAAATATCTGAAAATCTCTCCCATGTTTTTCAGTAATAAAAAGCAGCAGTGGGTTTGACATTCACCCTGCGATGTTTTCTCTTCCTGCTCAAAGCATCACACAACAAATAAACCTTTTGCCTGGAGTCATCTCTCCTCAGCTAATTCCACTCTATTGTGTGCGACATTTAGACTGGGATTAGGTTTTATTATTATCAAAGAACATATACTTGTGTGTGTATGGTTGGGTGGTATTGTGAGTGTGGTTTTGGGCAGCTTTAATGAGATCAGACTCTTGGAACTATCCTAATACAGCAAGTATTCTTCAGTAACAGTCAAATGTTTGGATGCACCTACTCAGGGAGGTGGGTTTTCTTTGTTTTGGGCCATTTTCCACATATTGTGCATGTACAGTACCAGTCAAAAGTTTGGACATCTTCTCATTCAATGTTTTGTCTTTGTTTTTATAATGTTCTACATTGTAAATAAATATGGAAGACATTAAAATTATGAAGGAAAATGTATGGAATAATGTAGTAAACCAAAAAGTGTTAAACAAACCAGAATATGTTTTATACTTTAGATTCTTTAGATGACAGCTTTGCACATTCTCAGCGTTCTCTCAGTCAGCTTCATGAGGTCATCACCTGGAATGGTTTTCAGTGAACAGTTGTGGTTTTGTCAAGAGTTAAGCTGTAGAACTGCTGGCCTTCTTAATGTGTTTGAGACCATAACTTGGGTTGTGCAGATGTAGAGCTGGTACACAGTTCACAACAGTGAATAGCCAATAATTATATATTTAATTGCTAAGTCAGGTACCTGTATTAATATATTGTCCGTGTGTCAGTGCAAAGAAGAAGGAGAAAGCAGCATTCAGTTCCATGGCTCCCAGGATGAGGTTATTTAGTGGGTTTTGATGTGTGTACAGTTATTATTTATGGTTGTTTGGTTTCAAAGTGATGTATTTTGTTACACTGTTTACACTTTGTCCAGTGTGGGGCTGAGAGTTAACTCTGGGTCAATGTGCACGTAATGCACGTCAGCACTGGAAGTGAGGTTGCTCTCTGCTTCAGCATTATCTGTGATAACACTACAGTATAGTAACCATATAATGATGTGACAGTCCAGGGCAGATGCATTACTTAGAACTTATACCCTAAACTTTCCAGGAAGTTTCTTCTATATAGGAATCCTAAAGCAAGCAACTGCATCCAAATATCTCATGCATTTATGAAAATTGTTTAAAACTGTGGTAAGTGTAACTCATTCAGTAAAACATTTATAAGACATTAGAATAAAAAAATAAAATGAAGACCACAACAGTAGTTTGAAGTACAATAATCTAGTCCTAGAGCTCTCTTCAGAAGCTAAACACAAATATATAATAGCTTGTTTCATACATTATGTATTTAATGGAATATTAGCATTAATTCTCCTTATCATTTTTGCAGAGAACTTTAAATAGATAATTATAAATGTCTTAGAGGCCAAGTTTTCACACTGCTTTACTGAAGCAACTACTCAGCTAGTCACCATCTTGTCAACATTGTTTGTGTGTGTGTGTGTGTGTGTGTGTGTGTGTTTGATCTTCTGACCCCTCAGGCTGTGTGTTTTCAGCTGTTAAATGAGAACAGGCTGCCAACTTGATAAACTGTGAAAGGCATACACACACACACACACCAATGCATAATTTATTTTAAAAATGGACAATATTATACTAATTTATAGCTAGAATATGCAGATATGCCATACAGGGTGAGAAACCATACTTGCACAGCAATTAGAGACACTTACAACTCAGCACACTTTGCGTTTTTGGGGGTTTGGGGTTTTCAGGGGTGTTGAGGGGTTTTGAAGTGTTGTGGGGTTGGGATGTTTAGGTGTTTGTGTTGTTGAGGGGTTTGGGTTGTTGTGGGGTTTGTGTTGTTGAGAGATTTGGGAGATTGTGTTGTTGAGGGGTTTGGGTTGTTGTGGGGTATGGGATGTTTAAGAGTTTGGGGGTTTTTTCGGGGGGTTTGGGAGTTTGTTGAAGGATTTGGGGTGTTGATGGGGTTTGGGGTGTTGAGGAGTTTGGGGTGTTTGGTAAGTTGGGGTGTTGTGGTTGTTGAGGGGTTTGGGGTGTTGAGGGGCTTGGGGGTGTTTGGGAATTTGGGGTGTTGGTGGATTTAACCCTTGTGTTGTCTTGTGGGTCAAAAGTGACCCACTACCATGTTTAGCTGTAGAAAAAATACCTTAAACTATCTTTTTTTATGACGTTTCCTAAAGAGACCCCTTCATTAGAAAAAATGATTTTTGTTTATGTTTCCATGTGAGCTGTACACCACTAGGGTACAAAGATTGTCTTATGGGTCATTTTTGACCCGTGAATTATAAAAGCATTTAAACACCAAAAAAAATTTCAAAGGCCACACACAAACTCTCTCTAATACACACACACACACACACACACACATAAAAGAAACTCCGGCCTAATAACACATGATCAGCTCTTAGGTCGGAGTTTCTTTGATGGGACCCTGAATCAAAGTACCCCAGTTGGTTGCTTGCTGAAGCCATGAATAGACATTTCAGTGTCCAATAGGTCCTGGATGAGATATTTTCAGGAGCTCTGGAGAAACAAGAGGATGAAGATGTATCTGAAGAGGAAGATGGGGAGGAATCCAACCCAGAGTATGATGCATCTTCAGATGAAGAAGAAGAGGAAATCCCTCACGCTGACAGAGAGACTTTTTTGTCAAAGAATGGCAAAATTGCATGGTCCTCATCAAATTCAGACAGCAACCAGGGAAGAACAGCAGCATCAAACATCATAAGGATGACTCCAGGGCCAACAAGGGATTCGGCTGCCCATGTCCAGGACATTTTATCCACCTTTCTCCTGTTCATCACACCAGCCATCGAAAAAATCATCCTGGAAAACACAAATTTGGAGGGTTTCCGGAAATATGGAGAAAACTGGAAAAAAAAATGGATGAGATTGACCTGCTTGGCTACATAGGTCTTTTGATGGCAGGAGATCAAACCAACCTGGATGTCAGGGAAGAAAAACAAGAGACGGATGTTCCTTGAGCAGTTGGGAAAGGCTCTTGTCGCCCCGTGTATTGAGAGAAGGGAGCGCCTGCCCCGCACAGAAGCCTCTGCAGCCATTGTGGAAGCTGTTCAGGGAGTTGCATCTTGTCCTGATCCACCTGAGTCTGCAGCTGGGTCACTCAAAAGAAAAAGGTGCCAGTTCTGCCCCTGGAAGAAGGACTGCAAGACAAAAGCTGTGTGCTGCACATGTGAGAAATACATCTTCAAAGCCCATTCTCATGTTCGCACATACTGTCCTACATGTGCTAAATAGAGTTTATGTTGAATATTGTTCACAAAATCAAGCAACATTTTGCTGTTTTGTTAGTGTTATGAGAGAAATATTTTTATAATTCACTTCCTAAAAAATATAAAATAAAAATTGTTGACAAAAAAGTTCCAGATTGTTGACTGTCTTTTCCCTTTCAATATAATTAATACAGAAGTAATAACTTCACATTTATATTATAGCAATAATAAAAGTAAAAGGAAACTGTTGTGACAGTGTAATCTTTTTCACTGGTGATCTTCTTGTATTGTGTAATAAGCTTTGGTAGGGCAGGTCATTTTTGACCCATAGGACAAAAAAGGGGAGTAAACAGAATGTTAAGATCGCACAAGGGTTAAGATGTTGCATGTAATGTTTTTATTTAACGTTTTTAATTTTTTTTTTTTTTTCATGGAGTATTTAGGAGTTTTGGGATTTTGAATGTTTACTGTATATTGTTGGGTGTTTGGGGTATATTTAGGGTGGCAAGGATGAGTTTGGATAGTTATAGTGGTAACTGCTGTATTTAGTGTGTAAAGTTTGGAGTATTTTGATGTTTTGATGTTCCTTATAATGCTTTTATTGTTTGTGGTGTGTTTACAGTGTTTGGTATGATTTAGGGTCTTTGGTGTGTTTACATTGTTAATGACACTGAGTGTTTAAAATTCTCGGGATGCTTAAATGTTGGGATGGTTTAAGCTTTGGTCTGTATATAGAGTTTGTAATGTTTCTTTATGCTGTTGCGTGTTTACGGTATTTGTATTGTTAGGCTGTTCGGAGTGTTTACAGTAATGGCAGGCTGCTTCATGTCTGTGTTGGGTTTTTATGGTGTTTATGGTATTTGAGCATTTAGGATGTTTTATTACATTTCCATTATTTTATTTTTGAATATTTTGGGGTGTTTACAGTGGGATTGGGAAGGCCTTTGGGGGTTTATGGTGAGTGTAGGTTGATGGCAGTGAATAAGACTGAATCATGCTGCTTAATTGTTTTCTTAAATGCAAAATTCCAAACCCGGATCAAGCTCCTCCTGACTCGGAAAGGAGAGGTCCGTTTAAATGGTGTCATTTTTCTGCTCTCTGTGCTGCGATGGAACAGCTTGAGAGATCAAACGTCATTAAATGAGTGAAGAAGCCTCTCCCTCCTTCGCTTGGAGCGCTGCACACACTGTGAAGGAATGAAAGAATAACAGACAGATTCTTGCTGCTAATGGATAAAGCACTTTGTTGCCACTGTCGGGAGCGAAGCACAGCCGAATGATGGAGGAGCATCTTTTCATCTGTGCATGTCATAAAGTTCACGCTGTGAGGTGCTTATGAGTAATATTCAGAGTCAAACTCCTGCCTCTGTCACACACACACACACACACACACACAAACACACACACAGGAAAAGCTTGTAGCCTGATGGATGTCGTCATTAGCTTTGCTGTGTGATGGAACTGCTGCAGGCCTTTTGCTAAGCAGTGTGTTTTCTTTAGAGAGGAGGAAGCATGGGGCCTTGGCAGAGTGTATGTTTGGTGAACAGCCCTGTGTGTGTGTCTGTGTGTGTGTGTGTGTGTATTTGGTGAACAGCACCCTGTGTTTGTGTGTGTGTGTGCGTGTGTGTGTGTGTGTGTGTGTGTGTGCATAGACTCGCTGCAGGCAAGAGAGGGAGGACATTAAAGAACACTTTCACCTTCATCCTCCTCTTCACTCTTCCGCTTCATCTTTCATTCTGCTGATGATGAGGTGATGAAGCTCAGTAGAGATTAGAGCTCTGTCAGAACCTGCAGTGTTTACCTTTCTGATATTAACTCAGCCAAAGGGTTTAGTGGCCTTGGGAGAGTGTTAAAATATATTAATAAATGTGCATATACAATGTATTATAATAATAATAAGAAGAAATAACGACAAATGACAAAGTGATATTAAAACCTCCCTGTAGCATTAGGACAAGATTAAATTGACACATGTACATGGCATTCTCAGGTGTCCTGCGTGGGGTAGACTTTATACACATTTGGCAGAGAGAGAGAGAGAGAGAGTTAGTGGGACTTAATCCATATTCCAAAACTCAACAGTAGTGACACTGTGTCTACAACGCTTAATAAAACTTCACTAATGAATGAAGAATACTTCACTAGGCTCTGTAAAATGAGTGAAGACCTTACCCATCCGCTTAATTGCTCCTTTCAGTTACTTCCATTGGGTCATCGCTATAAAGGTTGATTTACCAACACAAATGTCTTTAAAATGTCCTTTGTCCCAGTGGCTACTAATTTTCTTAACCAGAAAATAATGCAGTATTGTATTGGTTTTCTTGTTTATTGTTGTATGGTTGTTTTCTAGGAGTACGAGTCTGTATTGTTGTGCAGCATGTCAAATTTCTATTATGTAATAACAGACAATAAAGTTTTGAATCTTGAATTATGGGAGGAATTTTGGTCAAATTTAGTAAAACGATTCATTTGCATTAAAAGAATGTATGCATTAAAATTCCAGATTAATCACATGCATTTACATATTGACATTGACAGCACTGGTAATAATACTAGACTATATTTTAAATGTTATTAAAGCTGGAGTGTGTGGGGTTTAGTAGATACCAGCATGCGTACGCTAGTTTGAAAATACCCAGCTGCTACCTTCTTCCTTCTTACCAAAGCAAAATGAAAGATATGAGAAAGATATGACAAACACTCGGTGCTGTCTCAGTGAAGAAGTTTCTGTGACTTTTGACCTCTCCTCCTGTCTGTGCACTGACCAGTTGAAATCTGACCAGATGATGGATTTTACCTGCTCATATCTTGGATGAATTAAACACACATACACACACATACACATACACACACTGGCCACCTGCTTGTCCCAGAGTGGACAGACTGAGAGGGCAACCCCAAACATGGTGGAACTTTGGTTGACCCCAAACTGTCCCAGCTAATCAGTCAAGCTCAACTCTGCTGACCAGTGCGTTCTAGTTTTGAACCTGCTCAGAGGGTTGGTTGCCAGATTTAAACATTTACTGTGTCCTCAAAATGGACTTTTGGAGAGTGTGTGGTGTCGGAGCAACAGGAATACCAAAATGAACATGGATATTTGTAACATTTGCATAATATACACCTAAAATGGTGGTCGTTCAAGGGTCCTTTAGTAAAGAAACTTTCAGATAAAAGGTGGTTTAAAGGTACATTGTTCTCACTAAAAGTACAAACCATGTAAATGTATCTTTATAAGATACAACCATGGTTTTAAAGTCTAGTTGTGTTCCCAAAAGAGTATTTCATCCACTCCTACAGAAAGAGAGATACATGTTTGTAAGAGTTCATTATAGAACTGTGCAAAATAAAAGAACATAATATAAGTTCTGGAGATGAAATGAGGCGTATGAAATCAACACAACAAATAAATCTACAGTTAATATAGAACATGTTACAGTTATATTCCCTAACTAAAAGGTACTGAATATGTACTCTGAGGGTACCACCACCGTGACAGTTTTTCTGAGATTGTAATCATCATCATTAAGTTGACAACAAAGATGGCTACAAAATGGCTTTCATTTGATAGCTACAGCAACAACAACCTCAAATCTAAAAGCCCATCAGCCATCACTGAGATTTTACCTCTGGCTGACTGAAGACTGCCTCCTTGAAATGTTATACTTTGAGATAAATGTTATTATAAACATAAGCTCTGGTGGCAGCCAGTGTGTGTTTCATCATGTTGGAGAAAAAAAAAAAAAAAAGAGAGCTTTAGGATAACAACTAGTTCCTTGAAAGATAGAAAGAATGAAGAACAAAGAAGCAAAGACATGACTGCAAAGGAACCATATCATGAACTTTTGATTTTAGAGGAGGGGAAGACATCATGAAAAAAAAAATCCAATATCTAGAAGACGGGAGTGTGCACCCTCCGGGTTTAGGGGTTTTTCAGCCTTTTCTCTTAGTGCTGGTGTAGATATTATACACTGTAATTCAAGCAGGGGGGGAATAATTGACCTGTCAGATGTGGAATAGCGGGAGTGCCATCACTCCACCCTGACAGTGAGGAGTCCGGCTAATAACAGCCAACTGCTGCTAGCTCAGAGCTGTGTTCTGCCTTAAATTGCTACATTTTAGTTTCGCCCGTGAACTATTAGAACATAGAGCAGCTGATTTCTTCCTTTGTTTTTCTTAACTTCCAGACTGTAGGACTTGAAAATACATTTAACTGAGAGTTTAATTTGAGACTGAGAAAAACAAAGGCTCTGAAAATGCTTTAAACCTTTAGAACCAATGCAAAACAGTGGCTAGTTCTGCAAAATCTTCTTATTTAATAATGTGATTGTGCAGTGCTTTTGGTGACTTTATGATGAGATCAAACATTATAAAATTCATAGCTTCACTCAGACTTTACATTATTTATCTCTGATAACAGTGTAATTACATGTTAACAATAAATTCATCAACAGTGTTCAACAGTGTTAGGGATGTGATGTTTCAAAAGATTACAGTAGTACAGCTTTTATAAATTCACACTTGTATCAACTAATCTCTGTACACATGTAATTACACAAGTGAATCTTGATAGTTACTATAAAATGATGTGTAATTTACACATGTAAAAAGTACTGTAGGGCTGCAGTACTGTAGTTAATCTGCTACAGTAAAAATGTCACATGTAGTTATATGCTGCAGTTGTATGCATCACTAATAAGTAACTACATTGTTATTAAAGTGGGAGCTTGATTCTATTTTCCTTTTTTCACAAAATACATTTTTAAACCAGTAAACAAACCTCCAGGAATTTTTATGGTGTGGTGTTACTCAGAATATGTTCTGAAATTGACCTTAAATGTATACACTTTTTTTCATAATTTGCAAGTTGGTATGTTTTATTCTGAACATGTTTTTTAGGACTCTGTTTAAAGAGGCTGAAGGACACCAGACTAAAATCTCAGAATGAATCGCTAGCACAGGGTCCACTTAAGTATGCATAAGGATGAAATTCATTCATAAGATTCTGTGCAGAAATAATAGGATCTTATATTTTATTCCAGCTATTTGTGTTTACAAACAACTCCCCTTCCATCCCAGTAATGACCTCTTGGATGGTCAGATCTTGTTTGGTTGAGCTACAGTTAAGCAGATCTTTCAGGGTTTAACTTTTAAATATGACACATCAGAAAACTCAGAGGAAGCATTCGTATTTGGCGTTTTATTTATAGATAAGGTTATAATGAAGTGTTAATATAGTGGAGCTGCTGTTTTTCATAGTGAAACTATTTTTTTTCATTCTCTCTCATGTCACCCTTAGTCACTCCCCTACAACTTTGTCATGTTTTGGCTTGTTTTGTTGTGGTTCATCGTAGTTCTTGCCCTGAGTGTATGTTGGTTTTGTTTACTAAAGCGTCTACTAATTCTCTTTCCATCTCTCTCTCTCTGTGAATTTATATCAACAAAAATGAAGATGGATATATTTAATTGCACAGCGACAATATAAACATATATATTCACATATTGGGCAGCACAGTGGCGCACGTGGAGGTTGTGGGTTCAAGTCCCGCTCCGGGTGACTGTCTGTGAGGAGTTTAATGTGTTCTTCTTGTGTCTGCATGGGTTTCCTCCGGGTGCTCCGGTTTCCTCCCACGGTCCAAAAACACGTTGGTAGGTGGATTGGCGACTCAAAGGTGTCCATAGGTGTGAGTGTGTGAGTGAATGTGTGAGGGTGTTGCCAAGTGAAGGACTGGTGCCCCCTCCAAGGTGTGTTCCTGCCTTGCACCCAGTGATTTCAGGTTGGCTCCAGACCCACCGCGACCCTGAACTGGATACATTAATATTAATTCATTCATATTTACATATTCACAGATAGAAGTAGCAAGAGAAGGGGTATATTAAAATTCTTGCTATTTTCTTGCTATTAAATTCTAATAAAAGGCAATCATGGAATCATAGAGTCTTTCAGAAGGGGTTGAAGCTGAGCTGTTTCAGCAAAAAACAAAAAGTAAAAAATAAATTAATAAAATTAAATCCTTAACTGATATCTGTATATCTGGTAACCCTGATCAAAGTGCAATAGAAGGAAACATAAATTCTAAAGAGAGAGTGTATGTGTGTGGATAAAAATGTAAATGTGAAGAGCTGGGTAGCTTTTAGAAAGAGAGTGTGAATTTTCTGAACTAACGTTATAGGGATCATAGTAGAGCCGAAGGACTGGCCATCAGCCAAAAAAAAAAAGTTTTGTAACCTTAATTTCAACATGTAGATACAGCCTGGTCTCGAAGCCTGGTTGAATCTGCAAGTTTGACTGAAAAACCATTCCCATGATTTATACACAGTGCACAAAACACAGCTTACCCTTTATGGATACACACAAAAGTCCAAAACGTTAGAAACAGAAAGACTTTCTCCTGGGTAACTTTTTCCAACTTTAGTTTTATATAGAACTTCTTCAGGTACATAAAAAAGAGATTGCATGAATTTAGCAAAACAGCACCACCACTGGACAAGTGTCATAAACTAGCTTTGATCATAAACTAACTATGAAACATAACAGAATAATCATTACATTCTCTGAAGGTTAATTACCCCACAGTGCCCTCCCCCACCTGTCTCAAATGTGCGTGCCCCTGCAGGAGAGCAAGGCATCTGCAGATGGACAAGTTGATGGAAGCGTGTTGGTGTGAGAGCAGGTGAACAGGTGTGTGTGACAGGGTCTGGTTCTCCTTTTTGGAGCATCTCCTGGGTGTGAGACTGAGAGGCTGAGGGCAGGTCAGATAGAGAATTGATGTCCTGCTGGGTTCACCACCTCAACACTCACTCATTGAACAGGAGTGTGGGGCAGGAGAGGTGACACACACACACACACACACACACACATATCCATTAGGACAAGTTTAGCACAAGCATAGATTAATAATACTGGGTTATGCTGGTTTATGCTGCTTGCTAAATGCTAAATACTAATAAATACACCCAAACACAACCTGCCGAAAACTTATGAACAACAGATAACATGATGGATTTTATATATAGTGTAGTTAGGGTAACACGGGAGGATCTGAGAATGAACGTTAATATTGGCTGTGTTCAGGTTGTGAGAAAGCGCTCTAAACATGCAGAAAAATAAACGTTAGTCTCTGGGCGTGTCCATAAATATATATATATATATATATATATATATATATATATATATATATATATATATATATATATATATATATATATATATATATATATATATATATATATATATATATATATATGTTTGTTTTTAGTGTTCTCCCCGTGTCCGCGTGGGTTTCCTCCGGGTGCTCCGGTTTCCTCCCACAGTCCAAAAACACACGTTGGTAGATGGATTGGTGACTCAAAAGTGTCCGTAGGTGTGAATGTGTGTGTGTGTCTGTGTTGCCCTGTGAAGGACTGGCGCCCCCTCCAGGGTGTATTCCCGCCTTGCGCCCAATGATTCCAGGTAGGCTCTGGACCCACCGCGACCCTGAACTGGATAAGCAGTTACAGATAATGAATGAATGAATGAATGTTTGTTTTTAGTAAATTGATATCTTGATATAAACAGAAACACATATTGATTCAATTTGTCTAGTTTTACCTCTTTATTGTAATTCCAAAAATGCTGTTCCACGCCTTTATTAATGCAGTATTTTACAGTTTTAGCAATCAGCTTATAGCTAGCTAATATCAAACTCACCCCTCCACACTTGGTCCAAACTAATGAAGGCATCGTCAGACACATTTTGGGAGACCTGAAGCTGATTGGCCAGGACAAAAGCCAGGACATTTTCACTACAGTCAAACTTGGAGGTTTTATATACAAAGTATGAATATTGACTGTCCACACCCTAGGGGCTTTCTTGCAGCAGTAAACTTGGTTGTTCATGCCCTGTGGACTTTCCAGCTGCAGTAGTGGAGTGTAAAGAACCCGAGTCTGGGACCTTATCAGTCCAGTAACAGAGCACACAAGGCGTGAGTCAGGAGTTTCTTACTCAGGCAGTGGAGGCCTGAGCCTTGGACTTTGCTCTGAGATTATTTCTTTGGGGTTTTAATCTCCATCCAGAGAAAAATATGTAAAAACATAATTGACATTCACTCATTTTTAAAGGTGTTTTCCTTGATCTCTTCAGAATTTTTGATAGAAAGAAAAAACAAATGGATGAATGGACTGTCTTTTAAAACCTGATTCTGCGTAGGGATCAGTGTGTTTGTCTGGGTTACAGTACAGAAATCCCAACTGTGGGCAAAGTTCACGTTGTGCTGAACTGAAAGTTGGTGCACTAACACAGAGCCGCCAGGAGCGTTCTGAGGGAACAGACGAAGGTGCTTTTGTTCCCTCTTCCCTCCAGAGCCAGTGTTAGTGCTGTAATTGGATCTGTAAAAGCGCCGAAACGTTTCCTCCTGCGGCTCAAAGCCGGCCCTACTGTAACCTAAATAGTTAATGGAGACAAATGTTTCGCTGCATCCTGGGAGATTTCTCTAATGGGGGAAGGATCGGGAGGAAGGCAGGAAGGGAGAAGAGAGGAGTCACACTTTTGGGGCCCAAGGGCCATGCTGCATTTCCTTCTGTCATTCCTCCATCATCTCTCCATCATCCCTCCATCCCGATAACACAGACTCTTAATCTGAGCCCCTCATTTCTCTCTCTTGCCCACCGATCCCTCTACGCTGTTTAGGAGTCCTAAATCATACAAGGTTAAAAAAAAACACCCCAAAAGCCCTGTTTCTGCAGAACTGCACTTCCCTACAAAAAAAAATCCAGGTCTCAGCACAACAGTGCATGATCCAGCCTCCACGTCCAGGAAAGTTCAGCAACTCTGAAACAATGGCATCGACAAAACATGACCACTCAATTGGAAATAACAAACACACTGCAGTTATTTTCACTTTTCGTACATGGGAAAATATGATGAGTATCATTTCCATTTAATAAACGTCCCTTTGTTCATATTACAAAATCATCCCTATTGTTTTCTATCAGATTTATAGTACAGAGTACTGACTTGCTTCCAGGTAAGCTTATGCTTTTCATATTTCATATGAGTTTTATTCAAAGGTTGGACAGCTGTGGTTAAATGATTTGTCTTGTTCTGTTGTTTCATACTGAAAAAAATAATTGTGCCATTTTTCTGCTAACTTTTGTGCACACACACATCAAATGATTTGGAACTCAACCTAAAATCAAAAGTCCATGTCCTTGTTGAATTCTTGTCTCTGAAAAAAAAAAAGAAAAAAGATTATTTAAAATAAAAAAAAAACCTTTTTCAGTGCAGTGCCTGCTGCCATTCCAACTGTGAAATAAAACAACTTTAAAAATTATGAAGATGAAAAACAAGAGAAAAGAAGGATAATTAGGGCAGGAGAATAAGATAAATAAGCAAAAACAGCAAACTGATAGCAGAGGACACGACGTACTCTCGCTTTTTCTTCTTGGCAATTTTTTTCTGGCAAGATAGTTTAAATAAATGTATATGAGGAAATGTGGATATCACATAGTAGCATTCTTCTGGGCAAAGAGTAGGGTTTGTTGATAATGGACTCATGTGGACTCAAACACACACACATACACACATGCCAAAGCACATGCACATACATGCACATTCACAGAAAAGGGCTATCACACCAGTCTTATGCAGTTAGCTGTAAAGTTTCACGTCAGCAACGAGGTCTTGCTTATGACATTTAAAACCCTTATCTTAGCTCTGGCTTATCTGACTGATGTGCCGAAGTGCAGTATAAACCACTTCAATCAACTCAGACAGGCTTACTGCAGACTCCTAGGATCACTTACAGCTCAGTTGGTGGAAGATCTTTTGCTGATAAAGCTCCTGATCTCTCACATAAAATATGAAGAATGCAAACTTTTTTTTATCCAGATTTGTAAATATGTTTGTAGGTTAGCCTAGGGATTTCTGACCCATTTCGACCAGTTCTCTGTAATTGTGCTGTTTTCTGTATATTTACTTTAAATGTATTCTTGTTAAAATAAATTGCTGTTTAAAGATGCATTATTATTCATTTATACATTCATTCATTCACTGTCTGTAACTGCTTGTGCAGTTCAGGGTTGCGATGGGTCTGCAAGGCGGGAACACACTCTGGAGGGGGTGCCAGTCCTTCACCCCCCCCCCCCCCCAACACACACACATTCACTCACTACCAACATGTGTTTTTGGACCCTGGGAATTAATCGTGTACATAAGTTCAGAATATGCCTGTAACAGCCTGACTGGCAAATTACCTGTCTCTCCCTCTTACTCCAAGTCTGATCCATCGCTATCACAATCACTGAAGACAGCATCTTACTTAGTTTGAGAGATAACTGCAATTTTGCATGCCTTGTCTAGAAGGTCACTTGGATCCAATGTATCTAGAATATGACTCAAAGTGAAGCTAAAAGAAAAAACAGCATAAAAAGTTTGGTAGAAGAACTATATATATGTATATGTGTATATTTAGATTCATTGTGTTATCCCACCGGTAACTATTGTTGCCATTAACATGTTTACTCCTCCCATGAGCACCTGGAGGAAACCCATGCAGACACAGGGAGAACACACCAAACAGTCACCTGGAGCGGGCCTTGAACCCACAACCTCTAGTTCCCTGGAGCTGTGTGATTGAGACACTACCTGCTGTTATTTTAACCAGGTCTTGTGTCATGTATAATAGTAAAATGCTCTTTTATATGTTAGCATTCTTTCAAACTAGTGTTGCTGAAGATATGAGCAAATCAAACCTCTTAATTATTAAGGATTAGCCACATATAGTCACACGAAGTAATTATTAAAGCTATTATTAATTATTCATTGTTAACTAAGCAGACTGTGTTTTCAGAGATACAGAACAAAAGTGCTTAAGCCCAAGAACACTGACGAGTAGAGTAAAGATCAGTGTGTGTTATAAAACAATGAACAATACACCAGAGACAGTTTTAATATGAATGAAATAAAACCTAAAAAAGAAAGAGAAGAAATAAAGAATACTGACCTGAAGTGCTGACCTTTCCTATGAAATGGGACACTCCCATTTTTCCACTTATTTCCCTCTTAAATTCCCTCTTAAAAAAAAGTGTAATATAAAATTAAAATGAATTGTTTTTCATTTTATATCTTCATTGATATTCAGCAAATATTGTATTTATCTTACCACTGTGTTTCATTTAAACAGGGTTCATACAGTTTTTCAAAAGTCAAATTCAAGCAATTTCAAGGTCCATTTTCAAGCTTTTCCAGCACTTACAGCTGTAGTAAATTCCATAGTTATTCAGATACATACATTCCTCCAAACAATTGCTTCACTTTTTATATATTTTTATAGAAGGGTTTATAAACAACCAGAACTGTGTTTGGTAATTGCAGAAGAATAAGAATTTAAAAAGACATCAAAGTTTCAAAATGTGTCACCTGTTGATTTGGCTGAGTCTGTATTTTTATGTTTTGCCCGAATATTTTCGTATATTTTGTATGCGAAATGTTTATTTGTGCACGTTTATATTTTCGCCTTATGCTTTTGTGCCCTGTAGTAAATGACACCATGAAAACAGCATTACCCAACTGTAGCACACACGGTGCACATTGTTAAGCCTGCTAATTCAACAGCTAGCAGTGTACATAAACAAATTAGCATTCACGTGTTCTCAAAAATTCTCCACTACGATGTACCTTTGTACCTTGAGAGTGCAGACTCTCTTATTGTGAAGCTGCAGGTGCTTTTCGCAGACTTTGCAGGAGGCTACTCATTGGTTTTGTCCTTGTCTTATCCATTGTTTGTGTTTGTTGTTTTCTAGCCAGCGCTAATTAAAACTGCAACTTCCCACATCTCTCCGACTCATTCAAATCCAGCACTTCTCAAACCTGGTAAATACAAAATTAATATTCAAGCATTTTCAAGGATTTCAAGCACCCGTACAAACCCTGTTTCAAATAATAATAATAATAATAATAATAATAATAATAATAATGCACATTTTGCAACTGAAAATGTTTCAGAGTGGACACTATCGATTTCACTTTTGTAAAATAATAATAAAACATAAAATTAAATTAATACATTTTTGGAGAGTTGTTTAAAAGCTAAATACACACTCTCTCTCTCTCTCTCTCTCTCTCTCTCTCTCTCTCTCTCTGTCTCTCTCTCTCTCTCTCTCTCTCTAATCTCTGTATTGTGGATGGAGAGAGCAGGTGTGTTATAAGCCGCTCAGTGTGTGAACGACACAGCGTCAGATATTTTTTAAAACCCACCAGAACCCACACACTCTAAAGCTGCGCTCTGCACATCTATAACCTTTCTCTCTCTCTCTCCCTCTCTCTCTCTCTCTTTCTCTCTCACTTTGTTTTATCCTTCATCATTCTCTCCATATCTCTGTCATTCTCTGGCTGTCTCATGTCTCTTTCTCTGTCATTCATTCTCTTTTTCTTTCGTTCCTGTGCCTTCATTTCCTCTCATTCTGTGTGTGTTTGTACTGTCATTCTCATTTCTCTCTTTCCTTTGTTCTTGCTCATTCTTTCTCTTTCTCCATTTTTCTATTTCTCTCAGCCTCCCTTTCATTCTCTCACTGAGTTGTTTCTCTTTTTTCCATCATTTTCTTTCATTCCTTCTCTCATGATTCTCTCTCTCTCTCTCTCTCTCTCTCTCTCTCTCTCTCTCTCTCTCTCTCTCTCAGGTGAAATTTGGGAAAAATCAGAGATTCAGTCAGAAATAAAATAGACAATATAGAAGTATAAACCCACGTCAGGTTTTAAACTTCACTCTTCCTGCTCACCTGCACTTCTCCTCTCTCCTGGGGATTGAGGAGCAAGTGATTAACGAAGGAGGATTATCACCATGCTCCTGACAAACTGATTTACACACACACACACTCGCACATACCTTTAAGCCCAGGAACAGAGTTTTAATATGGATCAGTTATTACTGAGAAGCAGAAGTTCCCGTCTCTGAAAGTGTCCCTGCAGTAGTTTACTAACAGAAATGACCAAAATATACATCACGTCACTTCACTGTACCGTAAAGACACTATGATTTTATTATAAAGTTTAACTCATTCATTAATTCCTTCTAAGCGCTTATCCAGTTCAGGGTTGTGGTGGGTCTGGAGCCCACCCAGAATTACTCTTCGCAAGGTGGGAACACACCCTGCAGGGGGTGCCAGTCCTTCACAGGTCGACACACACTCACACCTATGGACACTTTTGAGTCACCAATGCACCTACCAACGTGTGTTTTTGGACTGTGGACGGAGGAAACACACACAGACATGGGGAGAACACACTAAACACCTCACAGACAGTCACCCGGAGCAGGTGTTGAACCCACAACCTGCAGGTCCCTGGAGCTGTGTGACTACACCACCATGCCGCCCTATTGAGTTTAATTGAGTATCACTACTTGAGTGTTAATATTAGTAACAATGTTATTGTTAATAAAAACACCATTAATTTAATTTCCAGTTAAAATTCTCATTAAGTACCAAATATTCATTATTAAGAAGTAATTTAGATATGTAACAATAATCCACTTAATAAGGGCAAAGAATATAAGTAAATAAAATTCAATTTCCAAAAAGAAGGGAAGGGAAAATCAAGCTCAACTCTGAAAAGTGTCTTCCACTGTTTTTGCCCTTCCTTCCTCTGTAAGGATTCAACTCAACACTCTGTGTCAGAAAGAATGTAGAGCTGTCAATAAGTCGTCACTGAGAGAATAAAATAGGCACATCTGACAGACAAAAGGAAGGAGGAATATTTGCTAATCAAACAAATAAGCTGCTGCTGGTGTCTTCAGAACAATTGATTGGCCAGCCCAGAGCCCATACATCAATATCATTAAATCTCTTTTGGGATGTTTATTTGGACTGGGAGAAGCAGGAAGCGCACCCAACTCTTAAGACTGAACTTTGCAGGTATGGAATAACTCCCTTTTAATTAACGTGTTGTTTTAAATGTACTGTAATTCTTAAAAAAATCTGCCTTTTTTTAAAGCTAAAATGACAGGTCACCAATGTGGTGGTCATTTTTTTTACAGCACTGTTGAAACCATGTTGGATGGTGCTGCAGAAGCTGGGTGAATGGCTGAGTCCTAAAAAGAAGTGTAATTGAAAATGGGAGTGAGAGTAGATTGTAGGCTGTCAGGCATTCTGATATATTTTTAATTATGTTGCTTTCTGCCCGTCTAACGGGGATGTGATGAGTGTGACGATAAGCATGGCTCAGCTGCAGACAGCGTTCTTCATTAAAACACTGGATCTTCAGGAATGTAGCGAGGCGCTAATTAAAATGGGATGAAGAGAAAGAGAGAGAGAGAGAGAGAGAGAGAGAGAGAGAGAGAGAGAGAGAGACTACACAATTACTTTTGCCCTTCATTTGAAATTTGATTTTCCTGAGATTTTTCAAAGGAAAAGTTGCTGTAAAAGAAAAGGTGATCATTTCTCTAACTGACAGCTCTTCCTTTCTTCAGGAAGTGGGTGGAGTTTAAAGCTAATCTGAATCAGAACACATTTTTCTTCCTAAACATTTAAACACTTTCATTGCCTTTTTGAGATGGAACAGTTCAATCTAAAGTTATAAAGAATGTACATGAGACTGATTATTTTTCATTTACAGGAGATTTTCTCTAGTGTCTCTGCCACACAGTTACAGGGTCCTGGGGTTGTTGGTTTAATTCCCACCTTGGGTCACTGTCTGAGAGGAGTTTGCTGTGTGCTTCCTGTGTCTGTATGTTAACTCTAAATAACGGCACCATAACCTCTCTTTATCTCTGATAATTAAACAGGCTGTTTTTTTTTGTCAGAGGTTGATCATTCAGGTCTGGAAACTAAAAATCCACACTGTCTGAGCACACATACATCATTTTAATACAGTCTGTACAGCCAGTGGAGGAAAGTCTCAGACTTTTTCATTTGGTTTTTGATTACTTTAAGGTTAAGACATTTAATCCTTGTGTGTGTGTGTGTGCGTGTGTGTGTGTGTGTGTGTGTGTGTGTGTGGTAAAGGGATACCCTCATTTTTAAAAAATTACTTAACTATTGCTATAGTATAATTTATTAATTTATTTATTCTAGTTTTAAGGCAAGGACATCCTCCATTCTTATTCTTATACTGTTGGATTCATAATTATTGTCATATATATATATATATATATATTGTCAATAAGGGGGATAATCAGGTGGCATATAGGTGAAATTCCCTTAGTCATTCATCAACATGGGGAAGCTGACAAGGGAGAGGATACCCAAATGAAAAGCAGAACATTTACAAGTGTCTAAACCCTCAATTAATGGTCAATCTCCATGAAAACATGAAATATGAAATGTGTGTCTGAAGAAAGCCACGAAATCTAAGTTTCTGGACTTTTTTGAAACTAGTTTGTAATGTGTTTTGAAATAATTATATTTTACATAGAGAAAACCAGTGTAAACCAAGGCTAGCTTATAAAGGCTTAAGAGTAACTACAAAACAAAGACAAACATGTTCAGAAGATGTATGTTTGTATATGTGTGATGCACTTAGGGTCATATAACACAAAGTTATTCATTCGTTCATTCATTGTCTGTAAACGTTTATCCAATTCAGGGTCTAGAGCCTACCCGGAATCATTGGGAGCAAGGTGGGAACACACCCTGGAGGGGGCGCCAGTCCTTCACAGGGTGACACATACTCACACATTCACTCACACACTCAGACCTACAGACAGTTTTGAGTCACCAATCCCCCTACCAATGTGTTTTTGGAAACTAGAGCAACAGATAATTAAAAAAGACAAAAAAAAATTAAAGAGAGATAAAGTTATGAATTCTTTCAGACATAACATGCAGTGCTACATAATACTATATATGTGACACATAATGTGTTGACTGGCAGTTTTAGGCCGGAATGTCTTTTTAATGCTATTTATTTCATTATACAACCTCTTATACCATCATACACACACACTTCCTTCTCTAAGCCCTCTCTCTGCTCAGTTCATTTATTTTCCCCATAATGCAGGGTGAGGAAGCTGTTTTTCTCCAGATGTTTGAATAAAGCTCCAGCTGTGCAGCGAAGAGGCTGATGAAGTCACTCGTTATCATTTTCCACAAAGGAGCGCAGTAACGAAGATTTCATTTCAGACTGGCGTTTTTCAGAGCGCTCCAGTAAGAAACTGACTCCTATCGTTGACAAATTACACGTATTGAATTATAAATTGCTCATATTTTCATGCTAGACGGAACATTTTCAACTATTAATATAATGACTTTGAAATAGTAAGTAGTGGGAGATATTTTTCTTCTCTGAAACTGTGGGCACATTTTTTGGCTCTTTCTATGTGTGGGCATTTTTGAACTGAGAGATTCATAATGACTTTGGGTACGCGGGAAATATTCTTCAGAATCACAGAGAAAACGGACGAGGGGCAGAAGGGTCACTGCTGTTTAATTAGTTTCCCGAATACATGTAATTAAGCCTGAATTTTTAAATACACTTCAGGCATCTCCTTCTCTGTTCAGAGCTCACTGCAGCAATGCTCTGCTCTTTTATTGCATCACTGAGCCTCACATAATTACAATAATATTAATAATAATAATAATATTAATGATAACAGTAATAATGATGGCCAAATACTGTCTACAACCTATTAAAAATTCACTGGAGGGTGTTAGTGTTTGATCAGTAATGACAGAAGCAGGATCCCAACATCTGAGCCCCTGAAGTCCCACCAGAGACAAGGACCCAAGTCTCAGGCTCGAAACTTAATTCAAATCCTAATTTACTGATTCGTGACTGGACTCTGACTTTGACCATGACAATTTGACAGACGCAAACACATTCCAATTCCTGTGACTTTTGATTCAGTCTTATGACTCATGACTCTACTCAGACTTCAGGGGCCGGATTCATTAAGAAAAAACTTACAAAGGATCTCAAGATAAACACTAAGAAACCTTCAGGATTTTTTTCAAGGCACAGTTTATACTTTCTTCTGTAGGCAATTTATAATGAAGCCTTTCATTCTGCATTTTACAGTTTGTAAATTCTGCGAGACACATTTTTTAAAATAATCGACCATTATTACCAGTAACTGTAAATCTGTGCCACTGATAGCAAAAGGGGCTAAAGTTCAAAAATGTAAGTAAACAATAGAAGTAAAGGTGTAAAGGTGGAGAAAACAGCCAAAAAGATAGAACAGAAACAGTACTTTATATATTAAAGCATACCAATTGCTCTTAGAATTTTTTGTATAAGGGATACCAAGAAGAAACATGAGATCTTCTGAAGAAGGTTTTGGAAAAATAGCTATTGATCTCAACCTTTATGGTAAATATCACATTTAAGAAAATTTCTTTCTTAAGGCACTTTTGTGAACTGGGCCCCAGACCCATGAGTGGCAACTCGATCCAGGCTTCCAATTTTCTGTCTCTCAGCTTGACTCAGTGACTCGTGACTCAGGATCATATTGACTCATTACTCAGTTTGGACTTGCAACACAGTGACTCATCATTCAACTCTGATACCCAGCCCAGTGACTCGTGACTTGACTCATATTCCCAACTCAGTGACTCGTATCCAAGTGACTAGATTCAGACTTGCATCACAATGACTCTGGATCAATTTTGGCACATCTCTGGGTCCTGGGTTAGTGTCCACATTGCAGAAGAAGAAACAAAGTACCACAGCTTCCTGCTCTGTCTGTGAAGTGAGAAACTGAGAGAAGCTTTCAGCTTTCAACATTCCTTCTTCGGATTCCCGCGACAAATAACCAACACAGAAATCCACTCAATAATAGGATTCATTCCAATTTAATGCCTGTGCAGTTCGCTTACAGCACGGTGATGTAATCTCTTGCCCACTCTATTGCTAAATCTGGCAATAAATAAATAAGCTGCCAGGGAGAATTTGGGAATTGTTGCTAGTTAGGCTCTGCTGGTTCAGGAGGTGATTGGGTGTAGGAGAGCAGAGCAGTGCATATTTTCATCTGGCAAGGAAATGCAAAACCTGCATTCAATGAGAGAATAATATAGAAGAAACCATCAACAACTCTCAGGCCCATTTCAACATGCTGCAAGCCTCCTGTCTGTTCTAATCTAGTCTGCGTATAAGTGTCAAATTAGGGTCAAATTACATGTTTTGCTGTTTTTTTGTTTTTTAATTTAAGGTTAGCTAACACAATCTCCACTTTGGCCAAATTTAAGCATTGCACTGGTTTAAATACTTTACTGAACAATTTATTTTTAGTTGCTGAGATTAAAATACTGGGACAAAAAGAATATTGAATGTAAAATGTAAAACATTTAATGTAACTTAACCTTTAATGGGTGAAATTTATGCTTTATTTCGTATGTTTATTTTAATAGTTGATTGGTAATGACACATTTTTGGTGTTATAGAATAGTCCAAGCCCCAAGCTCACCTATAAAAATATTATTTAATGAAAATCTAATTTTAATAATTAAATTTCAACATTTATATGGATTTTTCATATTTTCATTCTCAAGGGTTAGTTTTGCTTTTGTTTTTTGGTTTTTGGTTTTTTTGTTTTTTTGTTTTTTTTTTGTGCAAGTCCCTCTCTTTGGATTTGTATATAATTAACTAACTATGACTACTTAAGTCATGATTTGTGCAGTAGATCATTCTCTATGTTACACTAGTATGAGTGGATCAGACACAGCTGTGCTGCCACTATTAATATATAAAATATAAAATGTGGATCAGTGGACAATGATTGTAGAAACAATGAGATAATTTTGGTGTTAATTTTATTTCAAACCTTTACATAGGAAAACGTTTACATTTTCACTCCTTCACACTTCAGTTTCAAATTGATCGTGCTGGTGCTTTCATTCATTTTAATTTTACTGTGCACCAGACGAGAAAAGCAGAGATAAAGTCTGAACTAGTCTTTAGTCTAAAATGTTTGAGCAAACGTATCGGTCTCAAACCAACTGAATCTGATGGAGACAACAATTGGTAAGGATGCAGTGTCATATTTTCCAGAACAAAATGAGATGTCCATCTTTTATGCCTCTGAGTGTGTGTGTGTTCCAGGATACATTCACAGTGAGGACCAAAACCTATATACTTACAATTCTGGCACCATCCCTTTCCCCTTGACACCACAGGCTGGGCCCCACAACAAATTTAAAACAAGGGTAAGTTTAGGTCCAGGGTGATAATTAAGTTTAGGCTTGTGTTAATTATAGTTACTTATAGCCTAATAGTTATGGTTAACATAGTATAAGTTCACACGATTAATGGAAGTCTATGTTATGACTACCCTGCAGCAGAGTAGATGGTGTTCAATAGTGTCATATGATATGGTAATATGATAATCATACCATTACATTTGTTCATGATTAACATTCAGTTTTCTGTCAGTTTTACCTCTTTACAGTGTCTCCTTCCATTCACGGCTTGTCATTCTCTTTCAGTGAGACAGAAAACAGAGTTACATTTCCCTACTTTTCTTTTCTTATCTTAACTGTAGCACTGCTGCCACTTTCATTTTTCAGGGTTCTTTTTTTTTTTACTATTTTTAAGGTCTTTACTTACTTTACTTACACATCCCATTTAAAACAACTTACCTGACACTATACAGTGTTTATCTCTGCCTCACCCTTCAAAACCTTGGGTTTGGATTATGGGAGGAAACAGGAGCACCTGGAGAAAACCCACACAGACAAAGGGAGAAGACACTAAATCCCTCACAGACAAACACAGGACCCTGAGACCATGAAGTTGTGTGAAGGCAACACTCCAGCATCACATTGCCACCCTTTATAAAAAAGAACATGTATAAAGAACATAAACTACTTTTGTAAGAAACTAACTCAGCACACATTTTTGTCCAAAGCCAGGTTCTCTCCATCTGTACTTCCATAAATGTGAAATGGAGTCTCTGTTCTACAGGAAGGAGTGTAAGATTACAGATTATCCCAAATGATCCCACAAGGAATTCACAGAAATTACTACAAGCAGGGAGTGATTTTCTTGGATTTCATTTGAATGAAATCATAAGAAAAGCTTCAACTGCTAAATCCAGTCCAATCTTCACAGTGTGTGGATGTGATATGAGCTGGGTTGTTGCACTCTCTTATGAAGTTGTCATTTTGAAGCCGTGCTGTATTACTGGATCTTCCTTTATCTTGTGCCAAACTTTTACACGAGAAAATCTGCAGGAGGATCTCCAGCCTGGTGTTATCAGCACTTTGTTTTTCAGCTGCTGAGTGTCTGCACCATTCTCTCTGAATTGTTTTGCAAAATATATGGTAAAAGTGGTGGCACTGTAGCAGGTAGTTCATTCCTGGTTTCTGGGGTTGTGTGTTCAATCCCATCTTAGATCACTGTGTGTGAGGGGTTTGGTGTGTTCTCCCCAAGTCTGTGTGGGTTCCCTGCTGGTGTTCTGGTTTTCCTCACATTGTCCAAACATATTCATAGGTGGATTGGCTATGCAACAGTGTCCATAGCTGTGAGTTTGTGAGTGGATTGGCGCCCTTCTGAGGTGCTGTCCCTGCCTTGCACCTAATGAAAGGCTTTGATCCCACAGTGACCCAGATTACGGTTTAGAAGAGGTCCTTCAGTGCTAGAAGAGGACTGTAAAGACCATCAGGGTAAAGCTCCTGTAAATAATAATGTTCCACATTCTGTGCAAATTGGCAAATAAGTGTGTTGTAAATGTATTATGTTTCCCAAAATGAAAAAGACTTAAAATGTAGGGTTTTGACAACATTTCAGGTACTGAAAAATATTAATATTTATAATTGTAAACTAAAACTCATTTATTCTGTCTGGCTGTAGTGTGGTCTTAGTGTTTTATTTATTTATTTTTAAATGATCCATAATTTTTATTTATTATGTACTATCTTTGCTTCTCAAGTCTTTACTGAAAAAATATATTTTATTTAATGGCATTAAATCTGATTTATTTTTGAAAGGATATAATATATTTAATTATTTATTAATAATCAGTTTAATTACTTAAATTATTTCATGTTTTTATTCTTTTTAATTCTCTTTTTTAATCATGTAATTATAAAGCAATTCAATTAATTTAAAAGATACTATATGAATAAAGATTCATTGATTTGATCAATTATAGTTCTGAAGATTTCTATTGAATTTGTTCTTATAGGATGAGTAGGACGGTCCAAACTTTTCCCCCATCACTCAGAATGATGCTAGCCCATTGGGAAATTTGTGTTTGAACCAAGTTGAACCATCCAGTGGTGTTGCATTACAGGCAGTTCAGACACATGCAGTTTCTGGTTTCACATGCTTTGGAGGAAGCACATGCTACACTTCTCAGTTTGGTAACACCATGTGTTTGGGGAGTCATAGCTAGAGGGTGAAACTAGTAACGACTAAAATTGGGTAGAAAATTAGGTAAGAATCCCAGAGCAAAAATCTGAGATGAAACTGGAGATGAAAAACCACTGCTGTTAAATCCTTTATTCCAAAGAGCCCAGATCATTATAGCGTGCTGATGTATACACACAGATCCCTGTAAAATCTGACACATAGGCAAATACAAACAGCGGTGATGGGTCGAGAAGTTAATAAGCGATCTGTCATGTCACATATCCTGTTCACTAGATTATAAAGTAATTGAATCACAGTCGTCATGGCATCGACTATTATACCTGTGAGGGATGTGCCATGTGGTTAAGTCGTCATCTTTATTGCCCCCACTTAATCTCTTTTGCTCTCCTCCCTTCAATAACAAGGGGGGCTCTCCTTAACGAGCTTAAGCAGAGGCATCCTCCGAGCGGCCCGCCACCATCGGAGCCATCCGCAAGCAGGCAGCCATCCCTCAAGGCACAGATTTGTAGCGATGAAACCAGGGCTAACCTAATTATCCGCAGAGATCAACCACCCTTCACAAGCACCCTGCGCTTCCCACCGCAGGTAAATCTAATCGCAAGGTGCAATATGTGTGAATGATGACATCATTATTTTTCATTAGTGTTCCTCCACAACTAACACCATCAAGCAACATTCAGCTAAGAGCTGTTGTCCATGGCCAATCGAGTTATTGCTGCTTAGCCCACATTTCCTTTTATTCTCAGCTTGCCTTCAGCCATCTTTGGATGAGGAAACATGCCCCTTTAGATGGTAAGTTAGGACAGGTCCACAAGCTCCAATCCCAGTACAAGGTACAATATGTAACCATAGTTGCATGAATGGACCTTTACTGTGGGGTTCACTACTGCATTAAAAATCAAGTGCAGCATATTATATATATATATATATATATATATATATATATATATATATATATATATCGATTCCCGCTCCGGGTGACTGTCTGTGAGGAGTTGGTGTGTTCTCCCCGTGTCCGCGTGGCTTTCCTTTTTTTGAAAAAAAATTTTTTTCAATATTTAAAAAGATTAATTACTAAAAATGTTACATTTAAAAGGTGTTCTGTGGGGAACACTAACTATCCTATGTTTTGTTCTCTTTCTATATTTGAAATGTTCCTGCAAATCTGGAATATATCAGCCCCATTAATCCCATCATTCACAATAGTGACTTGAAATTTTTTTTTTTAATTTTTGTAGCTCGAAATATCTTCCTAAAAATATACAGGGGTTAGACAATGAAACTGAAACACCTGTCATTTTAGTGTGGGAGGTTTAATGGCTGAATTGGACCAGCCTGGTGGCCAATCTTCATTAATTGCACATTGCACCAGTAAGAGCAGAGTGTGAAGGTTTAATTAGCAGAGTGTAAGAGCACAGTTTTCTCAAAATATTGCAATGTACACAACATTATGGGTGACATACCAGAGTTCAAAAGAGGACAAATTGTTGGTGAATGTCTTGCTGGCGCATCTGTGACCAAGACAGCAAGTCTTTGTGATGTATCAAGAGCCACGGTATCCAGGGTAATGTCAGCATACCACCAAGAAGGACGAAACACATCCAACAGAATTAACTGTGGACGCAAGAGGAAGGTGTTTGAAAGGGATTTTCAGGTGCTAACCCGGATTGTATCCAAAAAACATAAAACCACGGCTGCCCAAATCACGGCAGAATTAAATGTGCACCTCAACTCTCCTGTTTCCACCAGAACTGTCCGTCGGGAGCTCCACAGGGTCAATATACATGGCCGGGCTGCTACAGCCAAACCTTTGGTCACTTATGCCAATGCCTAACATCAGTTTCAATGGTGCAAGGAGTGCAAATCTTGGGCTGTGGACAATGTGAAACATGTATTGTTCTCGGATGAGTCCACCTGTTTTCCCCACATCCGGGAGAGTTACGGTGTGGAGAAGCCCCAAAGAAGTGTACCACCCAGGCTGTTGCATGCCCAGAGTGAAGCATGGGGGTGGATCAGTGATGGTTTGGGCTGCCATATCATGGCATTCCCTTGGCCCAATACTTGTGCTAGATGGGTGTGTCACTGCCAAGGACTACCGAACCATTCTGGAAGACCATGTGTATCCAATGGTTCAAACATTGTGTCTTGAAGGCGGTGCCGTGTATCAGGACGACAATGCACCAATACACACAGCAAGACTGGTGAAAGATTGGTTTGATGAACATGAAAGTGAAGTTGAACATCTCCCATGGCCTGCACAGTCACCAGATCTAAATATTATTGAGCCACTTTGGGGTGTTTTGGAGGAGCGAGTCAGGAAACGTTTTCCTCCACCAGCATCATGTAGTGACCTGGCCACTATCCTGCAAGAAGAATGGCTTAAAATCCCTCTGACCACTGTGCAGGACTTGTATATATCATTCCCAAGACGAATTGACGCTGTATTGGCTGCAAAAGGAGGCCCTACACCATACTAATAAATTATTGTGGTCTAAAACCAGGTGTTTCAGTTTCATTGTCCAACCCCTGTATTTCAATGCATTTCCAGCAAATATATAAATAAGTAAGTGTCTCAGTGAAATATGTGCAGTGTCACATGTTTAGAGTAAACTGTCACATGATCAGAACTCTAGCACCAAAAGAAGAGAATATAGCTGCATCAAAGCTCTCAAAGAAAAGGTTAATAAAGTATGTTAATGTAAAAAGTTGTTTTTGAAACATAAAATCTTTAAAGTGTCTAACTTTACTTTGTTTAGTACAGTCATGGGAGGAATAAACATGTTAATGGCAACAATAGCTACCGGTGGGATAACACAATGCCGCTAAATATACACTTATACATATACATAGTTCTTCTACGAAATTTTCTACACTGTTTTTTTCTTTTAGCTTCACTTTGAGTCAGATTCTAGATACATTGGTTCCAAGTGACCTTCTAGACAAGGCATGCAAAATTGCAATTATCTCTCAAAATAAGTAAGATGCTGTCTTCAGTGATTGCATAGGACAAATATGTTGGATATTTATATGTCTGGAAAGAAATTGGGATTAAATGGGTTAAAAAAAGAATTCCATGACAAGCTACACCAGAATGCCTGAAGGGCAACTGAAGTGGATGTATGGAGAATTCTTGATAGAAACACTTTGACAAGATCTAGCCACATCAAGAATATGCTCAGTGAGGTTAGCATATCATTGTCTAATTCTACAGTCAAAAGAAATGTCTTCATAAATTTAAATACAGAGAGCTTATCTCAAACTTTTATTAATTATGTGACAACTGAGAGAAATCATACCATGAGTTCTGAGGTAAACAGCTATACTTCCTGCTTTCAGTCTCAAACACAGCAAAAGCAACTCAAGTGCTCAAGGCTAAGAAATTGTATAGTCTTCAAAGGCTGATTCATTCACCCAACCTTAACCCAAATGAGCATGATTTCCACTTAGTGAAGATGGTAAAGATGCACAGACTTGTACCAATGGATGTCAGTTGCACTAAAGACATATGCATATGCAAAGATTATGAAGTGAGGAACTGAGCATTTGGTGACGTCCATGTGTTCCAGGCTTCAGGATTTGCATTCCAGCAATACAAATAATTTGTAGGTTTAATAGTCCATTTACTTTGAGCCTGTGTAAATGAAGCACTGATGGAAAAATGTGGTAATTCCTAAATGATTAAAGCAGTAGTTTTGTACAACCCTTTGAATTAATGATGAAAGTCTATACAATCACATTTTGATTTCTTTGCTTAAAATCCACTGTGATGCTATGATGGCAGGGTGGTGCAATCGGTAGTGTTGCTGTAGCACAGATTCAGGGTCCTGGGGTTATGGGTTTGAGCCCCATTTCAGTTCACTGTCTTTGAGGAGATTAGTGTGTACTCTCCTGTCTGCATAGGTTTCCTCCCACAGTCCAACAATCACACATTGGTAGCTGGATTGGCCATACAAAAGTATCCATAGGTGTGTGTTGAACTGGATAAATAGTTACAGACAATGAATGAATGAACGAATGAATGAATGTGTTACAGGGGCTAAATTATGAAAATGGTGTCATTGTCCAAATATTTCTGGACCCAGTTGGCTTAAGATTTGCAGAGAGATAACCAAACAGACCTCAGCCACTACACAAAAATAAAAAAATAAGTGAAGAAAATATAGTAATGCTAATGTATACAATTAATTTTCTAAAACATTCTACATATATTCATTCATTCATGTATTCATCTTCTGTAACCAGTACAACTGGTAACTACCACAGCCTGGACTGGACACCAGTGGGTCCTGTGGACACTTTAGCACAGCTAATCCACCTACAAACATCTGTTTTTAGGCTGTGGTAGGAAACTGGAGCACATGGGTGAAACCAACACAGAAAACTCTATTAAATGTTTCTGGCTTACATGTCACAGACCACCTCCTAAAAAGGTTTCAGAGATAAAATCATCCTGATACTCGAAATAAGGAGGTGTTTGCAGGATCATAATGTCCAAAAAACATCTTATATTTGTTTGTATAAATGGTTTCCCTGTTTTGACTGGAATGTGGAGTTGTTCCTGGGTGGTGTTCTAGGCTGAAATCTCTTTTCTGTGTTTAACAGTGTTTCTAAGAGGAAAGCTACATTCCCTCGGCAAGAGAAATAAAGACACTGTCACTTCCCCGGCTCGCTGAAATTGGCAGTAAAGCCTGGCTGACCCTCCGTTGCTCAGAAACCGTGTTCAAGCTTTCAATTTCCAACTCGTCCACCAAATACAGTTATTTCCGGATGTTTGTAGCAGAGCAAATGAAAGACAGCCAACAGTTTGTTAACTTTTCCCTGATTTCCCATTTAGTTCACCCATATTAGCTGTGCCAGGGACGAAATGGAAAAGCAGTGCCTCTATTTCTTCTCCATTAGGCCTGGACATGTGCCTTGGACACTGGGGCTTTTAATGCAAACAGTCTCCAAAGCTCTGTGTCTTGATTTATAACTTCCAATATCCCAATAACATTTTCAGAATAAAAATGCTCATTTATATCAACAGTAGAAGCAATGCATTTCTGTCTGTTTCCACAGACCAACGTGAGTCTTTAAATAGAAGAACATGGCCTAAATTCTGTAAATGTAAGAAGCTTGAAAATACAGTACTATGCAAAAATAAAAGACCATATTTCATTTATGTAATTTGTAGTAAAAATAAACATTTTCTTTCATGTCATTTCAGACCCATATATTTGTGGTGTCTTCTGACAGTGAGAAGAAAAACCTGTATGATGATGAAACATTTTAGTTATAATTTTTGCAATAATACAGTACATCACATACAGAAATTGAGAAGTTGCCCTTAGATGCCAGTGTTGTTTTCCATTTACATTTTGCTTTCTTCATTCATTCATTCATTATCTGTAACTGCTCATCCTGTTCAGGGTCGCGGTGGGTCCAGAGCCTACCTGGAATCATTGGGCGCAAGGCAGGAATACACCCTGGAGGGGGCGCCAGTCCTTCACAGGGCAACACACACACATATACGGACACTTTTGAGTCGCCAATCCACCTACCAACGTGTGTTTTTGGACTGTGAGAGGAAACCGGAGCACCCGGTGGAAACCCACGCGGACACAGGGAGAACACAACAACTCCTCACAGACAGTCACCCGGAGCGGAAATCGAAACCATAACCTCCAGGCCCCTGGAGCTGTGAGACTGCGACACTACCTGCTGCGCCACCGTGCCGCCCATTTTGCTTTCTTATACATGTTCATTCATTCATTCATTATCTATAACCTCTACTCCAATTCAGGGTTGCGGTGGGTCCAGAGCCAACACAGAATCACTGGGTGCAAGGCAGGAATACACCCTGGAGGGGCACCAGTTCTTCACAGAACTGGTGTATACATCTCCTGAAAAATGAGTAGCATGTATTTAATGGCTGTTGTGACTGGAAATTAAATCAATGAAGTGTGCTTTCTGTCTTTTAAGCCATGATCAAATGAGCCTGCGACAACATTTGCATGAATTTGCAGATAAAAATATACGACAACACTGGGCATGATGCGTGAAGGCGGTGTGGGGATGGAGGAGCAGCTGAATTTCTACCATTCGCAGTGCAATATGCTTCACACATTCAAATCTCAGGTGGAAATATTTCAGCTTCAGCTGGGCTGCTGAACCAGGGGTTATTATGAGTAATGAGATATGTTATCTCTTTTGACCGAGTGGACTGAGCTAATTCAATGATGGAGGACGTTTCGAGTAGAACCTTTAATATTCCAAATCAAGATCAAAAGCAAAACTCTGAGCTTTAAGCTGCCCCGACTTAAATTGAAAATTGCTTGAATATTGTAAAGTGTGTGAGTAAATTTGCTGACAGTGTGAAGAATCAGAAAGCAGCAGATGGAAGGCCAAGGTCAGACTCGAGTAGAACTAGAGGTGATAGTGTTTAGGATGTTTAGTTTTTTCAGGTTTTCCTGTGGTCATAATGTTTCCTGCTGATGTAAGGCACCCATAAAAAAAAAAACATCACAGCTCTACACACAGCCTGTCTAAGGCCTTAGTTGTCTAGAGTGATTTATTTCCCCCTTTTTTCCCTAATTCACAGATGGGCATAGTATATGGTGATTTACTGTAGTCAGCAGTTTAAGGGGCAATCAATGGTTTGGATTGTAAATAAAGTCATGGGCAAAGGGCAGATGCCAACTTTTGCCTCCAGAGTCCAGTTTCAGGCGAGTCAGGGCACATCTACCATGTTAAATAAACTTGACCCAACTGTAAGTTTAATGCAGTAGTATATTTTCACCAGTGACTTGGGTCTAAACAGGTTCCATATGTTTGAGATATACCTCGTCCTTCATCAATACACCTTTCAGCTATAACATCAAAACAACCTCCATCTTTATACTCTCATTTTCATGATAGTGAACCCGATATTTTATTTTTAATTTTTTTGGTCAGTTTCCTATTTAAAAAAGACAAATTATGAATGAATGCCCTAAATCCTTTTAAATGTAAATGAATGGCCAACCTATTATTTTCGGGGTCAGTTTGACGCCATTCAAAATTGAACATCTGTATTTTCAAATCTTCTGCTCATTTTACTTTAATTGTATTCAGGTCATCAGCAAAGAAACATAAATAAGAACTAAACATGTAATATTTTTTGGAGGTTTAAACTGATGGGGTAAATCTGACACCTAGACAAAACCATAACCATAAAAATAACTTTTATATTCAACGCACACCTCAAGCATGTTTAATTTGGCAAATAGTCAAAAAGTATAATTATTAGAATGAATAAGCATAATAACTGAAGTGTACTCAAGTGTGTAGATAATGTGCACTTACTCATATATATGTCCAGTACTATCTAAATACTAAGTGCATTTATGGACCTCTGCAAGATATGCTGCTTCACAAAGATAAATTTTACTAATAAACACACACATTCACAGAAACATACACACACATATATTTATATCCTGGTCCTTGGGCAGGTCACAAGGGCTCACATTATTCCATACGTTATTAATACCTGTTAGCAGCTCCTCTGCATTATTTAATGATAACGATAGCCTGTGCTCCATTATACATTAAAGCAAATGGGCTGCCTTCTTTTTAATCACACACACACGCTTGCTCCTACAGGCCTGGGGAAAAAGAACTCGGCTTCCAGTCGGCACAGAAAGAGTGTGAAGCTCTAAAGCAGTGCGAACAGAGCGTTAAAGTGAGTCATCCCATGATGTTTATTGACCTTCCACTCCAACGCGCAGTTTAATCTGAAGAGCTTTAGCTTTATTTCTCAAAACACCCTGTAAAAGCTTCACCCCCCGAGTGGATGACCATCAGAACGGACGCTTTTATGTTTGAAGATCACAATCATTCGTCTACATGATTCTCCCATGTCCTTGTGGGTTTTAAGAAAGGGCAGAAGCTAATATGGGGTGATATATAACATAGGCATTTCTGTAGTTAGCCAAGTTTAAGTATAACACCCTCCTGTTCACTTCCTTATATTCCCACAGAAATCACATCCACTAAAAGTGACAGCAACTGGCCTCACATTTCTCCTGATTCAGAACCTGGTTCCATTCTTTTACGCAACGCTATATGGCCAAATATTTATGGTGACATGCTCATCTAACATTACTTCTGCCACTAAGGGAATGAATAGGTACTTTGATTATGGTTCTGCTCTTCTGGGAAGGCTTTACACATGTCTATGAATTTTGATTCCAGGCACAGGAGTGTTAGTGAGGTCAGGTACTGATGATGAATGATTAGTTCTGGGTTGTAGCCCTATAGCCAGTGCTTGGCATTTAGAATGATGACCTTAAGCTCATGTGCAGCTGTTCGACAACATACCATTCATTCATTATCTGTAACCCTTATCCAGTTCAGGGTCACGGTGGGTCCAGAGCCTACCTGGAATCATTGGGCGCAAGGCAGGAATACACCCTGGAGGGGGCACCAGTCCTTCACAGGGCAACACAGACTCACACACACATTCACTCACATACTCACACCTACTGACACTTTTGAGTCACCAATCCACCTACCAACGTGTTTTTGGACTGTGCGAGGAAACCGGAGCACCCGGAGGAAACCCACGCGGACACAGGGAGAACACACCAACTCCTCACAGACAGTCACCCGGAGCGGGAATCGAACCCACAACCTCCAAGCCCCTGGAGCTGTGTGACACTACCTGCTGCGCCATGGTGCCGCCCAACATACCATTCATTTCATGCAATTCTATTAAGATTATACACAATGTGTCTACAAACTTTTGAGCATAGTGTACAAACCCCAATTCTGAGAATCTGCCATATATATATATATATAATGTGTATATAAGTAGATGTATATAATGTATTGCTTAAAAAAAATGAATTATTAGTGATGGTAGCTTTGATGTGTTGCTTTAATCTCTCGCTCTCTCTCTAATCATTCTTTCTTTCACTGTGTTTCTCATATTTTGTCTTTCTCCAGTTTGTGTCTGTTGCTTTAGGTCTCTCTCTTCTCACTCTTTCTCTTTGTCCATCAGTTATCTTTATCTGTCTCTCCTTCTGTCAAACTCTGTCATTGTCTTTGTCTCACTATTTCTCTTTCTGACTCTCTAGCTCCATCTCTCATTGTCTCTGTCTATATCTGTCTTTCTCTACTTACATTTTTCTCTCTCTCCTGTCTCTTTTCTCTCTCCATTTACTCTCACTCTTTCTCTTTTGCTCTCTCTCTCTCTCTCTCTCTCTCTCTCTCTCTCTCTCTCACCCCACATCACTTTCTTTCTCACTCTCTGAGCAGGACTGGAGTGAAGGGCTGTAAAGTTAGGAGTTTTTCCATTGGTCACGCTGTGTCAGTTTCTGCTCTTCAGTAACTCATGTTATGAAAGTAATCCTTTAATTCCTGGAATAAAACTCAGTGTTTTCACATTGACAGACAGTGAGGAGCAGAAATCTGAGAGCAAGAGTTTTATTTAAGCAGCTTTACCTGAGACTGCGTAACATACCTGATTGATAATGTGACCGACAAATATAAAACCATGAGTGAAGGAAACAATCTGTTTGACAAAGTTGTTGCAGAATATGGTTATAAATATTAAAAGAGTTTGCCTGGAAAAAAATAATTTTTGTCAACTTAAAAAAAAAAAAATCAAATAAAGCATAGCAAAATGAACTAAATTAAGACAAAACAATAGCAAACAAACCCACAACCAAATCAAAGGGTATATAGTCTATAGTGGGAAGATCTAACAGGGAAGAATTACTGCATGGGGCTTCTTACAACACACAGGAGAAGGGTGTGGCAAAATCAGGGCGGGGGAATGGGTGGAGCCAGAAACCCCAAGCAAAAAACACGAGGACATGTTCTCCAGCTTAAGTGAATATGACTGAAAACAAGAAGGAACAACAGATTAAAACAAGGGCAAGGTAGGGTTATAACCTCTTTTATTAAGTTCTCCTATAAAAGTATCATCAAGACATGTCTTTCCAAATCTGGTTTAGTGCATGTGGTGGCAAGAAAATTAGTTCCCTTCACTCGTGTTGCATAGGCCATACACACCAGTCCGAGAACAATATTTGGTTTCTACCAAACTGTACAATTACACTCTGTATTCAGAGTGGTGGTGTTCTCATCAGTGTGCCAAAGCCATCAAACTGCCAGATGGTGAAGCATGCTTCACAGCTCCAGAGAACACATTAGTACTGCTCCAGAGTCCAAAGCTGGGGTTCTTTACAACAGTCCAGCCAGCGCTCAGCATTGTGCAGTGATTTTTTTGTTCTGCTTGGCTGCTCAGATCACCATGTAGACCCTATTAATTCCATCCAAAGTAATGCCTTTGTGTACAGTCAGATCATGTACGTACTCATAAGAATGCACAAACAATACTGCCATTACATTCAGAATAAGTTACTTAGGGAACATCAAACTTGGTCCTCTCTTACAAGGGGTCCCCCAGGGATTAGTATACAGACCTTTACAATTTCCTCTCTATCCGTTTGTCAGACACTCTTTGCCTATGGCCCTGTTTAGCATTTTGTTTTAGTAGTGTCGCTTTCTTAAAGTAACATAAAAAAAATTTTTAAACTGTGAAGTGCAGCTCACAGAAGTTGTAGACTCATAATCTTCTGTGGTGAATGAATATATGCTCCAAGTTTATGCCCCATGAAGCAAATGGTACTGGACTTTTTGTGTGTGTGTGTGTGTGTGTGTGTGTGTGTGTGATTTCCCTGTGTTTGCATTTTATGGAAGCCCTAAAGGGTGAGGTGGAACAAAAACAAAAAATATTTGAAAGTGCATCCCTGGGAACATTTTCATAAATTCCATAAATCTGTATAATGCACCAGAAACATTTGTAAAATAAACAAATAAAATGCACACAGTCTTGCACACATTTTAGCCAACAAAAAAGCTTTTTTTTTGCCCTCCTCAATTCTTTTTCCTAATACTGAGGTGCACCAGATAATTAGCGTATAAACAGAAATAACTGAGTAACAAATAGCATGTTACACCAGTCTTGACCAGCAGAGGGAAGCAGATTTTTTTGTCTTACCCCTCCAGGTATGAGGTGGACTTTTTTTTTTTTTTTTATTGCATGCTGAATCAGTTTTGTCCACCACCAATTTTTTTTTTTTTCTTACCCTTCCAGGCTTCAAGCAAAACTTTATTTTAAGGAATTAAGCTGTAAGAATAAATGTGCTGTACAAACTTTGACAATAAGGGGCAGTCCAACTATTAGATAGTAGAGGCATGAGCAAGTTGGCCATCATACAGCCACAGGTGAGATCAGTTCATCTGTTCTGCGGTTCTATTATAATTTTTGAGAAGAAAAGCTGAACAATCTGTCTCTCCTTTCACATTATTCTTAAGGTCTTCTGTAGCTTTCCTTCCCATAATCAAACAACATGTTGGTAGGTGGGCTTCTGTGAAATTCTCCAGTCCTACCTTGTCCTGCTCTATCCAAGTGTGGTCATGCTTTGTGTCTAATGATTCTGGTAAGACTGCCATTCTACCGTGACCCTGATCAGTCTGAAATGGTTACAGAAGATGTCTGATATATCCAGGCAACTAGTTGTCAGTATAATGTCTGTATACAGGCTGTTAGTGGTAGCGCAGACTAGTAATTTTACTAGTATTATATAACAATTTTATTGATATTGGAAAAATATCCTGGTTCAAGATTTTCTCCAGTGGAAAGTCTTGGTGCTGTATTTGTACGTTTCCCTTGGCTGCCCTGAAATGCACTTCAAATTAAAAGCATGGATTAATGAATTATTTACCTGTGAGAGCCAAATGATCGAATAAATTGTTTCCAGCACTACTTCGAATGGCTCCCAGAATGCAGCCGCAGCAGTGGAGCTCCACATGGCAGAGATCTGAGCGGAGGATTACCCTTCCCTCGCTCCGTCTGCTGAGGAGAGAACTTCAGGATTTGTAAAAACTCCACAGTAGCGCAAGACCAGCAGATAGAGCCTGACTAAGTGTCTTTGGCAATGCAAACTTAAAGTTAAAAAAAAGAAAAGAAAAAAAGAAGGATCTGTGCTCAGCTTTGAAGAGGCCGAGCGTCTGTCTAATCCTGCAGCAGATTTCAGCACAAAGAGAGAAACGAGCGCAGACACAATGGCAGAAAGAGGAAAAGAAAGAGGAGAAATCTTCACAAAGCCTCTGTCCTTCATCTCTCTCCACGTCTTGCTCTCGCTCTCTCTTTCTCTACCTCTTTTTACTCTCACTCTTCATTTACCCCTTTTTCTCTATCCATTTAACTGTCTCTTTTTCTACTTACTTCTCTTTCCTTACTCACTCGCTCTCTCTCACACACACACTCAACTTACCCCTTGCCTCCATTTAGCTCTACATTAACTCCTATCTCTTCCCTCATCTTTCATCTCTCTCCACTGCCTTTTTCTCTCACATTTCTCTCTCTCTTCTTCCATCTCTTTCTCTCACACGTAGACACACACCCAAAACAACTTACCCCTCTCCCTTTTGTTATTCATCTACTTCTCTCTCCATTCTACTTACCTCTACATTTTTTCCAACTCACATTTCTCCTCTCTATTTACCTGTCTTTCCCTCTCTTCCCTTCATCTGTTACTCTCACAGAATCTCCAGTATCTCAGCTCCCTACCTCCTCTTATTGGTCTCCTTGTGAGAGACAGGGAGTTTTTAATATTCATCCATAAAATAGAAAGAGAGAGAGACAGAGAGAGAGATCCTCATAGAACCAACCCTGCCTAGTGCTGCATTTGCCTTTTAGAGAACTGCCTGATGTTGTATTTGCCTCTAGAGAAAACCCTGGGTCTGTAGATGCCCCTGGAGTATAAAGTTGGTAAGCAGCTGCTGCATTTACCCATGGAAGAAACCCTGGTTCTGTATTTGCCCCTTGAGAAAAGCCCATGATGTACTTGCCCCTCTAGGGAGGCCTTGTGCTATATTTACACCTAGAGAAAGGTCAGGTTCTGTAATGTACCTGGGAGAAAGGCATGGTGCTGAATTTGTGCCCAGAGAATTATACATTTATTTACTTGCAGCTGGAGAATAGAAGACGCTTCAATTTGCCCCACAGAAAGTCGATGTTATATTTGCACCTGGAGAATAACATGCTGCTTTGTTTGTATTTGGAGAAATGCCTGGTTCAATGTTTGCCCCAATGCTGTATGCTGTATTTGCCCCTAGAAAGAGATCTGTTGCTGTATCCGCCTCTAGAAAATAAAGGTCTGGAACTGTTTTTGCTCTTTAGATAGGCCACGTGATATACTTGCCCCTGGAGAAAGGCTTAGTGTGGTATATAGCTCTAGAGTATATGCCCTTCTTGTATTTGACCCTAGATAATCCACTGGCTCTGTGTTGCCCTTTGGGGAAAGTGCTGGTTTTGTATATGCCACTGGAAACGCCCTGGTGCTGTATTTACCCCTAAGGTGTACAGGTGTGATGCTATATATACCCCCACAGAATGCCTGGTTTTGCATTTTCCCCTGGAGAATAACCTGCTAGTGTATTTAACCCCATAGACTCAAGAGAAAGGTAATATTATTTATTTGCCCCTGATGAATTCACTGCTGTTTAGTGCTCAGAGAATACCCTGGCTCTAGAGAAAGCCTCGGTGATGCTTTGACCCCTGGGTGCTAAAATTTGCCCTGTGTGGTGTATTTCTTCTAAACATCAGCTTAGTTCTTTTTTGTCACCCGGAGTATGCCCTGTTTTTTTAAAAAAGTCTGGATTTTGTATTTGCTTTTGGTAAATGATGTGCTGTTTTTGCCCCTGGAATAGCCCCAACATTGTATTTGCCCCTAGAGAAAGCCCCAGTGCTGTATTTGCCCCAGAGAAAGCCCCGGTGCTGTTATTTGAATGAGCTGTTTATGAGCAGAGCGAAGGGGAGGCAGCTGTTAATCATGTTTGCTTTGCCTCCAGCGCTCATTACAGCAGATATTAACGCTTAGCGGACAGCAGAAGGAAACAAAAACACATTACGCATATATATTGTTTGTCGGCGTTGACATTTTCCCCTGTTTGTTGGGGAAAGGTGTGTGTGGGGGCAGACTGTGAGCACAAACAATGCTCGAGTCTGGAGCATCCTGTCGTTAGCAGCATTTATTCCTCGATGACTTTTGTAAATATTCGAGCGGCGCTCCAGGGCTGAAGGGTTGTTTATAGCTAACAAACAGCAGCTGTGTATGGCTGTGAATTAACACAGCTCCTTTTTTATTGAAGTGCATTTTGGCACGGCTGCTTTTCACTTGTGCCGTCACTGGAACTCATTAACCGAAACGTGTGTGTGTGTGTGTTTGTGTGTGTGTGTGTACGCAGGACATTTTCAGCCAAAAGTGCCTCTCCTGTCAACACACATTGAACCTCATGCAGATTTCAGTGAGAAATTAAAAAGTTTTATATTAAAAAAAACACCACACACTCCTGCATCTTCAAAATCTTTTTATCGAACCCTGTGGGGGCAGCTGTTTAATTAGATTTTAGGTTTTGCATAGGCCTATTACAGGTTTGTTTAGAGTAGTCGGCAGTGTTTCTGCTGTTTGCCACCTTCTAATGTTCTATTCTCTTCTTGGGTTCTTGGGAGTGCACTTTCAATGCACCACCCTGTTTCAAATTCGAGCAGATATTTGGATGCAGTGCGTGAGAGCACTGAGATCACAGACCCCACGGATATGGTGATATGGAAAGTGTGATGTAATGATATGATGACGAGGTGGTGTGGCGATAGGATGAGTTGGTGATAAGGTGATGTGATGATGTAATTATGTGATGATGTCGTCATATGAGGAAATGATATACTGACGTTTTCATGTGATGTTGTGATTATTTGATAATGTGATTATTGGATTATGTGGTGATGTAATGTGGCGATGCGTTCATACGATAATGTGGTGATGTGACATATCTTGCCCATAGGCATCAAAGGCCACAGAGATGATTCTCCAAGGTCAGTTACCTGGACCTCTACCCGCTAAGCTCTCGTTGCAAAACTGAATGTGGACATTAATATTTCACCATCTACACCTTCCTCCTCATCCATTCATCATTTCTCCCTTTGATCATGGAGGTAGTGGGCTTCCTTTCAGACACCACTGGCACCCAGTGCATAAATATTGCATCCTCAGCAGATAATGCTTAATTTATGATGCCTAAACTTTTAATTAGAAATGTGTTGATGCTGTTTACCATCTCCGCCTCTAAAAGCAGGGATTGACATTTGTGATATTCCAAATGGCTCTGTATGTATTATTCATTTCTTCACCCCACTCTCTCCATCCTCTTTCCTTTTCCATTTAGTGTGTGATTTCTGAGTTGGAAGTTAGAGAGAGAGAGAGAGAGAGAGAGAGAGAGAGAGAGAGAACAACCCTTCACCCTTTTCCATCGTTTCTATGTTGTGAAGTACCCAGGGGAAATTTTTATTGCTCAAATGTTGATCTTGATGGCTCACTAGACTTAACGTTTAATCCTCCCAAAATTCTGGCCTGGATTAAAATGATAATAATTATTCACATCATCAAAACTGAGCAGGTTCTTAATCTTAGATGAGATATAGTGGTGGTGGTCAGGAGGGGGGCGGCGCAGGGAGCAATAGACACACAGCGCAACACACATTCAGCCCATCCACTTTATATCACACACAGACCATGCCTCTTCTGTTGCTGTCTGTTTCTTTGGGAACTCCTATATTTTCAATGACCCTCAAAGAAGGTGGGGTTTATTATATACTGAACAAAAATATAAACACTTTTGTGTTTGCTTCCATTTTTCTTGAGCTCACCTCAAAGATCTAACACTTTTTCTATGTATACCAAATACCTTTTTCTCTCAGATACTGTTCACAAACTTCTGTGTTAGTGAGCACTTCTCCTTTGCCGAGATAATCCATCCACCTCACAGGTGTGGCATATCAAGCTGCTGATTAGACAGCATGATTATTGCACAGGTGTGCCTTAGGCTGGCCGCTATAAAACACCTAAGGCCTTTTGTATACATAGAAAAAGTCTTAGACCTTTGAGGTCAGCTCATGAAAAATGGGCGTGTTTATATTTTTGTTCAATATAGTTTCTATTTTTTTTAATCCTTTGCATATAAATGTGATCACTCTGATGTCTTTTCTTATGAGAAGTAACCTTTACTATACGTCCAAACATTTGTAGACACGCCTTAAAATGAGTGATTTGTTACTTTAATATAACCCTGATACCCAAGTTGAACTGTGTCTGTGATCTAGAATGATATGTCACACTTAAGTACCTGAAGGCCATCAACTCCTCACAGAAAGTAAAAAAAAAATAGTGTAAAACCTTCCCAGAGGAGCAGGCTGTTACTGCAGAAAATTGAGGGACAAAACTGTTAATTTCAGAAAAGTTGGATAAATGGACATAGCCAGAGATAGAGTTATAGATAAAGGTAGAGATATAGAGGTACAGTTAGGTACAGAGATATAGTTAAAACTACAGTTAACAATGCAGTCAACGGTACAGTCAGATCTTCCCCTCCCTTTCTTTTTATTCCTTGCTCTCTGTCTTCTCTCTCTCTCTTTCTCTCTGTGCTTCCTTCTCTCTCTGTTTTCCTCCTAACAGCTCGGCTTGCATCAGCTGTCTGTAGAGAAAGGCACCTCAGATTAAAGCAGAGCTAATTCCACATGATTAAAGCCGTCCACTCTTGTCCATTTCCCTTGACTCTTCAGTCCCTCTAATGACTCCTGCAGGAAAAAGACTCCCCAGTGGATTATTATTCAAAATTATAAAGCCTGGCTAAACTGCAGATCTACACTTCGAGTGTTTACTGAGGAAATGCTACAGTACATAACATCATTACATCTGCGGGTTCCCAAACAGCTGCAATGCACCAACATCTACGCACTGTGTAACGTTACAGTGGAGGTGGGCAATATGAGGATATTTAATTAGCCTAAATTTTCATAAAGTATAGTCACTTGGGTAAAATACTGTATCAAGTACATTTTCTTTCTGAGAAAACGTGAGAGAAATTTCAAAAGTGGATGCTCCTAAGTACTGAGTTATTATGGTATGGCACATACATCTTCCTGTACATCAGAAATGTACAGGAAGATTGTACAGCTCTGGTTTTTAGTCACAATGAAAAAATGCATTTATGTAGGACGTGATTTGATTGGATATTGAAAAATAGGCATATGTCAAACAAGTGAAAGTATTGGCTATTATATGTTTTCACATTCCGCAGACTGAAGCAATCACACGTCAGAATAAACTGTAAAGGAAGAAAAACTCACTACCTTTTGATTTATGATTAAAAGCAGGATATATGAATGAATGAATGTTACACTAGACACTGTGCAGTATCCACCTGTGTGGTGCGACAGCAGCCAGTCCTTACACTCACCTTTTAGAGAGGAGACAAGAGGGAATAATTAAGAGTTAAGTTAATAACTGAATATGATTGGCATAGTGCGGTGAAAAAGTACTGCAGTACTGTGATGTTTTTTTCCATATTGCTCACATCTACTTTACGGTGACCAGTCTGTCAAATTATCAAATGATGCAAAATATCCCACTGTTGCAATCTCATTCCACAACAAAAGACATTATTCTGGTGGAATGGTAAAACTAAGTCTGTTGGGACTTGGAAGTGAGGCAAAGTTAATATTATTGCTGCGGAATGTTTTAAAGGTGATCCGAGATGACACAGGCTGATGGGAACCTTCAGAAAGTCAAATTGCTTTCTAAAGACATATATAATGCACTGGGGTGCCATCCATTTCTGCCCTGTGTTTTTAAATATTTAGATGCAAATTAGTTTTGGTTTGAAGGCGAGGTGGTCTATAAGTCATGAGCGATTGATCAAAGCTCCGCATGCTGAGAGATGAATGGGATGTGGTCAGGAAGCAGGCTGGCAGGATGAAAGAAGGAGTGGAGGCTGTTTTACTCAAGCTTTCAGTGCAGCCAGTTGGAAAGGTCACCACAGTGGTCATTACAGAAAGAGAAAAGAAAATCCATACATCCATTAAACACTTGCATGCGAAAGAAAACACGATGATTTGATTTCAACACAATGAGCTGAGTTACTGTTAAGTAACTTAATATGAACTGATCAGCCACAACATTAAAACCACTATAAGTCACATCTGATGACACCTTTCAAGTTGTGGATTAATTGACTAGGTCAGAGATTCTCTAAAACGTCACATTTTTATGGGCTGTTGTGGTTAGTGGTTAGTAGCTATCTATAGTCGTTCAAAGAAGGACAACAAATGAACCAGGTCCAGGGGTCCCTATGGCTCACTGATGCATGTTGAGCTTGAAAGCTAGCCTATGTTTTCCTGCAGAAGACAGTGGTTCCAGAGTGGCCCAAATGTATAGTACATGGCCCTCTCACCAGGAGATTATTGGCTTGATCCCAGGTGATGCTTCAGCCATCAGAAGTCCTAGCGCACACTTGACCTTGGGATAGCCCCTTCTCTTCCTACATCTCTGTTCACAGTGCCAGTGCATGGGCATCCGTCAGCTGCTGTGACAGATCTTGGCACTTTGCAGTTTTATGTTCAGCAGCAGTTCTTTAACAGTAGGCTGGCTTCACTTGTCTTGGAGTAAGGAAGGACCAATATAGAGCAGGTAATTTTTGGGATTATTGATTGCTTTTTCTCAGCATTTAAGGGACACCTGCTCTGTGGTGGTCCTGTGAGGGTCTTGACAACAGAAGAGCAAGGTAAAAGGGGCCAACAGAGACCTGAAGCTGTTTGTGAGATTTCCTACACTGTCACATTTTGTGTCCCCGCTACAGGTGAAGGTGCACGTAAAGGCATGTAACGTACTGCTTTTTTTTAGAATCTCTCTCAGTAGAAATTAATAGCCATTATTCTCCACTTTGCAGGAGGATGGCACCAGAAAACAAACCTTCACCAGCATGTTCTGGAATAAAAGATGAAGGCAAAAGTAAGTACAGCTTTGAAAGATGGTGAGGATCTCTACTTTTCTACAGAGATGGAAGAAAATGTAATCACTCCATCCTGAAAAGAGAAAATCCTCAGAGCCACTCATTTGTTCCTGATTTTACATCTATGACAATTTAAATCTTCACCATGAGGTATTCACTTTCAAATAATCTCTGTACTTCATGATTACCTTCCATATTCCACACTGCTGTTAATCTCTCAGCATTAAGCACCTTAAAACTCACATGGAAATATATTACAATACTTAAATATAGCCACGGCTTCTATTTGTTGAGTTTAATTCAGTAAAGTTGCCTTTAAATGCTGTCAAGGGCAGAGAGAAGAAACTTATTATTCATGAAGATTAGGTCAAGAGGTAAATATATGGATCACCTGGATGCCTCAGAAAGTTTTTAACATCTGGATTAAAGCAGTTTTGAGGTGATGGCTGCTAGATCGGTTCTGAACTAAACTAAATATCACACTTCAGCGTCAGAAGTGTAGTATGTCAGTATAATTTATAGAATATATAGGAAAATCAGGATTTCAAAGAGTGCAATTTTGAAATCAGAGTCCATCCACTGGTCAATGCAAAGTGTTTGTTATATACAAGCAAAATTACAGAAAGAGCACTGTAAACTATTGTGAGAGAACATTAGACTGGAGGAACTAACAACTTTACCACTTTAAAATAAGTCCATTTAATTATCATTTGTAACAGGGATAAAAAGGGAAACAATAACCTAATTCATTGTCTGTAACTGCTTAACTACTTCAGGACAGTGGTGGGTCCAGAGCCTAGCTGGAATCATTGGGCGCAAGGCAGGAATACACCCTGGAGGGGACGCCAGTACTTCAGGGTGACACAAACACACACATTCACTCACACCTATGAACACTTTTGAGTCACCAATCCCGATACCAACATGTATTTTTGGACCATAGGAGGAAACCGGAGTACCCGGAGGAAACCCACGCGGACACAGGGAGAACACACCAAACGCCTCATGGACAGACACCAGGAGTGAGACTTGAACCCACAAACTCCAGGTCCCTGTAGCTGTGACTGGGACACCTACCTGCTGCACCACCGTGCCGCCCAACAATGACCTCTTTTTCGTCCAATAGTAAAAGTATCAGAACTTGCTGAAAATATTGAGGTAAAGAATAAGCTGAGACTTTAGAATGTGAAATTAGTCATTTCACAAGTAATGGTGCACCACATTACCATCAGTGTCTAAGAGGACAGGGTCCATTTGGAGCTCAATTAATTAAACTTGGTTGTTAAACTTATTAACAAATGTATGCTGAAGCTGACAGAGTTAATATCGACTGAAAGACAAAGATTTAACAGCATAGATGGATGTGGGTTCACTATTTGTCAAACAGCGTATCAAAGTTGAACTTCCTATCTATGTGTTATAAATGACAATTAATGACTTATTCATTTACAACCTAATGTAAACGATTTATGAACCTTTATAAGTGTGGTCTTATTGTAAAGTGGTACATTTTGGACCTTATCATTAGGTTTAGAGTAAGAAGGGATAAGACATGATTTTTTTTTTATCCTGGGTAGGCAACAGAAATTAACATGTACATCCACAAAGGGTGAAGTGTATTTCATACATTTTATACAAATCCTTGGAACCGTCTTTTAATCAACTATGTACCAATTCTCATTGACACCAGGCTGCACTCTGTTAGTTGACATAAAAGTGTGTGAAGTGGCTGAATGAAAGTTTAAAAACAAATGTGCAAAATCGAGTGAAACCACTATTATCGTTGAGTTAAGGGGCCACCAGAAGCAGAAAGAAGAGTCAGTGGCTCAACAGATTTTTTTAAACTGCTTTTTAACAGTGTGCAAATTATGCATATGGTCCAAAATGACATGGAATAAAATCACTTTCCTTAACTTGCAATCAACCTTAACACTTTTGCCTTCTCTTGCAAAGTTACAGTGTCGCCGCCGTTTCTGGACTATGATGATGTGTGCTCTCAAAAACACTTCTATTTCAAGTCCTAGAGCGGTGTTAATTGAAGTGTATCATAAAGAGGGAGATTTTAGTTGATCATTGAAAACACATAAAACAAATCCAAACTAAATTACATTATTTGTACAATTAATAATATCTAGACCAGAATATTCCTGTGATGTGCTTAAAGGAAAAAGTGTCAGAATAAGACAAACACATCAGTGGAACACTGGCTAAATTCTGCACATTGCTCTGTCACAGTAACATATGGCGGCTTGTTTGCATGGATTCTGAAATTACTCCAAACTGTCAAATGACCTACATCAGTAAAAATGAAAACAAATGATAGTGTAAAGAAGTGGCCCATGTGAACGAGTGCAGCCCTATATCCACCAGCAGCTCAGGTGTGTCATTGTTGGGTGAGAATAAAGAGAATTCTGGGAAATGGAAGAATGAAGCCAGGCCAAACATGCTGCTTTTATTGCCTTCATATTCTTTCTCCATCTACAGAGAAAGCGAGCAGCTGAGACCAGACAAACACACACAAGCATACACACAAACTCACAAGCACAACAATGTGCTGGAAATTCACCACATCCCAGTAAACTATAACTGTTTTCATATAAATTTATTTTACTTTTATTATTATTATCATTAATTTTACTCTTACTAACTGCTAGTGAAATGCACTGAAATCTCACTAGAAATTCTCAAACCGCCTACAGCTATTTTTTACATTTGATAAATTATCTTGACTTAACAATTTTTATCTTTAAAGTAGAAAATGTAACTTAAAATATGTGTAAAATCAAAACAAAAAACTCTTGAGAAGTACATTTTCTCACACTCTATGTTAAGCATCAGATGGAGGGATGTAAAGCCAACAACACTGGAGGGTGTAACAGTGCAACTGGGTTATCTGAAGTGATGAAGCTCCATTCATTAATTTCAGGATGAGTTGAAGTGTTGCTCGTGATCCAGAACTAATCGTCCAACATCAGTATCTTCCTCACAGCAATGATCCAACACCTAGGGCAACCTCTTCCAAGAACAGAATGTTTCACATTCTGTAATCATATAATTAACCTTGATTTCATTTGTTTTGAGTGGCATATTACTTTTAATTAAATGTTCAATTCATAAATGTGGTTGCTAAGCAAAATGAAGATGCATATTTATATTAACACAGCATAGCCACTCCATTAAACCAAATATGTTCACATGTATTCAAGGATTTTAAGTTGAATGCATATGTGTAGATTTTGTCCTTTCTGAAGGGACTCTAGAGCTCTGAAAGAGAGTATAGGGCTAGCCTGTGGTACTGCTTTAAGAATGTGGTGCATTAAAATGGAATTGGAAGTGGTCATAAGTGTGCGTAAATTGTGCATTTAAAAACTTTATTGATTATGGCTCAGCCTTATAACAGCATTTTTATAATGTAAAACACACACACACACACACACACAGGAAAAAATGACTGACTCAAACTTTAAAGCTAGCTTTTATTCATTTTGTTTTGGATAGAAGCAAGTTGCATTCCCGCAGATGTGATTTAGTTCTGCTGTTGGGGCTAAGGGTCAAACTCCACATTAGCATGTCTTTGTAAACGAATGAGTGAAAGAAAAAGTGAATGAACTGTGAACAGGACAAAGCTGTAATCTGAGAATAAACTGAGGTTACCCAGTAGATCATTAGACGCTAATAGTTTTTTAATGAGTTTGTAGAATGCAGTCGTGCAATAAAGGCAAAACTCCATTCTGAGACACTTTAGGAAAGACGTAGCTTTAATGAAAAGTCAAGGGATGGAAGTGGGGAGCGGCTGATTAATCTTAATGTGTTTACCGAAGAAATATCTAAAAGACACAACTGGGAAATACACGTGGAAATTTCCAGAGACAGAATCCTGGATTACTTTGAAAATGCTTTTGATGGTACCAAGTGGCACTTTTGGCAACTTGCCTTCATTGCAGATCTTTTCTACTTCCACTTCTTATCTACTTCTTTTGTTTCATCTGCTTATTCATTCACATATACATTTGACATTGGCTCTTGAAGTAGTCCTACTTTGAACTCACTGGTGACACTAGAACTGTTAGGGGTCAGATGTACATACAAGCAAAAACACAATGTTTATCAAGACCTCAGTGCAGGCCCAAAATGAAGCTAAATTTAACAGTCAGTCTACTATGATTGTAAAGATGAAATAAAATATTTTCTTGCCCACCGTATTCAAGGGAAATTAAAGATAAAATAGGTGATTTTTTTCTTAAACAGTAAGTGTAGACACTTTTTTTTTTAAATCTAACTAAAAAAAAATTCCTACCCCCTATATTCATCCTTCATTCCAAAGCCATTCATCTAAAACACAAAGGCCCACATGGCTTAATAACTCACACAGAGAGAGGAGCACAACACCTCACTATCCAAAACCATGTACCTACTTCCTGTCTCGATCATATGTAAGAAAACACACGACAGCTACACCAATGTTCACCCTGGTTTGCCCTCTGGCTTTACCCAGCATCCTCCCATCTGTAAGCTTGCTGTTTTTAAGACTAATCACCTACTTCAGCTTCAGCTTAAAGTTACAAAATATGGTGGAGCAATCAACAAGAAGCCTCATGCATCTTTTATACAGGGACAGAAAACACAGCAGCACTCAGAAAGTACTGATTATACACACTTAAGTCCTCTGACAGCAGATTTAAATGAGTTAAAAGGGCCACCATCTTCTTCTCAGAATGGATCAAGGACTGAACTAAGGATAAATAAAACCAACAAAAGCCAGTAAACAAATCAAATAAAAGAGTTTAAGGGAAGCAGTAAAACCAGCGGCAGGGAAAAGAGCCTGCTCAGCAGATTCAGAGCACTTTTAGAAAAATCTACTGTAAATACATTTTGTATTCTTTGCCTGCTCCAAAAAGGGCACACGCCAAAAGCCCCCACAGTTACAGCCTTCAGCCCTTTGCCGATTAAATTCAAATGAAAGTGTGTAATGGAAGGTGAAAACAGGTCGTCTAGCAGGATTAGCATGGAGGTGCACAAGGTGAGGTTAAGAGTGCCATTTTAATTAACATAAAGACGCTCTCTCTCTCTCTCTCTCTCTCTCTCTCTTTCTCTTTCACTCACACAGACACACACACACTTTCTAAAGAATACCAAGGTAAGATAAAAAGTAAGTTTTATAGTTGTGTTAACCCCATCAAATGCAAGTTTGTGTTAGAGGAAAGAAGAATTAAGGATTGGGAAGCAGTGCTTTGGATCATTTTAAAGTCAGCAGGGACTTAGTCTAAGTTTGTAAATCTAAAATTTTGTTTGTGTGTGAGACAGTTGCTGTATTGCTGCAGGCAGGTTTGTGCACATATCCACAAACTTTAAAATGACATCCTTGTTTCTACTCTCTGTGTTCAGTTTTTCACTCCCACTGTCCGTATACATTCACTGTGTGGATTTACAATTAAACAGCGTAGTTCATCCGTTCCTCTGCAAACATTGTTTGCCCCATGTCACTCCATTCTACAATGGTCAGGATGTCCACAGACCATGACAGAGCAGATATTATTTGGCTGGTGGATCATTCTTAGAACTGCAGATGAGATGGTGGCATTCTAGTGTTGCGCTACCACAAATAAATCAGATATGGCAGTACTAGTGGAGGTATTAAAAACGGTGTCCCCTTAATGTCCACTCTGTTAGACACCCACATGTTGTTGGTTCACCTTGTAGCTCATCTGTTGCTGCATACTTTGTCTTAGCCATCCTCTAATCCTTAATTAGTGCTCACAAGATGCTACATCCATAGGATGTTATAGACTAGATATTGTTTGCTCCAGCAGCACTTTCTGTGTCTGATCCACTTATACCAGCACAACACACACTAACACACAACCTGTCTGCGTCTTTGCAGCACCTACTATGTTCAACCTCCCAAATAATACCTGCTTCACAGTGTTTCTGTAGATGCCCTGTGACTATTGAAGAATAAGGTAAAATTGGAATAACAAATTATGCAGCTGCCAGTTTAAAACAGTTTTAACACAAAACCTCCAAGTCACTAGGTTTCAGTACAATGGCTTCATAACATAAAAATAATCCTTTGAGAAATTGTTCCTTTTAAGTATTTTACAGACACAAAAAGGTCACAAATTTCCAGCAAGTTTTCTGACCTGTGCTTTGTGCAAAAATGATCCTTTAGTTGTAGGTGCTTTTCACAGATATATTTTGCATGTTGGTTTCTTCCAAGCTGCCACCCTAAGTGTACCAAATTACTGCTGTCTGCAGAGAGATTACATCTCTAATTTCCTTTTAAGAAGGATGTACTTCCCTCTGAGGCGTGCATATAAAACATGTCAAAGGTCACAGTATTTGAAGTCGCAGTGTATCCCTGAGGAAAGAAAGAGCGAATGAGCTTCATTAATTCAGACGGTTACAACTCTCACTCTCTCTAACAATCATGCACATGCACAGATAAGCCCTCTGAGGGCTTGTGCCCCTGCCCTTTTGCCCTGAGACAGTACAAGTGGTCTCTTGGCCACTGTGTGTGATATCGCTTTGAATGGTCATTCTTTAAGATTTGTTTCAGTGAGGCGAGGCTTCGTATCACGGGAATAGACCTAGTGTGTGGGTTTGAGATCCATGATGATCATTGCTCTGTAGTAACATCTTCAGTGCAGAAATTTGGGGTTTAGATACATGACTAGGAACTAATGCAAGCATTTTTGGTGGTAGGTCTGCTGTCACACAGGCTGCAAGGTTAAATATTATCTAAAGTCCCTGGTGTCTGAATTTGTTTGTGCTAAAGTAGAAACTTAGTATTAGCTGCAGGTTAGCTGCAGTGTCTATGTAGTTATTGTCTGGGTTTGGAATTGACACCAGTTTAACAAGTTTACTCCAAATAAAAGGAGGACGATTAAGCATGTGTCCAGGCACTGGCCCTGGATTCAGAACTGGGAGCTGAAAAACCATACTGTCCATCCTATAGCTGGATCTCTGGCCACCCCAATTTCATCAAATTGTGCCATCTGAACCACTTGTTGTGCATGTCAATTAATCATTCATTGATTCATTCATTTTCTGCAGCCACATCAACATGTTCAGTCATGTCTGACTCCGACATCATGGGCATCACAGATTCACCCAGTCAATCAAACCTGTGGACAGTGTTGCCAGGATAATCCACCTACCAACATGTGTTTTTGAACTGCGGGAGGAAACTGGATAACCCAAAGGAAACCCACACAGACACAGGGAGAACACTAATCTCCATTAAATCACTGAAATTTCACATTTTACATTTGATTTTTCCTTTGAATCCCTGCCCCACAAGGGTTTCCACAAAAATGTTAGCAGGACTCTGATATATACTTACCACTGCTTTTCTCCCACATGGTTTGTCTAGTCCTGGTCAGTTCTGTTCTCTTTTTGAGGTAGATTTTCTTGGTCTCTCTGGGTCTCAGGCATGTTTTATTGATGAACCTGATTAAGGCTGCTGCGGCGTTCACGTGGAGCATACATCCATAAACCAGCCAGAATAGAACAGGGCCTAGTTCTGTTTATCTAGATCTGTGTGAAAGAAGCAGCTGCTCACACTTCATTCAGAATGAAAACTCAGAACTCACATTGCTCCACGAGCGCTCAGCTTTCTAAATCAACATTATCAGTAACATTCAGCTGAAAACACACCGCAGACGTGCTTTACAGAGTGTTCGGTGGAGCTAAAACACTAACTTATGTATATTAAAACACATTAGCACACTCATTAAAACACCCAGACACACACACACTGACACACTAAAACAGTTCTTCACTTTCTGAAACAAACCTCACAGGGATTGTGCAAAACTAAATCTACATTTCTGATGTTTTGTTTTGCTTGAAATGTCCTTGAATGGTATTGGACTGACCAGTCATTGACTACTGAGTTTGTAAGATGCCAAGCAAAGTCTCCACACTATTTCTGTGGTTATTCATTTTCTTTGCAGTTATGTTGTATCTTTTAAAAATAAGCCAAGAACATTTATACTAACAAACACCCAGGCACACACACACACACACACACACACACACTAAATATTACCTTTTTAATGGCCGGAACTTGATTTATTTTCTTTGATCCAAGTTTGCAATGAAAGTTATCTATGAATTAGTCAGGGAAGTATAAGAAATACAAAACACAATAGAAAAATTGACTTGCAACTGGGAGTCTCACTCTGGCAGTCTCAATTTTCGCTCTCTCTCTCTCACACACATACACACACACATGTTCTGCTATACTTGTGAGGACAATCCACTGAAGTAATGATTAGCATAAGCAATTGTCACTACACCTACACCTAACCCTAACCTTAACTTCAACCAAAGGTAAATCCATTTTTTACTCTTTTACTTTTTCACAATAATTAGCAGTTTTAGTTAAAATATATAATAATTATTGTGAGGACTATCAAAATATCCTCACAATACCACAAAATATGAGATATTCCCCTTATCATTGGAAGGACATCAGGTCCTTGCAAATATAGAAAACTCACACACATACACACACACACACACACACACAATATTTCCTGTAGCCAAACCAGATTTTCTGCAGCAAAAGACTGGCCAAACTGGACTTCCCACAGCCAAACGAGGCTTGCTGTAGCCAGACAGGACATACAGTAGCCAAAATCAACTCTTCATTTCCATACGGGACTGTGAGGAAATGGTCAAAGAGGTCCGTTCTGAATAGACTGGAGGAAGTGACCTGACTTTGTAAATCACATGGGGAGGACACTGAGGAACAGAATCACTGTGTACTGCGTTAACATTTGTGTGTGTCGTACATCTCCCTCAAAGGCAGTGCACTACCTCCCAATAACAAACTTTAGATCAAAAAGAACCTCATGAACAAAAATAAGACGACCTTTGGGTCAGGAAACGAGATCAAAGGGGTATAGTCTGAGCTCTTCTCCCTTACGTTCAATCCTGGCTGTTGCAGCTTGAGAGTCCTGCTAAGGAGAGAACTGGGAAAACTCCACAGAAGCAAAGCTGCAGGGCCTGATGGAATCCACCCCAGGGTGCTGAAGATTTGCACAAGCCAGATCTATGGGGTTCTGCAATGTATGTTCGCTCCTTCTCCTTGAGATTGCAGAGACTTCCTAAGCTCTGGAAGATGATGTAGTATAGTACTAGTACCAAAGACAAAAATATCAAGTACCCAGATAGACTTAATGTCAGTTGCAGTGACCACACTTGTCAAGAAGATTTGAAAAACTGGTCAATACACATTTTGACCTTTGGTTTTAACCCACTGAGCCATTTTATGTTTGGACAGAGGAGCCAGACTCAAGATCATATTTGTTGAATTCCTCAGTGACTTTAATACTATCCTGCTTTCCAACTGGGAAACAAGCTTAGAGGGTTGTAGGTTGGTGTTCCCACAACCTTCTCAATTAAGGAGCACTTGACAACTAGGCCATAGTGAATCCACCACATGGAACTGTTTCCTTTCTTCTTTAGCCTTTAAATATCAGACCTCCTGTAAAATACCACCTCAAGTTCATATCACCCCCCACAGATCATCTTATGAATTTGCAAAGAAGATGAGCCTGAATAGGAGGTGAATGCATTGTCTTGTATTCTAGGGAACATCACCTGTACAAGATACGGTGGTGCTTTTTGAGCATTTTCATGGGGCTGTGATACAAGTCATTATCTATTGAGATAATGTAAATATACTACAAAGACCTGTATTTCTGCAGTGTGCTTTAGGGGGCGCTACTGAGGATGTTTAATGCTAAATGCCATCAGCGTTTAAAATTTCTCACCACATTGTAGCTTGAAGTGTCCATTGTATTTGTTTTGTAAATCCAGCAGGACCATGAAGAGAAGCAGTGAAATAACATCATTCACTGGATCAGATTCATATGCAAACACACTAATACAACCTTTCACTCCAACTCCATCTAAGCCACCTACACCACGATTATCGCCATTAATCACCTTAACCTTTGCCTGAACCTGCTGTCTACTTCCATCTAATCTGTCCAAATTAAATCAAATCCTATCTGCCTTTCCTTAATAGACCTCAAAGATTATGTGCAAAACTTGACACCGATAAGTCTAGAGAAACCTAGAGAAAATGAGGGAATACCTAAATTCACTAATAACACAAACTGTGTAAATATGAAATTTCAGTCAAAAAATAATAATACTGTCAGTTAGCATGTAGCTTAAAAAGCAATTACACTAACAGGGTAAGTTGACATCTAATTTAACTAAAGTTATATTAAGAAACAGATAGATTTCCTTTAATGTCTCCCTTCAACTTTGATTAAACCCTTAAAAACTCATGTCTGTTCATCAGAAATATTTAAAAGTTTTTCTCAAAATTATAATATCCCCTAAATTCCATACATGGAATGTCAAGGCTCTAACCTTCACATTTTATTTAGTACATGCAGATCTATGAATATGCCATTTATTACTTCCTCTATTGCCACCCAAACCTCCACTGCTCACCTACCAACAGCGCAAATAACCCACACCCGCAAATTCACAGGATTGTTACCATAGGTTTTTGACATAACAAATATGTCTGAATTTGTGCTTTTCAGATTTGGGTATTTGAATCACTGCAGTTCCAAAGCGGAAAAGCTCATCCTTGGTGTTAACTGTTTATTTTGCTAATGATACCACCTGTAGCATATAAACTGCACCACCCTGACAGGTGGAGATGTTTTTCTAATGTTATAAGGTACAAACTATTTGAAAGCTGACAGATTGTTTAAATTGTTGTACAACAGAGTACCTGTAGCTAATAACGGTACTAAACAAACATTTAATTTTGAATATCTCTACAGTGGACCGTATATATTTATTCATTCATCTGTGACCTCTTCATCCTGTTCAGTGTCTCTGCCTTTCCAGAGCCTCCAATGGTCTACCCACATTACAGGTCCCAGTGTCACCCCTTGTAATGTAAAGTAAAAAAAATAAAATATAATAAAAGTAACAAATCTGACTAGTTTACACACAGATGCTCGACTTGGCACACACACCTCTTGTATAATCTCCATTGAAGACCAGCTGCACACGGACCTGAGCTTACTATGCCCACTGGCTTCAAATATCTTGGAGATAGCTTGTCCTTGCTTTCACTTTCCCAGCCACATAGGATCATGAGATTGGCGACTTAGTTAATAGACAGAACTGAGTTTGAGAATTGTGACTTCTGCTATGTGTAATTAAGACATAATTGGTCACAATTGATTTGACTTTCTCACAAAGAAACTCTCAGTTAAATTTCGTAACTCACGTAAGCCATGTTAGTTGTACAAGAAAATGAGTGCAAATTTAATGGATTTTTTATCTATTAGCAGTCAAGGGTATGCTCGGCTCTGTGTTGCCCTTGTATAAATTAGAAAGCATTGTAGGCTACAAGCTCCTTAATGAGAAAGAGCGTTTTCTTTTAACCTTCATTAACTAGAACCGCAACATCCGCTCACACGACGAACAAAGCCCTTCCAGCTTAAACTTTATCCTCTTTGCATGGGTGAAGTTCATCCGAATTAGGCTCTGTTTCACAAAACCAGCAAAGTCACCTGAATGACATCAGTGGCCTTCTTCTCCCTGCCATTGGCCACTTCAACAAAAAGAGAACTGATTTTATTCCACTGAATTTAGAGCAGGCTTTTTTTTCTGATTTGACTGAAGTGGGGAGCTTTAAAGGAGACATATCTGACGCTTTTCCACAGTTTAATATATTTCCCTGTGCTCTTTCAAAGACATCTTTTTAATTCAGCTATTGTGTAGAGAGTTTTAACCTCAAATTCTCCCTTCTCTCAAAAAAATTGTCATTTTCTGGGTGTTGATTGTATATTCAAATGAGAAGACATTCATTGGTAGAGTGTGTCATTCATATTAAGTTATATAGGGTTATGTATTATTCATTTAGGTTTCTTATGTGAACTGACACACACACTGGGAAATGCAGAAGCTAACACTGCTAAAGGCAGAAGAGCTCTAGATCCATGGCAGAGCTGAAGGTTTTGTTTTTATAGTTGTTTTTTAATCAGAATTAAATTCATGAAAGAAGAAGGAATCAGGAGTTAAAAGAGGACTTTGTCAAACTTGGAGTTATGCGACCTGCCAGGACTTGCAAGAGTAAATATATCTTTCTTTTTATTCAAATTTTCATCTGCAATTCTAATAGTGCGAGTTAGGATGGGGTGGTAGGTTAAGCCTGAGCTGGGGGCTGTAATTATGAAGACTGGGTTAGTGGGTGTGGTTAAGAATCCTGGGTCAGTTCTGTGTGTAGTTTTGCCTTGTTGAGGGGTATGATTTGTGGGTGTGGATGTAAAGGCTGGCTTGGTGGGTGTGGTAATGATGACTCGGTTAGTGGGTGTGGTTTTGAACTGAGTTGGTGGGTGTGGTTAAGAAGACTCAGTGGGTTTAGTTATGAAGGCCTTGTTGAGGGCTTAGATTCTGGAGGCTACATTGGGGGGTGTGGTTATGTGAGGTGAGGGGTATGTTTATTCTGATGATGGGTGTGGCCTACCTGCTATGTAAATCCCAACATTCCATTTAATCACTTTTTAAGAAAATATACCAAAACAAGAGAGGCTTCATATTTCCAAGCCTCCTCAAATGGAATGCAATGAGAGTGTGCATCTGAACTCTCTTTTTTTGCTTGGTTTGTTTACTTGGTCTCCTTTTAAAAGCCTTTTACAATGAGGTTTTTTAAACGCTGATTCTTATTGACCAGATGAACTGACAAAACTTTTTCCTTTGAGCTGAGAACTGAGAATTTTCTAGAAGAGTGACATTCCTTTACTTTGCACACTGGAGATGCTTGGCAGTCTCTGGTGGGGTTTGATTTTATTTATTTATTTATTATTTTTTATTTATTATTTTTTTTCATGAGCTAAGGTAGATCACAGCTGCGTAAAAACTCCAACTGTGTTTGTCAAAGCTGTGAAGTCGATAGATAGGTAGATAAATAAATAAAAATATCAAAAAAAAAAAAAAAAAAAAAAAAAAGCCAGGCTGAAATATTGAGAGGAACAAGGTCCGGACACACTCTGTCCACATGTGAGTGAGAGGAGGACTCAGACAGACTGAAAAGGTGACAGAGCGAATGGAGAAGAGATAAGGATGAAAAGCCTGAGGACGTGTGTGTGTGTGTGTGTGTCTGGGGGTGTGTTTTCCCTCCGGGTATTACCTGCACTCCTGAGGGAAAGTGTAGGAGAAAAAACAAGGCTTGAAAAACACACCCATTCTTCTACAGAGACTCTATAGTCTTGCCATAACTCTCCATCCGTAATCCCCTGGCACTCAGCTCAGCTCCAGATGTTTTCCTTCATTTAGCTCTTCCTTCTCATTTTGGCTGTTTTTAAATTGATTTTAAAAGGTAACGTCCTTAAAAAGTGACAAATATCAAGGTGTAATACAGGAGTCAATGTATAATCCGGGTTATAAAGCTTTGCTGAGTTTCTCAGGAAACTGGATGATCATCAGAAAACAATTTTTTAACTTGGATTGCATTTGTCTGATTTACCTGAAAAGAAGTTAAGAATATGAATAAAATAAATATCATCATCATAATCATTGTCTCCACTTATCCATTTCAGGGTCACGGTGATAAAATAAATATGTAAAGATATAATAATTCAATGATATAAAAGTGGACCAAATACACAGTTAACGTTTGTATTTTCCCAACTTTGACACAACCGTCTAAAATACACTTCACGTTGCATTGTTTATTATCTTGTAATTTATTTACTTCTTTTTTCCTTCTTAATCTGCTGGTACTCTGACAGACTGTGTGTTTCCAGTTTCTAAATTTACACTAGACTGCTATGTCCAAATGTGCCCAAGTATTATACACACACATGTACTCCTATCGTCCAATAGACTTTCCCCAGAACAGTGTAAGCACAGTAAATGCTGTAAACACAAATCAAGATGGACAGTAAACTGAATGATATATAATATAAACAATAAATAGCACAATAGCTTCTAACATTTCCCAAAGTCTCTCTGATTATATACATTATTTAAAGTAGTACAAAAAGTACACACACACACACACACACACATGACAGTTAAGAGGGGTGTTAAAAACAGAGGGAAATAGGGTGAGAAAAGGGGAGTGACAGAGACAGAGTGATAACAGTGAAACAGAGAGCAAGCAAAAAAATTGGAAGTGAGTGAGAGACAGAGAGAGAGTAGAAAAACAAGAAATAAAAAAGTAAAGACCATGACAGATCATGAAAAAAAGGACAGAGAGCAAGAAAGTGAGGGGGAGAATGATAGCAAGATTTGAACAAAAAACAGAAAGAAAGAAAGAAAGAAAGAAAGAAACAAACAAACAAACTCAGCAACAACTAAAATGCGATAGAATAACAGTGAAAGATGGGAAGTGAGAGAAAAAGGAAGGCAGAGAAGAGAGGTAAGGGCATAAAACACAGAGAGAGAGAGAGAGAGAGAGAGAGAGAGAGAGAGAGAGAGAGAGAGAGAGATAAACAGGAGAACAAAGACTAAGATAAGAAAGAGTAAGAGACAAAGAAAAGCACCTAGAAAGAAAGATGAAGAAAGCAAGAAACAAAGAGATAGAATGACAGAAAAAAGTGCAAGAAAAAGATCAAGAAAGGCAAAGAAGAGATGAAAAGCAGATAAAAACACAGAGAGAGATAGATAGAGAGAGAGATAGATAGAGAGAGAGCAGAACAAGCAGCAGCGGTGTGTAGTCGAGTTGGGAGTGGACGGTGGGGAGCTTATCTCAGAGCAGAACACATTCAGCAGCTTTGATCCTCTTCGCTTTTGGAAGGTTTTTGACCTCATGCTCGAGAGCAGCCAGTGGTAGCAAATGGAATCTCTCTCTCTCTCTCTCTCTCACACACACACACACACACACACACACATTCGTCAAAGAAGAGAAAATAAGAAGAAGGGATTATGGAGCAGCACTGAATGGCTGTGGACGACGAGGTTGGAATTAAAGGACGATAACAATGGAGCAGGTTATTGGGTGTTATCGTAGTATGAGTGGCATGTCCACTCACTGGCTTTACCCTGTCACTCACACACAAACACGCACACCCCTCTACACGCGGAGGAGTGTGTAGAACACAGAACATTTTCACTGCTTCTCTCTGGGTCATCCATGAGGTCAGCTGTAACTCTTTTTTAGCCACGGAACAGTGCTGCCTCAACATCTGCTCCCGATTTGTACCCAGCCATCACTCTGTAGACACCTGCTCCTCTAACAAATGTTCTGAAATCAAGAATTATTTCTGCAGTAGTAACACCCTCTACCCTGCTTACGATGAACATGTCTGTGAGGATTTGATGGCAGCCATGAGAGCATTAGTGAGGTCAGGCCATTGGATGCCTACTCCCACTCATCCCAAAATGCATTCCACAGGGGGTTTTATACCCCTCTAGCTGACACTTGGCATTAGGTATGGGGACTGCAAGCACTTGGGCATCTGCATCAACAGCATTGTGTTTGCAATGCTTTTCTAAGGACATGACTCAAAGCATATGTGTGTGTGTGTGTGTGTGTGTGTGTGTGTGTGTGTAGTTGGATACATGAATCTGCAGTACAGTATATCACCCATTGGAAATGTTGTCCTAATACTTTTGACAATATGCTGCATTTATGTGGTAATCTTACTAATTTTGTCAAAGAACAACAGAAGCAATTTGCTTTCATACACATCCAAAAGCAATCCTTACTGACCACATCCCTTACTGACCGTGTCGCTAAGTGACCATATTTTATTTTGTAAGCTTCTGATTATATAAAACAGCGTAGATTCTAGCGGCTTTTGAAGTTCCTCGTCGTTAAACGTTCGCAGCTGCGTCTCTTTATTTTGCCTGATCTGTCAGAGTCAGGCTTTGTGCCAGAGCGTCATTCTGGTAAATGAACACTTTACAGCTGAAAGTGAAATCATTCATTTAAGTAATTTGGCACGATTACACAACTTTAAGGTTTCCTGTTGGCAATTACATGTATTCATTTAAGTCTTGAACACATGCGAGGGACACTTCTGAGTGTCTGTGCATCCTCCGTCTCACTCAGTCTACACAGAATCAATACAAAATCACCCAGTCTATAGAAAATCAATACTAAGTCAGTAGTCACCCAGTCTACCAGGCACACTGAATATACACTAAATCAGTGTAAAACTCACACTCTATTCAAAATCATTACTAAATCATTCCATTTAAAAAACACACAAATACATGCTACAAAATCTAATCCACAACAGAATCACTGTAGTCATTTTTGTGTTCTGATTCATGGTTTATTCATTCATCCAGTCCATCACAGGGCATTACACATTCACTCACAACCCCTCACTTACAGACAATGTAGAATACCCAGTCTACCTACCAGCATATGTTGTTTTTTGACCATGGGAGAAAACCAGAGCACACAGAGGAGACCCATGTAGACACAGTGAGAACACACCAAACTCCTCACAGTCAGCCGGGCTTGAACCCACAACCCGGGCAATGTGTAACAGCAACACTACCTGTTGCACCACCATGTCGCCCCGTATCATGGTTTGCTCTGTGTATTGACTTTAGTGACGTTGTGTAGATTGATTGATATTGTGGCCACTATTTTTTGGTGAGTCATAGTGACTCTATGTAGGATTTATGTTGATCTTGAAATGCTCAGTAGACAATTTTCCCGTCCCACATTTCCTTTCTCTGTGGTGGTAGGAAGACTGAGCCAAGTACATTTGTCTTAGATTTATTGCAGGGTCTCTTCCAATCACATGATGCTACCTACTTGAAAGGATACTCCTCCAAAATATGCAAAGCCAGCCAATGCATCTTTTCAAACAGCAGCTAACACAGCCGCAACTCAGCATGCTTGGAGGAGAATTTGTACTGCCAATTCTGTTGTGTTCTGAACATCCATTTCTATTAGCAATGCTCTGGAATGGATATGTACAAGACAGAATGTCAGCAATGAATACTGCCTATGGCAAATGAATTTACTGTAGGTTCTATTTGAGCAAAGTGTGATAATTGAAATGCATTTGTGCAGTTTCACACTGATCGCTCATGTGTAGGTTTCAGCTTGCGTCGATCCTGCAGCGAGGAAGCACCGGATGAGGCAAATAAAGACCAAAAGCAGAATATCTTAATCTCAGCCAACCTCAACCTAGTGCTCCTCTCCCTTCATCTTCTGCCTTTCAACCCAGTCCATGCAGGCCATACTGACCACAGCTGCAGCAAATTAAGGGAAACTCTGGGGAGACCAAAGACCCCAGCATCAGGTTCAGGGCGCGAGGGGCTGTACTTTCGCTTCAGCAATCAACTCTTCCTCCTGCTCAGGCTAATGAGGAGGTGAGGGGGTCCGGGTGAAGACCAATCTCTCTACACATCCCTCAGGCTCACATGGACACATCACAGTGTGGAACCTAGCGAGTGTGTGTTTGGAGACAGAAGCCAGTCTTGTGTTTGAAGGGAAAGGTCTGATTGCCAGTTGTCGTAGGAAACGCTGTTAAAATGAAATCAGTGGTGATCTTTGTTCTGAAACCTAGATCATAGCTGTATAATTTAAGAGGATATCATTTTCTTGCTGATTATAAGATTTAATTGGGGGTATTGATTGATTATAATATTTAATCACACTGCTTGGCATTAAAAAAAAAAAGTTTAAAGTTTAAAAGGTCCAAATATTTATGGAGACACATTCTAATGCGTTTCCTTTATGGTCATTCCTAGTGGACACAGGCATTCAACAGGACACACAGTTTGTTTAACATTCATAGAAAAGCACTGACCAATAACATGGGATGCTATGATGGAGAAACACCTGAGCCTGATATCACCACACCCATAGCTAGAGGTGTATAAAGCCTTTTCGGTATTCGGGCTGTGGAGCAGTAGAACAGTGTGCTCTGATGTGTGGAGCATCATCCAGGGATAACAATTGATAATTTGAAACAAAAATTGAATATAGCTCTACGGAGAACATACTTCTGTACATTGTAATACAGAATTACTGATGCATACATAAACACACACAAACACACCTGGAGCAGCAGGAAACACCAGTCTTTGGGAAGCAGTTGGGAGGTCAAAATCAAATCAGCTGTGACTGTTTAGGGAGTAGAAAGTACTGTTCCTCACTCCCTCACCCCCTTTTTTCTTGCCCGTGTGTTTTTGTAATTGCCCTTTTTTAAAATGAACAATATATTGTTTCTGACTAATTTTTCCATTTCCATATGAGTGTATGGGATATGACCTCGTATATGAGGGCCTGACCTTGTATTTGAAACATATGACCTCAGACCTTCTTCACTCCCAAAAGCCTTGTATTTTAAATAATATGACATTGGCGAAGAGAAAGTATGCAAAAGTCTTTCCAGAAAAAAAATTCTTGCTAAGAGCTATTGTAGATAAGTCCTTCTTCTCTCAGCAGACTGTGAAAGGCACAGTCTTTTTGATGTCTTTGAGAGAGGAGAACATTTCGTAATGATAAAGACTGAGAGAATCGTTCATGTAATATATGAGAACCAAAGGCCTATTCAGATTGTATGGGACTTATAGTGTTCCCACTTTATACTGGGAAGTCTCGTCCCAAAATAAACCATGTAGAAGGTGGAAGTTCATCTTGGATATCAGAAACGCATGGAAAGCACACTCTGTAGACCCTACTAACAAAGTCAAGTCCACTTATTGTCACACAGCAAGACCCCTTAACTTCCTTTTCAGCTGATCATCATTTGGAACCAGCGATAGGTTCTTCATCTTGGCTGTTTGATTATTTCCCGTGATGTGATATGATAGACTGTGTTAATGTTGTAGCTAGTGGTCAGCCGTACATTGTCAGCATAATCTCGCAGGAATGCATTGTAATGGCATGAGCAATCACATACATTATGGATGCTCTGGAATGCTCTTCTCCCCTGTGTCTGTCAGTCTGGATGACAAATGTAGCAAAGTCCATCTTTTGCCAGTGTCTCAAACATTGTGCGTGACTGCCATCAAGAGGCTCATTTTGCCTCTACAATGGAACCCTCCATGAGAGATCATAAAATGGACCATATAAACCAAGCTTCTAAACCGGTGGCTCTCAGACTGACCCTTTGAATACATTTTGAAATATCTCAGAAGGTGATAAACACATTCAGTGAGGAAGTGAATTTCGGTTCTATCAAGAAACACATCAATAATAGAACCATCACTATTTCAAATTGGATTTGCACTATGTAATTGACTGCCAATGTGTGGCACTATTATGAATGAGATGATTTAAAATCCTTGCTTTCAACATACAGCATGTAGTAGCAGAGGTAGCAAGATAGCAAGTGCTTACAAACAACAGACTACAGAAACAAACTGTAGTTATATCTTCGTATTTGAACTTTCCATCCACTGTAAAGGGTTACATTTGACTGTGTATACACTGAACGACCACTAGATTACACTTACTGTCCATTTTATTAGCTCCACTGACCATACGGCAGCACTTTGTACTTCCACAATTAGAATAGTCTATCTGTTTCTCTGTGTGCTTCCTTATCCCCATTTCATCTTTTTCTTCAATGTGTATTGTGCTGGTACAAGTGGATCAGACACAGCAGTGCTGCTGGAGATTTTAAACCCATCAGTGTCACTGCTGGACTGAGAATAGTCCAAAAACCAGAAAAATCCAGCCAGCAGCAACCTGTTAGTGATGTCCTGTGTCCACTGATGAAGGACTAGAGGACGACCAACACAAAATATGCAGCGTCAGATGAGCTACTGTCTCTGACTATACATCTTCAAGGTGGACCAACGAGGTAGAAGTTTCTTAACAGAATGGGCAATGAGTGGAAACATTGTTTAAAAACTCCAGCAGAACTGCTGTGTCTGATCCAATCAAACCAGAGCAACACACATTAACACCTCACCACCACGTCTGTGTCACCATAGCACTGAGAATGATTCAAAACCCAAATCATACCTGCTCTGTGGGGGTCCTGACCATTAAAGAACAGGGTGAAATGGGGATAGGAAAGTATGCAGAGAAACAGGTTGAGTATAGTCTGTAATGGTAGAACTACAAAGTGCTCCTGTACACAATAAAAACCAAGTTGAGTTAAGTTAGCTAACAGGCACCAGGATTGGATACCATCATACTGAGTAATGAGGGGTGGGTGCGGGCCATCCTACCCACCCAGTGGGAGTGATGCCAACTCTAATTTCTGTTCATCTCCTGGCCACAGACAGTGGAATCATCCCTGAGTCCCCAACAATCACATTTTTGAGTGCAGGTGGCCTTTAAAGTACTCCACACTGTCTGTTTAAGGATCTGACTTTGTCACGTTGAGAGAATCAAGGCTGAAAAATGTAAGAGGAGAAAGTGACTGATTCTCAGCTTCCAGAAGAACTGAAGCAACAAAACTAAACCCGGAATGAGCTCTCATGTCTAAAACACAGCTCTATTTCTGTCAGGACAAGAAGCTGCTGTTGATTTCCAGCGTTCTTTCTTGGCTCACAGACCATATTGAAAGCAGCATGTGAATCGTAGGCAAATATGGGTTTGTGGAGGGGGTTTTGTATTTTTTCCTCTTGGTTTTCCAGCTGGGAACCCTTAAAAGATCTCTCATGAATACGAAGTGGATGGGCACTCGTCTGCTTGTAAACAGATGTAGCTCTTATTGAGCCTGGGCCAGGGAAGCGCCAAATGACGAGTAACACAACATGTCATTATGCAAAAGGCTTTGAGCTTGTCCGTCTCTCTGTAGCTCTAGCTAGCTCTCTCGCTCGCTCACACTCTCTCTCACACTCTCTTATCTCTGCTTGCTGCCCCGCTGCTTCAGTCGTTGTTGAGCAAAGACTTCTCCTCTTCCTGGTAATCTCCAGCCTTACTCTCCACTCTGCTCTTAGTCTTATTTCTGGAGAAGAAACCACCCTCTTTTTTTTTCTCCACACTGATGCTGCTCTTGGCATAAACTGAGCTGAAACTGCTAATGACAACAAAACTACTAATAATATTATGACTAGAGCTGATCCAATTATTTAGAATTACAGATCAAATTGGTCAACAAATATTTCTGCAGTTGAAATTGTGTTCAATTTTTATAGTTGCATTCAACACAGACTGAGCTAATGATTTAACCGATAAGGGCAGGACATTATTAGAAGATGTTAATTGTAGGGGCAGGGCGACATGGTGACGCAGCAGGTAGTGTCACAGTCACACAGCTCCAGGGGTGTGGGTTTCCTCCGGGTGCTCCTGTTTCTCCCTATGATCCAAAAACACACATTGGTAGGTGGACTGGCAACTCAGGTGTGAGTGAATGTTTGAGTGTGAGTCACCCTGTGAAGGATTGGTGCCCCCTCTAGGGTGTGTTCCTGCCTTGTGCCCAGTGATTCCGCATAGGCTCTGGACCCACTGTGACCCTGAATTGGACAAGCAGTTACAGACAATGAATGAATTGTAGGAGCATTTTCTTAACAGATTTTAATGCAAAGCACTAAATAGCACCCCTAGTGGAGCATTGTTAAAAAGAAGAATTAGCAGATCCACACTTTTCCACCAATGTGGAACGGGCGTCATTCCGGTTCACAAACCTAATTTTGAACTGTTCAGCACTTTTCCACCAACAAAAATAGGTTCAGGATCCTGAAAAATTTGTTTGGCTTTTCAGCACAAACTGTGAGGACATCTCACCTCTGTTGATGACATATCCTCTGTGACGTATTACTAGTGTAAACACAGACTGGTTCACTGAAAAGCACCAGGATGTTTATAAGCTAGAAGAGAACCAGTTCAAGAACCATTCATTCATTCATTATCTGTAACCGCTTATCCAGTTCAGGGTCGCAGTGGGTCCAGAGCCTACCTGGAGTCATTGGGTGCAAGGCAGGAACACACCCTGGAGGGGGCGCCGGTCCTTCACAGGGCAACACACACACACTCACACCTACGGACACTTCTTGAGTCGCCAATCCACCAACCAACGTGTGTTTTTGGACTGTGGGAGGAAACCGGAGCACCTGGAGGAAACCCACGCAGACACAGGGAGAACACACCACACTCCTCACAGACAGTCACCCGGAGCAGGAATCGAATCCACAACCTCCAGAGCTGTGCGACTGCGACACTACCTGCTGCAACACCGTGCCGCTGTTCAAGAACCAGAGTTCTTTAATTCGAAAAGTGATAACAGATGTTTCATAATCTAGTACAAAGCCTTTCCAGAAGAGTAGATGTTGTAACTGCAAAAAAGAGGCACAACATTTGCATCAATACTCATTTCTAAAGAACAATGGGTAAACATGTGTGTGTATTTGGCTGTATAGAAGGTGTGATATTTTAGTTTTAAATGTGACCATGATTTTTAAACAAAGTAAATCATTCAGTCTTTCATTCATTGTCTGTAAACGTTTATCTAGTTCAGGGTCGCGGCGCGTCCACAGCTTACAAGGAAACACTTGGCACAAGGACGGAACACAACCTGGAGAGGGAGCCAGTCTATCACCGGGCAACACACACTCTCATATTCACTCACACCTATCAATACTTTTGAGTAGCCATTCCACTTGGGAGGGCAGTGTGAGAAAACCAGAGTGCCCAGAGGAAAACAGTATATCAGGAAAGAGGATATCATTTTTCATGTGACTACACATACATTCAAGATCTATTGATAAAAATATTATCTCCAGGAATTCTCCCTAACCCTTGGTATCCACACAAATCAATGAAAAATACCTCAAATTAATAAGCCTAAAATATTTACTGAGCACGGTAGTACATAATATAATCAGTCAACGTCATGATTAGGGACAATCAAATCATCATTTAGCACAATCCTAACACAAACACACACTTTCATTTTGAACCTGTTTAGGCTCATGATAAAAACTGCCCTGATGCTGTTTATCAGCAAATACGCCGCTGCTGCTGTTATTGTTTAATTCTCAAAAGAACCACGACTGCTGAGCAAAAGCACTGGCATGTGACATCGAATTTATTAACTATTCATGCATTGTTTACTTCTGGGAAACCTCGCTTATGAGAGAACATTTGTCGGGGGCGTTTTTAAACTGCTGGCTGTTCTGTGGTGCACTCTAAATTAAAGAGGGATCAACCCAAACTCTACAAGCTCTTTCCTTCCTCATCAGTCTCAAGCAAAGTAGTGGCCTTGTTCCATTACATGCACTTAAAGCTTTGTACCCTTTGTTATTGTGAACTTGCTTGGGGGCCAAATGCTGTAGGGCATGCTGTTTCTTTATTTTCCCCAAACCTCTGCCTATGAGTGCACCCTATAAACATTTAGCCCTTTATGAATGTCAGTCAGTCAGTGAGTGTATGTAACCACTTATCCAATTCAGCACTGCGGTGGGTCCAGAACCTTCCCGGAATCACTGGGTGCAAGGTGGGGCCACATCCTGGAGGAGACGCCAGTCCTTCACAGGGCGACACACACTCTCACCTACGGAAAATTTTGAGTAACAAATCCACCTACTAACATGTGTTTTTGGAACCAGGGAGAAACCCATTTTATTAATTTTTTTTAAAGATTTAAAAAAATTAATATTCACAGAGCTGTTCAGGTATATAGACTCCTTACACAAAAGGACTGATAAAACCCAAACCACATTTTGATGAATGGTATTAAGCAACCTCCACTGCTATCCTGTGATTCTTCATTAAAATGGAGTGGATCCATGACAGCAGTGCCCTTGAGCTACAGTCTGAGTTTCCACTGCCCTTGATCACTAGTGTGTGTTTGTATTCTGCTAAAGATGAGTTTCATGTTTAAAAAAGGAAATATATATATGGATAGAGAAACTGGAACACATTCAAGCCATACTCTTTTTTAGAATGTGAATCATGATTCAGTTGTGATTCTAAAGCAGGCATAACTTGAGTGTATCTCAATTACTTTTTCAGGCTTTTGATGCCCTCAAAAGCATATGGCACTGTTGTACACCCTTCAATGACATCACTAATATGTGTACTTCATTGATGTCCTTAGGGCAAGAATGGTTGATCCAAATGGTTGAAATGTATTTTATTACTGCCATCTTCTGGTCACATCGTTTACAGCAACTATTTCCTGTTGGAAATATATGGAAGACATTCTGTTGATCTGTGGTAATGAAGCAGTTTCACATTCTCACTATAAAACAGCAGAAAACATGCATTTATGTGATAGTTACATCATTACAAAAAAGGCAAGCCAGCCACTCTCTGACCCCATTATTATAAATTCAATATACAAACAAATAAAAAACACTGTTATACGTTATAAAAAAGAAACCATATTAGTTTAAGCCAGTTATATGTGCCCCCACATTTTGAATAACAAAAGTTCCAGTATAGAAGAATCTCAAGGAAAAGCTTCCAATGAAACAATTATCTCAAAGGGTGCAGGTGTTTAGGATTACAGTGTGTGGGTGTAGAGAACTGCACAATGCTTCCACAAACACTGCGCTGCATTATTTAGTGATGTGTACATTACAAAACACACTATAAGAGCTTACGTCTCTGGGGGGGTTAGAGCACCAAAGAGAACAAATACTCGTACACTAGCAGCCCATTTATTCTCCTTTGCCTTTACTGCTGGTGAAGGAAGATTATGTGCTTTATGTCGTTGGGACAATACCAGCCACAAAGGCCAGCTACAGCAGCGTTGGAGCTTAGATGGGAAACAAACAGCTACAAGGTGCAGTAAAAACAACCAAAAGAAAATAAAGTTTTTTGGCTCTGAGACATGGGTCTAACAGCACTCAAGCAGTGTTCTCGGTCTCTAGCTTTAGTCCACAGTTGTCCATAGTTTACTGACTTCCTAAAAATATGTTTAAACACTTTTAATAGCAGGCAAACATACATTCTGTATGTATTTATTTATTTGAGTTTTATTTATTTTGGAAAACTTCATAAAATATAATAGCTATTTTTGTTGTGTGATTTCGAGTGTGTTACATTCTGAAAATAGTGATTGTGATTGTGTGCATTCTTTGTAGAGGATTTATTTTCAGGTACTGTGACTGCCACACAGCTTCAGTATGGCCTCAAAATAGATTCTTCAGTTCTGAGAACCAAAAAGCAGAATCCATAACCAATAAATTACATTAAGGGTTAAATAAATAACGGTCACTGATATTGAGAGTTATAAAAACAGGTCTGTAAACAGAAAAGAATCTGTATATAATCGTCTGAGTACTTGAAGAATCCGTTTTTGCACCAGAACAATTTGGATATAGAACAATTCTGTTTTTATAGTTGCCTAGACACATCTAGGTATGTCTCAGTTGCGCTTCTCTCAGTTTCGCTGTCGCCTCCAGAAGTGTATTGCTTTTTGACGGAGATGTAGACAGTCACTGGCTGCAGAAGTTAAGCCCCGCACCCATTGTGCACACCCTAGATTAACCAGTTAGTTAGTAGTCTGACTCTAAGGCTGTATGACGAGCTGTGCATTACTAAAAGACATAATCGTTAAAAATAGTCGCTATTGCTTACCTGTGTTTGCCTGTCGGCCATTTTCCAATCAAGGTAAGATTGACGCGCTCTCGCTGACGTAGCGGGGTGAGCAGAAGGTGGTGGGTGGGCGGGGCTTAACTTCAGCAGCCAATGACTGTCTGGATCCCGCACCCCGTCAAAAGTCAAAAAGCGAGAAACTTCTGGAGGCGATAGTAAGACTGACAGAAGCGTAATTGACAAAAGGCGGAATGAAAGCGAAAACGGATTCTTCAAAACTATTAAACTCAAAATAGAAGATTAGATACAGAAATATTCGGTTTACAACGCTGTTTTTATAACTCTCAATATTAATGACAGTTTTATCAATTACAAAATGTCTTATTGATTATGGACTCTGTTTTTTTTTTTTTTTTTTTGGTTCTCAGAATTTTAGAACCTATTTTGATGCCATACTTCAGGGTCCTGGGGTTCAGGATTCAATCCCAAACAGTTCACTGTCTATGAGGAGTTTTTTTCCCCTGAGTCTGTCCAGGAATTTTGGTTTCTTCCCACAACCAAAAAAAACAAACCATATGTTGCTAGGTGGATTGGCTGTTTAAAAGTGTTCATGGTGTGAGTGTAAAAATGAATGAATGATTGTGATGTTTGTTGAAGCTAAACTGATGTCAGCATTTAAATATTTTTTTGTCCTTTTTCTGATATTCAGCCTCTTTTTTTGTGAATACCACTTCCAAAAATGGTTGGGACATGGTATAAAAATGTAAATTGTAAAAAGTGCAATCATGTACAAGTAATTTAAACCCTATATTTAACTGAAAATAATACATATAAAATAAAGCATTATTTTAAATGTTGAAACTCAGAAAGGTTATTGTTTTTTGAAAAATATTTGCTTGTTGTTAGAAAAAAACAGAAAAGCCAGGATAGGGGATTAGCTTAGCCCAAAGTCTTCTTGTATCTTGAGCCTAAATACAAAACTAAATAAATTTTTTTATTTCTCAAACAACGGGATACTTTTCCACTTCACGTCAGTCCGTCTTTAAATGAGCTCAGGTCCAGAGAAGGTGGTGGTATTTCTGGATCCTGCTTATATATGGTTTCTTCTTTGCATTTGTGAGTTTTAAGTTTTTTAAGCATTTATGTATAAGTTGCATTTTAATTATTTGCACATAATTGTTTTTATTTACAAACATTCATTCATTGTCTGCAACCGCTTATCCAGTTCAGGGTCGCGGTGGGTCTGGAACATCTAGGCGCAAGGCGGGAACCCACCCTGGAGGGGGCCCCAGTCCTTTGCAGGGTGACACACACACACACACACACACACACACACACACATGGACACATTTTTTGGAGTAGCCAATCCACCTACCAAGGTGCGTGTTTGGACTGTGAGAGGAAATCGGAGCACCCGGAGGAAACCCACGCACACCAACACACCAAACTCCACACAGACAGTCACCCGGAGCAGGACTCAAACCCACAACCTCCAGGACCCTGGAGCTGTGTGACTGTGACACTACCTGCTGCACCACCGTGCCGCTATTTACAAACATTTCGGAATAAATGCCCTATCTTTTATGATATAAGTGCATTTCTATGTGGGACAATGTAAATCTATTTCATGTCTGAAATCTTAAAAGCATTCGTTGAATTTTAGTAGTTTATATGTAAATTAGGTTTCCCCAGTCAGTGCAGTGTAAGTGTTTTCAATGCAAGATTGCACTAGGATCATTTGAATATGGAACAGTTCTGTTTTTATAGTTGTCTAGACACATTTAAATTATACTAGGTATGTCCAAGCCTATGTATAAGTTCATTACATCCCTCACAATTAGTGAACTAAGCTACTTGAAGGGGCACCCACTGAGGTCACAGACACAGCTGAGCTGAAGAACATGGACATAAGATAAAAAAAAAAAAAAGTATGGGCTAGAGGGGTTTTAAATCCCCAAACTTTGGGCTGTGGAGCAGTGGAGCTGCATCCTCTGGAGCCATGGAGCGCCATCCAGTGCCTTTGAGAAGAGTTACAGTGATGTTTGTGATCCAACAGTCATTCAACATCAGTACCTAGTGTAAGTGTATTCAGTGTAGTGTCAAAGTATTCACTGTAGAATGCCATAAAATCTTCCCAGAAAAGTTTGGTGTATGAAAGTACCTGGTATGTATTTGTTTTGTTAATTATTTATAATTGAAAATAAGATCTGAAAGTCAATTTGGATTTGAGTGGTTTTTTAAGTAGCCCACAGGTTCCTGTGCTTGAGAGGAGGATGTCATTCAGAATGAAGGACAAGCCCCTGGTACCCAGTAGACAGCGGTGAGATTGAATCTCATCTTGTGCTTCATTTCTATGTGTCTCAGAGGATTCTGAATAATGCGTCTCAATCTGTCTGCTTTGCCTGGAATCCCAACGCTGCCACTCCTTATCGGCCGCTTTCCACTCCCATCAAATCCGCCTCGCCTCAGACCGGCACCCAGACACCGCCGCCTTTCACTCATAATTGCTTTTAAGCAGTCGGCAAAATCAGGAAGGAGGGTTTGTTTCAGTTGACCGATAGGATGAGATAGGTCTTTTTTTTTTTCCAAGTGCATGGAACGAAGGTATGGCACCATAACGTGGTTTTCTCTGACAGATCTAGTAATGGCATGAATGATTACTATAGACGTCTGCTGTGATTTGAAACAGTCTTTGTATGAGATAGGGGAATTTGCTTTTATTTCCCAAGGTGATTATCTGCGCAGTTCTACAATCAGACATTCCAAGCTGTAAACAACCCCAGAAAGACAGAATTTGGCTCGAGAGGAGCTTCTCGTTTAACTTCAATTCTGTTTGTCCTTTCACCGACAACTTCAGACTGAAAAACTCTCTGAAGGTCATGTCTTTGATTAAAGTTTAAGTTTGTGAACACACTGTGTTACTTTTGAGACAATGTCAGGTTCATAAAAATTCATTAATTCATTCCTTGTCTGCAACCACTTATCCATGGTCACGGTGAGTCCAGAGCCTACAGGGGATCACTGGGCATAAAGACCACCACTGGGCATCACACCCTCAATCTATGGGCACTGTTGAGTAGCTGATCAAACTAGAGTTTTTGGACTGTTGGTGCAAACCAGAGCTCTTGGAGGAAACCTACTCAGACAACAATCACCCAGAAACACTTTCTATAAAGCACATATTTCTAAATGTGATTATACCTTTTTGTAATTTGATAATAATGCTTTGTATGCATACTTATAAACTCGAATAAGGCATTATCCACAAAACAAAATGCCTTATTAATACATCAGTTAAAACAATAAAGGGAGAGCAGATTGTCTCTTTAGAACAGGACACCTGATACAAAATGAAAATTCATTGTATGTATAGAAGAAGTAGTGGTAAATAATCTAGTAGTAAATAATCTACTGTCTTTTAATAACAAAAAGCCTATAACACAAATCATTTTTATATCTCATAGTGGTAAATCACCTACTTCAAGCTTCAGGTTGAACACAAAGCAGGCCACATGCAGCCAAATGCTCACAGAAATGTCACAATATCTATTGAAAAGAATTCCCAGAAGAGAAAAAAGATGTTACTGCAGTAAAGGAGAGACAAACACCTTAATAATACTCACTGATCTCAGAAGAAGCGTTGGTCATAGCATGTAAGTGAAGTCAGCTAATTTGGTGAAAGCATAAATATAATATTGAAGCAAAGCTCTGTTGAACAAACCACAGTCGACAGTCAGACCATCTCCTCAGCTCTTTATTTATAAACAGATTACAGTGTAAAGCCATTGCATTTGAATGCTGTTATCTATAATTGAATAGTGTACATTTGAATATCATAATAAATATACCTTAGACTCGATATGGTTTCCAATGTAGCTCCTCATCCTAGACAATATAAAACGTCTGGCACTGCCTCCTCTCTGTAGCTTCCTATAGAATAGCTAATAAAACATAAAATAGCTACACAACCTGATCAGAAGCGCAGAACACTGACTATGAGAAATAATGAGCGCATGTTAATTGTCCAGTATGATCAACATTCTTGAAGGGTGAAGTTTTAACAAAAGACAATTGTTAGCTAGTCATATGTATTGGTAAGTATTAGGCGTAGCTAGTGACACTAATGAGTGGTTTACAGGCAGTTTATGGACTGATTTTAAAACAAATATAAAATCTTTCTAGTCGTGTTGCATTGAAAAAAAAAAGACACCCTCAAAGGATTTACATCAATTTCTGTAAGTGTCACCCCATATTCCTCTCGGCTAGATTTAGATGAGGCACACAAGCCTAAAGCCTGGAGGGAAGTTTATTTGCTAAGTCAACTACAGTAGCACAGACCAAACCTTTCACTGATGCCTTGATGACGCAATGATGGGAAACTGTAACAGACAATTTCTTACTGTGTTTGCTCAAAAGTGCAGAACTCTGCAACATTCAAGCTTCAATCATTTAAATGAGCAACTTGTTCAGCCACCTTCCCCACAGCCAAAATAACAGTCACTTCTTATTCCAACTCAGTCTTTGGATTTGTTTTTTTGCTTCATTTGTGCAATCGCACCCTTCACACTAAGGCACATATTCTCCTTGTAACACCATACCCACCACTAATGAAGCAAAATATCTTAAAACCTTACTGTGGACAGAACCCTAAGAACAATGGGTTTAGCTTCTGTGCCCATTTCATCAAGGACACAAGCCTCGTTCACACCGGCATTTTGGTATTTGTCAAAAGTACAACTTAGCATTGATTTTAAACCGTTAATTCATAATTATCAGTGACATCCATAAAAGAAACAAGCAGACTTCACTACTGCTGTGTTCTTGGCTTTTTGTTTCCTTCAATTTTTCCAAATCCAAAACTCCAGCTTTGGACTCTTGGTTTGCCCTGTATTTCTTAATGCTGTTTACATGTAGAAATACATTTCATTCATTTAAGAAATTTAGAATTTACTTGAATGTAACTCCACAGACTGTGCAGTGTTTGAATTATGGTGAAGAATATATATTTTTTCCAAATCTGACTAAACACACAAACACTACACATACAGTAGGTTGATAGCCCCTTTAAGCACATATACATTCTCATACCCTTGCTTTTATACACACACTTACACACAACCACAGGCATGCACACACACACAAACACACACACACACATATATATTCTACACCCTGCAGATATTTTCCTGGAGCTGTACACTGAAGCCTTTTTTTCCAGAATTGTAATCACTGCTGTCATATTCAGACTTTATGTATCAGCCAATAGGAGTTGGTATAAATATAAAAGAGGATGGAAAAGCAATGAATCACTTCTGTCAGTTCCCATCCAGACCTGTACACACCAGCTCTAAAGATGTATTAAAAAAGCTGACCTCTGATGCACTGAAAAAAAAAAAAAAAACAGAAAAAGAACAGCGACCTACAGCAGTTTTCTTTTTCAGGTTCATATCTGCTTTACACGTTTGAATGTTTGAATGAGCTTCACAAATCCTGATGAGTCCATGTCACAGCGGGAAACAGATATCAATCTCCACCCACAAACGCAAGAACTAAGCAGTTACATGTAGCATTGTGTGATTTCTTTTTTGGTTTTCTTTGACAAATACCAAAATATCATAAAAATAGCCTAATGTGATTTACTCTTTTGCCCTTAGTCCAGAAAATGCAATTTCATTAAGGGGCTCCAGCTTTACAAACATCATGAGAGAACAGATATATATACAGTCCATGTTTAGAGAAGCACAACCCTGGGTCCAGAAAAAAAACTTATATGTGAATTTATATTTGAAAAAACCTCTCAATTATCACTTTACTGAAAAGAAAAAACACATGGTTAGTTCCTTGCCATACCTCCAACATATACATAGAGTATTATCTGCAGTAATATTGATAATAAAAATGCAATTTTCAAGATACACTCAAAGGTCATTTTGTACTGACACCTCAACTGGGTTTGGTTTATTTCAAACCTGAAAAAAAAGCACCAGGCTTTTAAAAGTCTTGTACAAACACTCGGTGGAAGCTGTACATTTGGCATTGGGCTTAAAGGAAAAACCTTCTGACTTGGTAATATTGACATTGACCTCAACCAAAGTTGAATGTGTAAAAGTGACCAGTCCAAACATGTGCTGACCGCAGGAAGCGGAAGTGTGGTGGGTTAGAGAGACTGAGGTGTTCAGGTGGTCCCAAAACACAAGGCCTGCTCACAAGGTGGTGGGCTGACCAGCAGCTGAAAGAGAAAGGTGACAGAAATACAGTGATTTATTTCCTCTCTCCTGGAGTATTGCAGTGATTACACGTCTCCTGTGGTAAAACTACATTATTCCTTCTTATGTAAAAGGGCACTCCGTTGACGTAGTTTGTTTGTTATATAGCAGTTTATTAGATGATATGTCACATATTCACTTAATAATTCAACAAAAATGTCATTTGACCAGTGGAGTTCATTCCTTAGCATTTGCCTGTACTTCAGTGGTTTCCCAGGCATGTAATCATCAAATATTCCTCCCTTCAGTAACTGCAGTCACTGTAAGTCTATACTGTCAGTATTACTTTGTAGAGACGAAGAGATGTGTAACAATGTGAAGAGAGAGAAGGACCCAAGGTGAAAATAGAAGGATTGAAATGCCTATGTGCAACAGAAGAAACAGAAACTGAGAAAAGTGAATGTGTTTGAGTGTTTATTGAAATAGATCCTCCTGAGGCTTAAATGGGTGAGGTGAGCGATGGCAGATCTGTACTCTACCACAGGGCCACTGGGAAGGACAAGCGCCAGACGGAACAGTTCCTCTTAAGAGACGGAGAGAAAAAGGCAGGAAAACCAAACAAAGGAGACGCCAAACACAGCATGCTCCAGCAAAGACTGAGTTTTTCCAAAACATCATTAAATCACTACAAAACATTCATTCATTCATTATCTGTAACCCTTATCCAATTCAGGGTCACGGTGGGTCAAGAGCCTACCTGGAATCATTGGGTGCAAGGCAGGAATACACCCTGGAGGGGGCGCCAGTCCTTCACAGGGCAACACAGACACTCACACCTACGGACACTTTTTGAGTCGCCAATCCACCTACCAACGTGTGTTTTTGGACTGTGGGAGGAAACCCACGCAGACACGGGGAGAACACACCAACTCCTCACAGACAGTCACCCAGAGCGGGAATCAAACCCACAACCTCCAGGTCCCTGGAGCTGTGTGACTGCGACACTACCTGCGGCAACAACTCAACAACAACTCAACTATTTCTGTTTTATCATTTTTTTCTTTCAAAGTGTTTTACTTTGTCTTTTTCTGTTGACCTGTTTTTTTTTGTTTGTTTCAATACATTGCTTTTTCGGTTTTTCAAAACCAGCTGTCTGAGATAATATTCCAGTGACCCCTCTACGAAGATGATGCTCTGCTACTGTTTATGTGGGCTTAGCAGGTGTCCATCGTCAGAACTGATTAGCTCAAGAAGTCAGGGTTCCCAGAGCTGATAGCACCTGCTCTCCTAGAGCACCACTCAGAACCCCTGCTTGTTGCTAGTGGTGATGTGTTTTGCTATTTTATCAGTTAGACACAATGGGTTCTTTACTTGTGCGCAAGTGCATCACTCACAGCGAGAACGAAGGTAGCACTGATGACAGTTCAGCAGACCGTTACGAATCCTCACATCTGTGCCAGTACTGGTGTCCCCTAGCTGTCCCTTACAGATCCCACACTGAGAGAGAGCGAGAGCGAGAGAGAGAGAGAGAGTAAACAGTTGTTAATATTTGCGTAAAAAATGTATATAACATTATTCCTGATCTTAATGATTAGGATCAATGCTGATTAAGGCACATTTTATAATTCACCTGTACCAGCTATACTAAACTTAGTCATGTAGTTGTCCCTAGTAAAGGATTGTATTCTGAGGTGAACAGTGTCTCAAAACATTTCATATAACAGCATTCAGTAAGATTTTAGAAGCATTAGATTCTTTGGATGTCCAACTCCATCACCACCATTTTAAACAATTCTGACGCCAGTAAATCTCCCTTAAACAGTGTGTTTCATATGAAACCACTCTGAACAACTATGTCAGTGGAGAATGAAAACATCACAACAGTTTAACCGCTGTAACACCACTGTTTTAAACTCTCATAACACACACAAACTCTCTAACACACACTCACACTTGCTAGCTATAATACTAAAAAAGTATATAACTAAAACATACACACAATAGCATACAGACCTTAAAGCACTGGATGTGGAAGTAAAGACTGAGAGTCTCTATAATCATGGCTGCTCCTTTACCAAGTGGAAGACCACAACTCGAGCACAGCTTCTTCCCACTGACAGATCTACACACACATGCACATCACCACTTTATCACTTTTTTTTAATAGTTAACACAACATAGCAAAGTGCTTCAAAGAAAGTGAGATGATTGTGAGTGGAGAACAGAGGGTTAATGGAGAGCTCACCTTCAAGACAATGCTAAGCTAAAAAAGAGAGGAAGGGGGCAGGACATGAGAGAGAGAGAGAGAGAGAGAGAGAACACCCTGTACCTGTTTGGCGATGGAGGAGGTTGTGTGTCTGTGTGTGAGGAAGGATTTTCTATGGAGTCAGACCTAAGGAGCACAAGTCACATGCACTGCTCAACTATGTCACAAACACAAATGGACACAAAGCCACGCACACAGACACAAGCTCAATGCTCTTACTATGGAGATGAACTGTGAAAAATGTCAATGAGCCCCTGAGTAATGATACTTGGAGTGGGATCATCAGACATGTTACTAATATGTCTGCATCCATTAATATGTTCATGCTTCAATGGAATCCATACCACATTATTGATATTTATTTTACACACAATAATAACAATGTGAGTTTAAACTACATCACAAACAAGTGCTGCATTTTTCTTCCGTTTCCCTTTTTAGTTTTCAAAGTGAAATAGAAATAAATCAATGATTTTCTCTAACAGTGTTTCACTCTATAAAAACACTACGTTTTGACAAAAGGGAATGTGATGCAAAGTTCTCTGAGACAATCTGAATGAACATAACCCAAAAATCCTGAGAATGGAACTCAGGCCCCTGCTCCCCTCGCTTGTTTAGTATTTGTATTTTATAATTTTACATTCACAGTCTGATTTAGGTATTTAGATAACGGTTCACAGTGCCGTTCAACTACATTTGTGAATTACAGTAGATTCCTGAACACACACACACACACACACACCTTCTACGTTCTCCAGGCTGTGTGTTCCTGGATCTGTCCACTGGAGCACTTTTTTTCCAGGACTCTGAGGAGTGCTGCTTCTGTTGAGTATTACTGCCCCAGGAGTTCTGTTCCTCTGTTCCTTCTCTCTGTCCGTTAGACTGACCCACCAGCTGGTCACTGCTTGTCCGGAGAGGGCTGCCGTAACAAAGGATGAAGAAGAAAACAGGCTGATCTTCACAAATGTGGTGAAGAATTAGGGTGGTATGAAAGCATTCAAGAAAATTAGAGGACCGTTTCTTGGACGCATGGAAATATGGGAAAGTTAAAGAATATTAAAGTAAAATAAATGCAATGCTTTGGTGTTTGTGTGTGCACAGACCTTCCTGCCATGTGGGAAAGCTCCTCTTTGATCCCTGTAGATTCACTCCTCCCGTTTTCCCTTTGTCTTTTATTATCCAAGGTCCACTTATATGGGAATACAAACATGTTAAGTCAGTGCTGCGCTTTTAAATGCTTAGATTCCAAAATTCGGAGCAGTAAGAGATAGAGCCAGTTTAAATTTTTGGATGCATGCACCCTTCCTCACCTTCTGTTTGTCCAGTTCGTCCTGCTTGCCTTCCCAGTCAGCCAGTGAGTGCACGATGCTGTGTTGTGTGGAGCTGCTGTGGACGAGGGCTGCAGGCTCTTGCCAGCAGGGAGAGGAGGAATAGGGCATGGGTGAGCGAGGGGTCAAAGGGGCCACCGTCTCCTCCAGAATCTTACGCTCCTGCAAAAATACAAAAAAATATAAATAAATAAATGGTGCATGCACAATGTATATAATCTCAGTGCTAGTAGAATGAGGCATGCAGGAGCAGCCATACATGAACCTAAGGACACTATGCCCAATGCCATGTGTGAGTAAGAGGGGTATAAATCCAAATATCAGGCTGAGGAGCAAAAAACTCCTACTCCACTCTAGTCATGTAATTTCAGCAGCTGACTTCACTGATGCCCTTGTAGCGGAAATCAAATTCAAAATCAAATTACCAACAGGTAAAACATTCCAAAGAGAACAGATGCTGTTACTGCATCAAAACTGGGACAATCTTCCTATTACTATCTTTAATTTGAGAAGAAATCTTGACTAAACCTGTGTCTATAAGCTTTCAGACCTATAGTGTAAAGTGTAGCATAGCCTTGTTAACATTTACCCATGAGAAAAGTACTGAATTAAGAGGTCAAACTGTCCACAGATTTAAGATACTGGAGTATGAAGTTAATGGACAACAGATGTGTCAATCATATTGTGAGAGAAATAAAATATATTTTGCCTCTTCATGGTATCTCCTTTCTTCCTCTTCCACTTCTTTCTGAGCCCTCTCCCATTCCTGCTTCAGCTTCTCCTGTTCACGAGAGTACTTCTCCTGCTTACACACACACACACACACACACACACACAATGAAGAGAATCTAAAGGAAACAGCAAATTCACCAGTGTTTTATCAACACTATGAGTGTTAAATTAATATGGTGTGTGCTACAATAAAACACTGTAACATGTTATAATTTAACATTAATAGTGTTGATTTAACACTGGTGAATTTGCTGTGAAAGAGAAAACTCTTCAGATGTTCCTCTCCAACTCTGCAGCTTTTAAAAGATCCTTGGGTGAAAAAACTAAGGTTATTATGGTTCTGCAGAAAGGAAATAACTGGAGGATAATAATGGTGTAGTTAGAAGTTGAGCAGGTGAATACATTAAAAAGGCAAAGCAACAGCCCAGTAGAAAACAGCCAAAACCAGGGGTGTATATATATTTTAAAGGCACAATCATTAAGAAAAATATAGATAGACATACCCAGCTAGGACGGAAAACAAAAAAGACAGAATGTGTTAAAAGAAAGAGTAGTTTTGTTTTGCTGTACTATCTTTAGGAATAAAATTACATTTAAAGGCTGATTTAAAAATATTTATCTTCAATTCGAAGAACCTCCCACTTTTCTTGGTTTATATGTTGAGTATCAAAAATACAAAAGGTTCAGTGACAGTGAATATAGACTGGGTCATATGCAAAAGTTTGAATGCTTTTATTCAAATTCCATATATTTCACTTTCTTATTGAAAATATGGTAGGGGCCTCCAAGGGCAAGAGGCTCTGTACATATTTTCACTTAGAAAATTGGCCTTTTTGATATGACTGTTTGAAATTATATGCCTTTGTTGTTTCCTGGTAAAATTGTGATTTTTGAATTGGCCTTTTGAATTTAAGTCGGATTCAGAAAAACAGCTTCATGACTAATGGTCAGTCTAAATCTGATTGTGCATTTAAAGTTTGGTTATTGGCAGTAAACAGTGCACACACGCACACACACACACACACACACTAAGAGGGGCTTGTGGGGGTGAGGGGGGTGTCTTATTTTAAGCAGGGGACCCATGCACAATGCAGGATTCAGGTTAGGTCTCTGTGCAGTGGTACGGAGTCTTTGTTGTGATTATAGGACTGAAACAAGCCTCAGGTTCTTAGGAAAAACCACACCTTTTTTTTTCTCAGCACTTGGAATGGGTTGAAGGTTTCTTCTGCTATGTCTAATACAGGCAAAGCACTTAGCCAGAGTAGATTAAACATGCACCTACTATATAGATGAACTTATAGAGCATAGTTTGGCAAAAAAATCTATTTGACACCATTCCCCCCTTACTGTTAGCAAAGTTAGTCGGTCTTTAGTTCTGCATCACAAACCTGACCGTGGTTAGATTACCTCACAGATTAACACCGAAGTTCAGTCTTAGACTGATTTTATGTTTTGCTTTTCACAATCGTAATAGTCCCAAATATTCCCAGTGAGCAAAATATGATGTCACTCATCATTGAAAACAACTTATTTTGCGAGACACATCTAGCTATGGATAGATGAGTTGAGACAGCAGTTGTAAGGGGATTTGGAAGTTGAAATCCGAGGACTGGCCTGAGACCACTGTTTGTGCCTATGTGTAATGTACTTAATCATGATGCTAATAGTTAATGGATCTACAATAACCTCATATATCTGGCAAAACAATTAATGAAACACACTTCAGGATCTAAAACATGCATTTACTGATGGATTAAAAGAGGGGGAGGTTTTATTATTTTTACCAAACTATCTCTTTAATAGATAACTTAATAATAAAGCAAGGCTTTCCTCATATCTAAAACAAGCAAGAGATCAGTCAGTGTGATCTAAGCATGCCTCCATTTCATTCTTATTTTAGTGCTAAATGATATTAAAAGCTAATTTATATTTTAGATAATATAGAAAACAAATACTAAGCACACAGGGATCGAGATTGACCAATTATATTAATCAATCAGCAACCAACTGAGGTTTTTAACAGTTGAGCTAGTGGGCTCAGGAGCTGAAGCATGCTCTGTAAATGCTTCCTGAGGTTGCAGGTCTCCAGCCGTTTCTGAAGCTGAAGCTCAGGTTAGTGAAGCTGTTGTACCTGAAGCATGCGCTCCTGATCTTGCTGCCACCTTTCCTGCCGTTTGCGCTCTTCCTCTGGGTCCCACGAAAATTGCTCTCCCCGCCTCACCAGATTCAAAACCTGACCGTACCATGTTCACGTCCAAAGATGGACGCATATACACACACCCACACACGTACACATTCACGCCAAACACCATTGGAAAGGGGAAGGAATGAGGGGATAGAAAGAGTTGGTCTAAAACTACTCCCAAGTTTACATGTTTCTTACTCCAACTCTACATGAAAAAAAGAAGATGAAGAGAAAAAGAAAGACTGAACACATCCTGCTACATCCCCAGCTGGTAGTGTTAAAGGTTCTATTTTTGCAGCGTGTCGTAATCCATTACTTCATGGACTGCCTTATTAAATCTTACACTACATGTAATTCAATGTAATAAATAATATTTTTTAATACCAGAGGAGAAACAGTAGGACTTTTCCCTGAGAATGAAAAAGGACGGGAGATGAATATAATATTGCCACTTACATTTGAATGCTGTTTCTCTGCAGGCTCTGTAAAGAAAGGGACAAAAGACTAAGAAGAAACCTTAAGCCAAAAGGTAAGACTTTATTTGAATGGTACCTTGTTAAACATATGTTAGCATATTAACACTTTTCAACAATAATGGCTTTTGATATGAACTGTCCAGCCTCCTGACCTCAATATTAATAAAAGCTTGTGTGGTGAGCTGAAGAGGAGAAAACCTAGAAGACCCTAAGACCCTGAAGGATCTGGAGGTGTATTTTTTGAGGAGTAGACGCAGAATGCTTGCTCTGGATTCTCCAATCACTTACAACAAGCATTAAAGCAGAAGACACTGCTGTAACGTTGGCAAAAGGAGATTGCTTAACTATGACTTTAGAGATTTTAGAGTTTTAGAAATCATCAGATCAGATTTATATTTACATTACAAATGCTTGCTTTATTATATAAAACAAGATCATTCATTATTTCAATGTTTGTGGCCTTTATCTTTTACAGTTCACTGAACAAAATGAGAAATTTGATACAGAATATAAAACATTAAATGCAAATATAACTGGTCAAATAACTGATTAATTGTTTGATTAGGTAATTACACATAAATGGTAAATAATAATGGCACTTAAAATCATATTTTAATCATCAGATAATAACATGGAACTTAGTCGATGACCAGAACATGAAACATGGCCAGACAGGTCAAGTAAAAAGTTTACACACATTCACAGAAAACTCGAATGTGGACACGAGACAGAGTACAAAACAACCAGTGCGGGGTTAGAGCGTGACAAACATGGCACATTAGCCAATGGGAAGCCTCCACACCATGGGGCAGGGCAAAGCTTAGCCAATTTCACTCGAGGTTTACCTGAGGAGGTGAAGAAGTCCCAGCGTAATTTAGGGTTACTGGACAACGGTGTTAGCTGAGCACTGTTGTCCAGCTCTAGATCATGAGTCAGGGTCAGAGAGAGAGGAGAGGACATGTGAGCAACCGCTCAACCTCTGAACGTCTGCATGGTGATCAGATGAGGAAATGTAACTTGCCAATATCTTACCTATTGCTGAAGATCCACAGACTGGTGAGGGTTTAGACTTGTCCTTAATGGCTGGTTCAGGGGGGTACGCAGTTCGCTGTGGGGATTCCTGGAGAGGTTTACTGACCTAGAACATGAGGCACATTGTTTAACAACAGTAGATCTGTTCTAAGATATGCTTTAATTCAATTTAATACAAAGTAATGGATTAAAGAACATATTTGATAGAAACTGTAGTTTTGCTTTTTGTGTCTCTATGTGGTTACTGCATGAATGTGCCATTCATGTTAATACTGTCTGTTTATGAAAAAGCATTATGACTCCACAACCATCCATTTAGCAGTTCATTATAAAGCAATCAAAAAAGGTTTTATCTGGAGACAGTGCAGAGCAGGGTACTTTGAGTGAAATGGAGAAAAATGATTCACCAATATATTGTTCCTGGCTGTCAGGAGGCAAATATATAATTGCAGGACTCAAATATCTGAAACTAGTGGCAAAACTCAATTTTGTGGCAAATTATCTAATACTAGTGGCAAAATTGCCTAAGGATTTCAGTCAGAAACATCTCTGGTGCATACATTTCTATCCAGCTTGTCCTACAAAACAAGATTAAATTCAAACTACCCTTGCAAAGCAAAGACATATTTATGTATAACAATCTGAAAATCAATCAAGAAGGTTGAAAATGGTCATTTAAAGTGAATCCTGGCTGCTTTAATACATAACAGTTTCAAATTCTGAATAATTTCCCAAGTACAGGCTCTTTAACCTTAACTTACTGCACAACATGAGTCTTTAATCCTGAGGTTAATTCAATAATTGGAGAGTAGTCACATACAACAGACCGACCTTCCCAGCTACACACAGACCTCTTTAGCTGCAGTGTCAGATTGAGAGGGAGCCTGAGCCTCCTGTCCTCCTGTCTTCACTGTGCTGTTCTGGCTGTTTGTAGAGTCAGAACTCCCCTTGATTTTCTTCTCTGGAGACTGCTCACTTTCTGTGTATGAAAAGCATTTATGAGTAAAGTGGAAGGAACCAAAACCAAATAGTTTACTTAATGCCGAACACATGACACAAGATAAAGGGCAGGATATTACATGGACATGTACCTGGTAACGGTTCTGTTGTTGGCTCCTCCTCTTTGGCCTGTAGAACTTCCTCTTCCTCTGCTGGCAGCTGTTAAATATAAACCAAACCAAGTTAGTACAGTAGTGCATTACAGAGCAGTCTATTGAGAATTAGAAAAATGTTCATGTATGTGTGTGTGTGTGTGTGTGTGTGTATGCGCAGACCATGGGTAAGGAGGTGGGTCGGCTGGGAGGCTGGTCTTCCTGTGTTTCCTCTTCCTCTTGGCTCTGTGTTTCGGGCAGCAAACCACCGTGCCCCGCAGCTTCACAGACTGAACCCACCACACACTCAGCATATGATCTCTCCACACACTCAGAGTCTACTCTCTGCAAACACTCAGATTGTGCTCCTTCCACGCTCTCAGAGTCTGTTCTCTGCACACACTCCGAAACTTCTCTCTCCCTACATTCAGATT